>NW_020837965.1:4393674-4737392 GCF_003676395.1 Aethalodelphis obliquidens | reverse complement strand
ATATATATATATATATATATATATATATTCCCCCCCCCCCAGCCAAAAGACAACGCATACTTCTGGGAAACTCACATGGGGATGAAGGAGGTACCAAGTACATTCATACATGATCTTATTTAGGTTCATAATATGAGGCTGATACAGTTTACCCAACTTTACAATAAAGAGGCAGGGCACAGCACCACAAGGTCAAGGTCACACAGCTATAGGACTCAACCCCCAGTCAGTCCGTCTGCAAAATCTCTCCACTGAGCCTCATTTGTTCTCACAGCTCCATCAAGGTTACACTCCCGGGTCGTCTCAGTCCAGGTATTTGAGGAGGATTGAGGTGAGCCCAGGTAAAGGACATGGAGAAAATCAGAACACTGCCTAATATGAAACCGGAAATCTAATTTGGGGGTTTAATGAAAAGTAGGACCTGAGTTCGCTTTGCTTTTTCAATTTCCAAGGCTAGAATCTAGTCCCAGAATATAGGACCTACTAATAAAACCAAAAGAAGTTAAAAGTTTACACTGGAAATATAAGTGAAGGGTAAATATGCCACTGTATTTTGGTGCACCAGCAAGCGACACTTTTGGTGTCCCACATCGCGTCCTGAGCCAACCTCAGATCTCAGCCACAGAGGCAGCGGGCAGTTACTGCTACACACCGTCTCACACACAGTCTGACAGTCCCCGCCTCAAGCAGGGCCAGCTCTCAGGTCTTCTCAGGCTTCTCTGAAGCCTTCCTTATCTGCACACAAGAGCAGCAAAGTGGGGTAGTGGGGCTGGCAAACAAGGGGGATGGAGCTCATGGATAAATGTCCCAGTCGCCTGCCTCTCAGGCAGACAGTTCTTGGAGGTGCTCATCACAACACCCTCCATCTGCCCCACTTTCATGTGGCTCACGGCAGAATCCTTCACCATGGACGCTTGCATTGGTGTTTCTTCCTTCATGCTCGTTATCTCTGCTCCTTCATTCCTACTTTTGGGATCCCTCCCACATAAACCACCTGACCCAAGTCCTTGTCTCAGACTCTGCTCCCAAGGGAACGCAGACTAGGATGAAACATGTAGCACTTGATCCCTTCCTCCCTAGTAACTTAAGATGGTACAACCACCCTGTGAGGTGGGTGATACCACTTACATGATGAGCTCCAGAAAGGTCAGGTGACTTTCCCAAGGTCACAAGGCTATTATATTATGACGTTATTAAATCAAGAATCCAGGCCTCCTGACTCCACGGATAGAGCTCTTTCCATTAACCTCTAGCTGCCTGAAGTCTTTGAAGTCCAGGGAAGACAGGGGACAGTGGTCTGCTATGAGCACTGAGGGCAGACTTGGGGGCTATGGTTGTAAATTAACAAATAGTGACCAAATGCTTGAGGTTGTGAGAAAGTAGCATAGGTCTCTGAGGACCATCACCGGGCTCTCTGCTGTGAGGACCCATGAGGACCCGTAAGGACCATGGAGGGCTTTTGAGAAGGTGAGGTCACCATCATTCCTAATTAGCTTAGGTCTGTTCAAGATAAAAGTTAAGAGATGTGGTCTCCATACCCACAGTCCCTTCAGGCTCTAAGTTTTTAATAATTACCACATCCCAGGTGGTGGACTTTATTTTAAATATAAAGATATAGTCACTGGGTTTTAAAAAGTATCCCCAAAACAAAGAGTTCTGTGAAATGGCATTTCCATATCAATCCCCTGTCTGCAGCACCTCCTTCCCATAACAGAAAGTAATAAATCTAAGGTAAGAATAGGAAAGGAATGATATTTCCAGCCTATCTCCTTGGAATGATAATTACAAGGTCTACTGGCTTATGAGATGGATGACATTAGCTGATCACCCACTGTGGACACGGGCAACTGCCACACAGAATGGTCCTATCAACTGGGTGGACCCTCTTATCCTTTTAACACCTGGTTTGTGCAACTGGGGGATCCAGGAGGTTGCATTAGCAGAGAGATCACTCTACTCTGGTCCCAGTTCACTGAGATGATGATCCTTTTCCCCCCTAAAATAATGTGTATGTAGGTTTGAAAACATGAGAAATGACGGCTCCCCATCTCACTAGAAATATCATCTCTTTATGGTACTCACCAAAATAAAACTTGCAAGACAAGCACAGAGAGGAAAAAGAATTAAAACAAGAGCATTAACAAAAATAGATCGAGTATTTTAATTCAGATGTATTTGTCTCCCCTTAAGTAATGTAAATGCAACAGACTCCTCATGCAGCAAGCATGGCCTTGGGTCAGACGTGCAAAGTGGCTACCCTGGCAAACATGACTAATTTCCTTGGGCTGTCTTTGCACCTTTGTGCAATGCTTTGGCTATGGTATGGACATGAACTTCAGACTGCTGAGTGCTTTATCCATGTACCCTGAATTCCTGACCCAACTGGGGGCATCAAACAAAAGGAATTGTTACCATTGGAGAGGGTGAAATCACCACCCCACTTCCAGGCTGTATAAAGGATGATAAGTTTAATTGAGAGGTTCACTACGTGCTATAAAGCATTGTGGAAGTTTCTGGGGGTGCAAAGATGAAAAAGACACATTCACTGTAACCAAGGAGTTCAGAGCCTACTGGAGCAGTTGAACAAATAAAAACCAATTGTGTGGGAGGAATGGGTATAGAGGTTTGCCCTGGGTACCCTGGTGGTCGGGTGCTTAGTCTATCAAGAAATCTGAGTCATTAACTACCCTTTTCTCTTCACATGTGTTCATGCAGGACCATACAGATCATATAAGCCAGAGACCAAGACCTTCATTTCTATATTCTCAACTCTAAATACTACTGTCTTTGGCATGCACAGTGGATCCTCAAAGTTGAAGACTGAATGAATAAATTTCTTCTTCTTCTTCTACTTGTATTAGACTCTGTTAATAATAGCTAATATGTATATTTTACTTACCGGACACTGGTCACTGGACACCAGTCTAAGTGTTTTACTAATGAATTAATACATTAATCACATAAAGTTGTTGTGGTTGATTGTATTGTTGACAATATTTGCTGCCCCTCCCTATCAGCCTTTTCCTAAATAGGTCCATCCTCTCTGGAGGATTATATTTCCTGTGCCATTAAGTCAGACATTTCGTGTGGCTTTGCTTTATAACCAAAGAAACATGAGAAGTGTCTTGGGCCGCTCAGAAGGTTTATGAGCCATCACATCACATCACAAGCTCTCTTTTCCCTTTGCCACAAATCCAAGATGTGACACATTAGGGCTGCTTCTTCAGCCAGGGTCCAGAAACGAAGAGGACGTGAAGCTGAGCTGTAGCAGAGCCATGACGGACAGAGCCAGGATGATGCAGGGAGGTGCTTTTGGCTGAAGTATAACTGAGCAGAGCTGATCTATCAATTTCCACACTTGAACTTGAGGAAACCAAGGCAGAAAAAATTTCAGTCAATTCTCCAGGGCCACATAAGTAACCACTGCTGGGATTTGAATATGGCAGCCTGGTTCCATTTGCCCTTAAGGACTACACTATACAGCCTCTATTAGCCAAGGGGAGAACTAAGGATGGCTAAGGATGAATTCTCACAGTGAAACATTCTACACATGCCCTCGAGGAAAAAAAGACAAAACTATTAAATCAATGCATACAATGGAAACAACTTTAATTTCTGGGTGGACAGAAGACAAAGAAAGGCAGAGAAGAAAAAGGAGGCAAAATAAAATGGGACAAGAGAGAAACATACAGAGAAAATGACAGAGGAAAGAAACAGATTAAGAGAAATCTCAATGTTTGTCAAATTGCTCAGAGGCAAATCTCTCTTCTGGAAAAATAAAACTCTTAAGATTTTTTTATTTCTAAAATGCTGCCAGAACACAGAACAAACAAAAATGTTTAGAAGCATGTAGTTTTTGGAAATTATCTGGGTTTTTCCACTTTAATAAAATATACTCCTCTGTTTGTGATCTATACAGGATGACAAGAGGTACATCTCACCCAGGGGGATGCCATTTAAATGCATGGAACGGTCCTGTCATTTTAACTTTCAGATTCTCCAGCGCTGTTAGGAAATAATTTAGGCCAGTGGATCTCACATTTTAAATGTGGTAAGAAGCATCTGTGGATAATGTTAAGAATTCAGATTCCGGGACTCCAGACATTTGGCTTGTCTTTTGCCAAACTTTATTTCTCTCCTCAACTCTGTTTTCCTATTTCATTTTTTTCCCAGGTTATCTCCTAGACATACCTTATTTTCCCAACCCCTTCTTTCCTTTGGTAAAGAGGAATGACCTCTTAAGGACATCACCACCCAGTTCTGCAGGCCATTAAGCTAGCAGTCATCCTGGACTCTCCTTTACCTCACCTTCTGCACCCAAATCATAGCCAAGCCAGGCAGTTCTATCTCCCAGGTACTGCCTGAGTCTATTCTCTCCATTACCTCCCACCCCTGCTGCCCGAGTTCTGGTCTCCCTCTGTTCCCCCTTTAAAGGGGCAACTTTAGCAATACCTATCTATCAACCTTTCACACTCTGGTCAGAACTACTATCCTTCAACAGAAATTTCTTCATGCCAGTTCCTACTTAAAATCCCCAAAGGCCACTAAATGTCTAGGTACAGTGAAGGCATACAGAGTCCTTGGGGATCTGGCCCCAGCATAAGTTGTTATAACCTCACTTCTCACAGCAAATATAACACACCAACTGCACCACCTTGCACCTGGTTATTTCATCAGCTTAACCCTAGGCACTCTCAGAACCTAACTAAAACATTGCCACACCAAAGCCCTCCCCACCAAATTCCTTAAACTCACTATAACTCTATTTTTTTTAATCTGTAAAGGATAGTAACTACCTCACAAGGTTTTGTGAGGATCAATCAAGGTATTATGTGTAAAACATTTCATAGTGACTAGTGCCTACTACACGCTAAGGGAACATTACCTATCTTAGCGATGGCGTAAATATCTTTCTCCCTACCATGTATGTTATTATGAAACCCACATTCAAGGCCTGAAGTAGAAGCCCACAGCAAACTGAAATTTGAACAGTATCGTATGATGGGAGACATGGTTAATCAACGCCATCCCATCACAAAATCAACTTGGAACATGACACCTGCAAGCAAAGCGATGGATTTCATGAAAGTTTCTCCTCTTTCTCCCTCCTCCTCTCCTTCCCCCTCTCTTTCTCCCTCTCCCCCTCCTCCCTTCCTCCGTCTCCATTATTGGTTGAAGAAGAACCAAAAACACTTGCTGTTTACAGGCTACCTAGTATGGACCAAGCACACAATTTTCTATATCCCACTTACCTCTCATAAGCATAGTTATCTAATACTGCCTGAAATTTGAATTTCTCATCCTATTTTACATAGAAAACAACTGAGGCTCAGAGAATTTAAGCACCATGAATAAGGTCACTTAGGTTGAAAGTGGCAGAAACCAGGTTCAGACATGTATCTCTGTGACTCCAACAGCAGTGCTTTATTCAGACACCTCAACTTTTTCCTGAGCCAATTATTTTTATTAGCCAGTACGTTAGTGCTTGAGATAAATTTCAGTGGCTATTAAAATAATATTGCTTATAGAGCATTTAGAGCTATTGATCATTTTCTTATAATACTGTATACCCTTATCAACAAGTGTTTGGCAAAGAGACGTTTTAAAGATATCCTCTCAAGATACTGATTTTTGTTTCTTTTAATCCATTACTAGGAGTTCTCCCCCCATTCTTATATATTTGGAAAATTCTGGAGAACCAACTTCACTTGAAAAAATCATTTCAAATGCATAATTCAGTGTGCTTATGAATTCCTTTTTTTCCCAACCTTTCACATCTGCCATATGGGTACCAGAGATTCTCCAGGTCTCATTTACTAGGTGTGGCTCCCATGCCTGGGGACAGAGGCTCAATACAAAGACAGGAAGAGCCAGAGACAGGGCTGCTGAAGGTCACAGGGAGAGCTGGGATGAATCAGTCACAAGGCTGTTGGGGGCTGGTGATAGGCTAGCTGGTGAGGGAGGAGGAAAGGGTGTTCTCAGGAGAGGAACTAGGAGGGACTTGGGAGAGAGCTTTGCAGGGTACATGGTGGTCCCATGCCTGGAGGAAGGAGCTCTGTCCTACTGGAGTGACTCTTCCTAGACAAACCTATGCACTAGCTCCAGAGCTACACACACCCTATCAGCTCCTAATCACACTGTCTACCCAGATGACCTTTTACTTGGTCAACATTGGACCAACATTGGTCCCCTGTAGCTAGAACACAGCCTTGCAGTTCTCTGTACTACTCTCTGACCCAAAACCAAGCTCTTTCCGATTTTCTAACACTAAACGATGAGTCCTTTCTACACCCCTTTTGCTAATAGTGGGTCTGTTAGAATACAAAGCACTGAAATAGGGTCCTCGTCCATTTCAGAGGGTAATTAGACAGTCCCAGAGACGGCATAGGGTTGCTAGGGTGAAGGGCTGCGCGAGAGTTGTACGGATGATGGGGCATGAAATAACTGCTATACTTTGTATTGGGGCTTAGTATTTAATTCTCACAGTACTGTGAAGTAAGCATTGTGATCCCATGTTACAGATGATGAAAATTAAGGAACAGCTAATAAGCAGATCCAACAAGCCTTCATTCTTATACTAAACTGCCTTCTGGATGGATGATGATGGTGAGTGGAAGGTGGACCAGGTGTAATGACCAATGCTGCCCTGCAGGAGTAGTAGTGGAGGTTGGGGGATGCACCCTGGTAGGAGAACCAGAAATGCTTCTTTGAACTGATTCTCAGGCTGCGTAAGAATGAGGGTGAGTAGGTGGGTGAGGCAGCAGGAGAATCCCAAGGAGGGACAGGGATGGGAAAAGGTAAATGCCGGTGGGACTTAGATCATGCTTCTGGGGGAGGGACATTTGCATATTGGGGTATTTGATTATTCAGTGAATTTACATTGACTAGGACATGCGTTGATATTTGTGGGAACTCAAGAGTGTCCCCCCCAGTTGGATTTGAGGTGGGTCACTCTGGTCTCAATAACCTTTCTATTTCCCAATGATTTTGAGGTCAGTGGGTGGCTGCAAACTCCATGTGGCCAGAGACTGTGCCAACCTTTTTTAAGTTCTCATCCAAGGCTGAGATGTGGTCATTACTCAACATGCACTTATATGAATGTATATAAATGCAGCTTATGGACACTGAAATTCAAATAGTGAATCAATCAACATGCTCTAACATGGAAATAGGGGAGAAAGTGGTTATGTGCTATTACAGCTAATTATCCTGTTTGAAGTAACTTACACTCCAACTGCCTCATAATCCTAGCTACGATTCATACAGTGCTGTGATTTGATCCAGTTCCCTTGGGACCGGTAGAAAGACAAGTTCTAATATACAGTTTCGCACACAGCAGGTGTCCAATAGATTAGTGCTACTTGTTGTTATTATTCATTTATAAAAACATATTTAAGTGATTTTTAAAAATCAAGTAACAGGAATAAAAAGTACTTTGGATAAAACATTCAAAGGAAGAAATGAAGGGAAAGAAAGTCCCATAAGGACTGAATTTTAAAATGACAAGTGTAAAAATTCTCCTCACTTCAAGAACAAATATCCCCCAAATGGTTGCACAGTAACATTCATTTCTTTCTTATTAAATATTCATTAACTCAATAACTTGGCAAATACCACTCATTTTTAATATGCAGGGCTTTGGCTAGTGGCTGGGGATAAAAGGAGAAATATATTAAAAATCCCTGAATAGGGCTTCCCTGGTGGCACAGTGGTTGGGGGTCCGCCTGCCGATGCAGGGGACACGGGTTCGTGCCCCGGTCCGGGAAGATCCCACATGCCGCAGAGCGGCTGGGCCCGTGAGCCATGGCCGCTGAGCCTGCGCGTCTGGAGCCTGTGCTCCACAACGGGAGAGACCACAACAGTGAGAGGCCCGCACCACAAAAAAAAAAAAAAAAAATCCCTGAATAAAAGTTACTCAGAGTCTCATGGAGGACAGAGTAGTGTAAAAAATGTAATACAATGTTTTCAGTGCTCTCATAGTAGCATGTGCTTCTTAACTTTAGGAGCAGTGAGAGGGAGCGGGTATGTGTGTGCACACGTGTTTGCCTTTTGGTCTGGGTTTGGAGTTAAGAAGACAGCCGTATTCAAGTAAGACTTCTTAGAGAAAGCAATGCTTATGCTGTGTAAAGGATGGACAGGAATTAGTGCTCCAGGTAGACCAGAGATGGAAGAACCTTCTGCACACAGGCAGACCTGCAAGAGGTTGGCAAGTTCAGGGAATATGTGGTGTTCTATGTGGTAGGGAAGTGGAGGGCACTTTTAATGAAAGGTAGGAGATGAGTCTAAAGAGTAGTAGACTGTAAGGACCTTTATGCAATAACATGAAATAAAATAAGATTTTTTATTTTATTTTCTAGACCAAAAAGACCTCTTAAAATATCTTAACTAGGCTGCAATGTGTGTCTGCTGTATTATTTAGGATTATTCAATTTTCCGATAGATTACAATAAAAGCAAAGGGCTAATAAAACTTATAGAATGTATTTAGTATAGAGAGCAAATGGTAACCTCTGACACCTGTTAAACAAAGAGAAAATAAAGAGAGTATATGTATTTTAAACAAAGATAAAATGGATGGACCGGAGAGGTACTTGCCCATAGAAAGAGATGGAAGTACCTAGTAAACCATATATATTTATAAAGCTCAGACCTTGTCTGATTGACAGCTATCACCCCTAAATTGGTCAACTCATTAGTGACATTCATTATGGCCCCATTATTTCTCCACTTGAGACACACAGATAAAACATATATGTGGTCGTCAGGCTAACTGGTGAGCTATAGCTATAGTGGCCAGATCTATTGCTCTTGTGTCTCCAGTGGGGCAAGCGTGTGATGACCCCAGCTGCCTTCCAGCTGCTGTAATCCCTATCTTAAGCTCAACTCTGGTCCTTGTAACCACCCATCAGCAGGAAAGGCTGATACGGCAGAGAGGGAACAAACTATATGAACACTGTGGGACCAAGGATCCAGGTAGAGCAGTCTTACCATCCTGCTTACTGTCCTAAGTGTGATCATCTGCCTGATCGTCTTCCCCTTGCTTTTTGCTGTGCACTTTAAGTGATTTAATGAACCATGTGATTACACATCTTAATTTGGTCTATGAGCATTTCTGTGCCATGACCCTTAGGGGAGCCTGCCTGATATACTTGGAGTATGAAGATGATTTCCCACATGCCACAGGGACTGATACGATCAGATTACAGTTTTAGAAAAATCACTCTGGCCCTTCAAGTGTGAAGCCTAGAAGAGGGGTGAGGCTGGAGGTAGAGACCAATTCCTGAATCCCTTTGCCAGCCAATGAAACGCAACTCAGATTTCACAAAGCAAGGGTTAGATGAGAACTAGAGGTTCTAGTCCCACAGCACAGAAGAAAATGTCCGGAAGACCCCAAATCTTTACTGTTAAACCAAAATAAACTCAAGTCCTAAAACACCACAAAGTCCATACAAAAACCACTTAGAAGAAGAAAAAAAGAAAAAATAATTAATGTCAAATAAAGGCTGAGATTTCTCCACATCCACCCAAGGTTATGCACCCTTCCTGGTACACAGATGGTGTCAGGAGAGCTTGCAGAGTTAACGGCCCACCACGATTACAACACAGTTCCATAATCTCTCCTGCAGGCCGGCAAGATACCCCGAAGAAACTGAAACCAGCACACTAAAAACACCAGGTGAAGGAAATGGCCAAACGATAATTCAAATGCCTCGCAATGAGTGGTGAGCCAGAGGGCATGGCAAAGAACGTTGGATTTCAAGCTAGCCAGACTTGGCTTCCCAAATTCCTGCTCCATAAGTACTAGCTGTGTGACCTTGGACACACACCTAAATGTCTCTGAGGCTTAATGTCTTAGAGTTGGAAACTGGTAAGAACAATCGTTTCCATCAAGGGGCTATGGTAAAAAACATACGAGATAGCACAACGAATGTGTCCAGCTTGTCTAAATGTGACTGTTGTACTCTCATTTCTTCAGTCTCTGGTTTATCCCAATGCTAAAAATGTATTCCTTTAAGCATCCTAACACTGATGTTATGTTGCTAAGGAAACTTTTCTAGAGATAACCAAGGCTAGCATTGGGCCATTTAGATTTAAGCACTTAGGCTTTGAGGAACTCCAGCAAATTCTCCTCCCTGGGGAACACTGTTCAGCCATGAGCTTTGGGATGTCTTAAGAAGCTTACAAATTCCTCTCACAGTGAACTCAACTTCAAGGCCACTGTGTGAAGCCAGTATCATTTACAAGTGCCTCAGAGATGGAAAATTTCCCAGTGATATCTTCCATTTTAAAGTCTATCATAGTCTCATAGAACATCCTTCTATTTCTCATTTTTTCTTGCATTTCTTTTTTAAAATTATGGTTTTTCAACCTAACTAAAAACATCCAATTTTTGTTAAATTGTGAAAAGGAGAAGATGAGTTTGCGAGGCTAAATGATACGATGTGCAATTCAGATGGGTAATTTACCCAAACAAGGAAACTGAGAAGCCCAATTTCTCTGCTACTATAAAGGAATATTGTACCAGATGAGCCCCTGCAGTTTCAAAGAGGGATGAAATACATAGGAAAGAAGCATGTTTAACAGCCAAGGCATCACTTACAACAAAGGAAGGGTAGGTACACGCCATTAACATACTACTTAAGTATAGGTACCGCCAAAATATCTGTGAAATGAATCTGTAAAATCGAGATGAGAGAACTCTAGAAATCCAGAAGGTGACTTGAAGATGATCAAGTCCAGTCCTATTTTATCTTTGACGAGGGTTCAAAGGCACAAAAAGGTTAAGTGACATGCCCAAATTCTTAGAACTAGTAACAGAGTTTGGGCCCAGGACTCTGGGAAATCACTTCAGTGGCCTCTCTATGAAGACACGAGTAACTCTTCAGGGTAACCGAGGTTGAGACTATGGAAACGCCTGATGGGAATGCTACCAGGGATGTTTTCTTTTAGAGTGAGGTATAATTGACATATAATAAACCACACATATTTAAGGTGATCAATCTGATAAGTTTTGACATATGAATAGACCTGTGAAATCATTACCACAATCAAGATAAGGACCATATCCACCACGCCCAAAAGTTTCCTTGTACCAGCTTGTTACCCCTTCCTCAGGCCCCTCTCTAGGCAACCAAAGGTCTACATTGTCACCATAGGTTTGTTTGCGTTTTCTAGATTTATATAAATGGAACCGCACAATATTCTTTTTCGTCTGGCATCTTTGAGTGTGAACATAGTCCATTCCTTTGTTCTAATAAAAGCTCACCTTCTGTGAAAAGAGGTGGTGGGGCATATTTGACTTGCAGCCTGTAGTCTGTCAGCAGCTGCTCTAGCTCTAGAGCCCATGTGCTTATTTCTGTGCTGTACCCCATCCAGCAGAGGTCCCTGGAGGTAAAATAGGACTGCTGGAGGCCAGACAAAGTAGGGAGGGCATTTGTGTTTGTGTGCATTGGGGAGCAGAGGGAACATGACTTACGAAGTGAGAGTTAAGGTAGGAAAGACAACAGATGATGTATAATGCTACGGAACTGGACATTATTCTGTAAACAACTGAGAACCTTTGGGGAATTGAATAATAATATTAAGAAGAGAGTGGAGTGGAATAGATGAAGACCAGAACAGACAGACTATAGAGAGACCACTGAATTTAGAAAAGAGGTAAATAATCCTGAATTTAAAATATTCTATAGGGGCTTCCCTGGTGGCGCAGTGGTTGAGAGTCCGCCTGCCGATGCAGGGGACACGGGTTCGTGCCCCGGTCCGGGAAGATCCCACATGCCGCGGAGCGGCTGGGCCAGTGAGCCATGGCCGCTGAGCCTGTGCGTCCGGAGCCTGTGCTCTGCAATGGGAGGGGCCACAACAGTGAGAGGCCTGCGTACCGCAAAAAAATAAATAAAAATAAAAAAATAAAAATAAAATACTCTATAGCAGAAAGAAATAAGTAAAGGGTGTGAATAGAAAAGAGAGCTAGGTGATCAGCTGGGTGACAGGGTTGGGGGCTGGGAGAGGGGCAAATGAAGGATTACTTCCATGTTTCCAGCCTGCTTAACTTGGTCTTGCCACTTATTTTAGATGAAACAAAGAAAGACAGATCTGGGTTTGGAAGAAACACTGATGAGCTCTATTTTGTACGTCCGGAGTCTATGGGATGTACGTGTGGGAATGACTAGGAAGTAATCAGAAATGTGAGCCCAGTATTCCAGAGCCAGATGGGGAGGATGAGGGCTTACATACTCGCATACACATATCCACAGCCCTTTGAGTCTGAAGAACTAGTTTTCTTTGATCGCTGTCACCTACAGATTGCCAAAACCTTCCAGCGGCATCATGAGCTGTGCCTAATGATGTCATGGGAGCCATGGTTGGTGTTTTTCACATTCTTATCAGAGATCCCAAGGCAGAAATTGATAAAGCACTGTTGTCTCAAAACTACAGTGACTGACTGACCTTTCCTAGGTACCTGGCAGGCTTAGGCACAGGGAAGTACATGAAAGTGAGTCAATGTTTAATCCCACTGTCTTTCTCTTCTTCAACCAGCACCCTTGGATCTCCACCACCACGATAACCTACTGTGGACTGAGGAGCCTGGAGGGAAGGCATCCCCAGAAGAGTTGGAGCTGCCATGGTTTGTGATCTGCCCCAGAGCTTCCTCCCCAGAAATAGCACTCTGCTGGGCCAAGGGGGGACGTTAAAATGCTTTAGAGCATCATGTGTGCAAGGACCCTTTCTGGGATCTCTTCACATGTGTCCCCTTCCTGTCATGCACAGGCACCTGCCTGAGCTAGAAATAGACTGCAGAGTGACAATCAATTTAGCAAGGTCCCTGTTCAAAGCCAGCAGTTCAGTGGTTTGCTTTGTTTTGTTTCCTGTTCTCTGGTGCCCTCCTGTGTTCTATTCTCAGATAACACTTGATTTACAAGATTTATAACACTTGATTTAAAGTAAGTTCAAGTACAAATGACTCTTCCTTTGAGAGCATAAAAAGACCACATGACCATATCCTATAGGCTTCAGTTTGTTTCAACAAATATGTTTCCATATCAACACTGCTTTAAAACAGTAGAAGACAATCCCTAATGTTTAACACATTGCCTGCCATAAAGTAGAAGCTCAAAAAATATCTGTCAAATGAGTGAAGGTCCATTAGCCACAGAGTTAAATAAGGAAATCTGTTAAGCCTTTTTGGTATATTTTATTACAAAAAATTTATAGGGAATTGCTGAATTGCTTTCTTTAGCTTGGATTGTATTTGTACCTACTTTATAAACTGCAACAACCACTATAAAGGAAGAGTCCACCATTTATTCTTTCACGCATTCCTTCATTCAGATATTTATTGACTTTGAACTATGAACCACATTCTGTTTTAAGTGCTAGGAAGTCAAAAAGGAAGATACAGTTCCTGCTCCCAGGAAACACACAGTGGTAAAGTGGTAAAGTGGTAAAGACAGAAAAGTAACCCTGACATTTCAGCACAAGTAAAACCTGCTATAATAGAGAAATGCTTTGGCCGTCTGCACATCACAAGGGAGGGACAGATCATTCAAATCACAAATATTTTATGCTGCATACTGCAAACTCCGGAGCTGCTTGTGGGCTATCTTTCCAGCCCCACAGCTAGATTTTGAGTCCCTGCAGGGTGAGTTGGTAGCTCGTATTTGTACAAGCCAGCCATCTCCAAGAATTCTGATGAACACATAGAAGGTACCCAGGATTTTTAACCTATTCACTGAACTCCTCTTATATTGGTTTCTACATCATTTGACAATAAGAACATATAAAGCTGGAAGGAATATGTCAAAAAGTATTCCTGCATCCGCCTAATGCCTGGGAAGTTAGAGCTGAATGTTAAGAATTACAAGCATATGCTCCTTGTTTGCCTCTCCTGGTTACATCTAAGTTGCTAAATTCAGACACCACTTTCCAGCCACAGTTCACAAATGTGTTCACTCCTTTTTCCTACCCTCAAGATACTTGTCCACCCGACTGCCCTACATCTATATCATCAGAGCATTCTTTCTGCAGGAGTTGTATCATCCGGTGATCCTGGGATATTTTATCCTTTGCAAGCAGACTCGGATTCCATATCCACTATTTCAGTAAAGCCACTAATCCACCTCATCCTCTTCTAGATCAAACAGAAAAATCAGACCCCTTTTCAACAGGGCCTGGGGCTAAAATCTAAGGCACTAGACTGCCATCTTCCTTAGGCTGGAGACCTGCCTTAATTTTGTTCTCTAGAACTTGACTCCAAAAAAAATGTGCGTTCAAAAATATCACTGAATTCAACCAGAACCATGTGCTGACTGTGAGCTCCTCCACCAGCCAGCACCAAAGAGCCTGACTTCTCCCATTTTTACCTAATTGCCAAGCTCACGCCGCCCTCCCTTCTAGTCAAATGGTTCTCTTGGCTTCCCGGCTCACAGTCTTCTTCCGTTTCCAAGAATTTGCTTGTGAACCTCAGTGTTCTTGAGACAACTGCAGCATTACCTTCCTCTCCTCCTTGGAAACTGCAACCCCAAGCCAGCTCCTTTGGGATATTTTCACCTAAACAACATGGTCAAGGGTGGAGAGAAGAGTTTTCTCAGGGCTCAGCACTGAATCTGGGTTCAAGTTTCACTTCTGCCCCTTCAGGTAAAGCACTTAACACTAAATATCTGATTCTCAATGCCCCATCTGTGAAATGGGACTATTCATACCCACAGCATGGAAACCTTCAGCAAGCATTCAATAAATGCTGGTTTCTTATCCTCACTTCCTCTCTGATTAATCCCACTCATTTTCTTATCTAATATCATAAAGTTCTATGATTATTGGACATTGATTATATCCCTGGGTTATTTTTTTTCATATTTTCTTATCTCTCATTTGATCTTCTAAGAGCAGAGACCATCACGTATTTCTGGTAGGATGCTAATTAATATTTTAGACACCAGATGCTATTGATCCTTTACATCAGTACCCCCACCAATCAGCCTGCTCCCCAAATCCTGCTTTACGACCCCGAGGTCTTGACTTTTTTTTTTTAATGAAAACCTCATTAGTTCTATGTCCAGATTATCTGATAAATCACAGGGGCTGATTAAGTCTGCCTTATAGTGGAGGTCACCTAAGGGGGGAAAAAAGAGACCATTTCAAGTTGTGAATCAACGAGAGGGCAAAAGACAAAAAACTTCTGTGTACGGTATGCCTGATCACAATTCCTTCATCTTATGCCTTACGCTCTAGATCTTGCTTAGGAAACAAAATTCTCCTTTTATTGCTGTTGTAAATAGCAGGGCATCCAGATACTTCATCGCTTTCTCTCTTTCCACTCAAATTACATATGTGTGAATTACCCCAGTTTCATATGTATATATTTTAAATTTTGTTAGCCACCACCTGTACACCACCAGCACTTATTTACCTTATAACGGGAAGTTTTTACCTTCTGACCACCTTTACCCACCAGTTTCATGTTATTTTTTGTGCAATGAACAAAAAGAAAATTCCACGTGCCACATGCCCTGGAGCTCTATGACCATATCCTGAGAGAATCACCAGGATTTTCTGTGAAGGGGGCAGGTGGCGGCTAGAACACACCTAGGGTATGGCTCACTGTGTCCTTCCACCCATCACTACTAGAGCCAGGCATGATGTAAAGAGCCCTGGAGAAGGAAAACTTTGGTTCAAAAGCTGGTCTCGCCCCGCACGTAGCAGCTGTGGGCCGTAGTTAACGTGCATGTGTTCTTTGAGCTTCAGTTCGTCATCTGCCAAGCTATCTGCAGGGCACATTAAAGTCTATAAAAATCTCCTTCCTCCCTTCTTCCCTTCTTCCCTGTCTTCGCCCAAATGAACTCTTCTCCCTTCTCGGTACAGCCATGGCACTTTGGGCTGTAATCTACCTGTCTATGTGTCTGTCTCCCTGACCAGACTTGAAACCAGGAAGCAAGTCACATTTGTCTTAAATACCGAGTATCAAACAGAATGTCTGGGACAATAAGAGGAACTCGACAGAGGTTTGTTAAAATATTCCTTCTTAACATACCATGTTATACTTAAGCAGAGGCACTACTGACAGAATTTTTCAAAATTTTAGCAAAGCTCTGGAAAACCATCTATCTCCTTAGTGTGCCAAGAACATGAATTTCATTGTCAATCCACTTTGCTTGTATTGCATGAGGCTTTCACTCAGCGCCCACATCAGACTTCCCTGAAGCACAGGAAGCCTGGCCTTTCACCCCACTAGCTTAGTCCTTTCTTAAAGTCTGCACATCTCCTCCAATGGCACAAGTCTATAACTTACAGGCCAGGAGGAACCTGAAGAACTTTCAGGCTCCAAAAGTTTACACAGATGTGAGAAAGCTGCCAGAATTTTTAAAACCTATAATTGTCTACAGCTGTTCACGCCATCTCTTTAGAGATGATGGGAAGTAAACCAACATTAATAATAATAACAATAATAACTAAAGCTACGTTTATTGAAAACTCATGTGGCAGGCATTATGCTAAGCACTTGACTGGAATTATTTCAGTTAAGCTTCATAGAAGCTTAACTCAGTTATTATAACTATACCTTTTATAGAGATGAGGAAATTGAAGTAACAAGATGTCTAATCATTTCCTTAAGTTAAAAACTGTAAGTCATAGAGCCAGAATTTGCCAAAAGGCAGCCCTGCTCTAAAATCTGTACTGTCTTCACCTGGGGTCCTTCCTAAAAGCAGACCTTAAGACAAGGATTGGAGTGCAGGTAGTTAATTTGGGAGGGGATCCCAGGAAGCACGGGGAGGAAGTCAGGCAGTGGAACAGGGACGGGAGGAAATGAGGTTAAAAGCCAGGTAATTGCTGTGGACAACTGGGATGTGGTCTCACCAGGGAGCCTCCAAGAGAGGCCCATCTTTCTAGCACTTCTAGTCTATCTTGAGCAGGCAAAGCAGGCTCTCGTGGCTGGCAAACACCCGCAGGTAGACAGAGGCAGCTGCTGGTTCACAAACTGTCCTCAAGTGACCTCAAGACAGGCTGAGGGACGTACTGACAGAACGAGCAAAGGTGTCCTCAGCCACTACGCTCTCCCACACAGGGGGAAACGCACGAAGATGAGCCAGGGCAAGCTTAGAAACAGCTCTTCAGAAAACAGACCGCCACGTTCCACGTCAAGAACAGGAAATACAACCATGGATTACTTCTCTCTTTGTTTTCTTTCTGTTGCTAGCCTGGGGACAGAGATGCGTAACAAAAAAGTATTTAGCAGGATGTTAAGTGAGAACTTTTCTGATGCCGCCCAAGACCCACACAGAGCTACCAATAAACTGCCACAAATTGGAGACAGACACCTCCCACGAGCAGGTCTTCCTGGAAGGGAAGAGAACCTACCCAACTACCACCAACTGCCAGACTGCAGATGGATGGAAGGGAACTGGATTTTTACGGGAAATGTGGCTTTTGTGAAGAGAGCTGTCTTCTTCCCTTCCCCAATTAACACTTGGCTTTAGTAAGGAGCAGTGGTAGCCTTCACTTGCAATCACTCACGGAGGACGCATCTTCATCCCATTCCCTGACTAAATGCTTGCTGGGCCCGGCAGGTGCACCCATTGCTACTCCAGGAAGAGCCATAATGAGAGACTTCTTAAAGAGTTTGGCAACTGTCCCCTGGAATACGGAGGGATATGGAAAAATTATGACTGATGCTTACTTCCAGTCTAGAAATTTTGAAAGATTCAAGCCAGCCATAGTAGATTGTGCCCATAGAGCTTGGAGAGGCCAAGCCTGAAGCCTAAAAGATGAGGCAACCCCATCCCAATTCCTCAGGGACTCTGGGGGTCCCAGAGAGACTCTCAGTAGTTCCTGTATTTCTACTTCAAGGAGTGTGAAGGTGAGAGGAGAAAAATGCCCTTGGCCATCACTAGGTCAAGCAACCAGGTTTGCCCAACCAGGAGAAGCTGCAGGTGGGATTGTGGCAGGGCTCAGGGTCAACTAGGCTGACCCATCTCAGGGGGTCTTCAGAGGAAAAGGGGCCAAGACAAACCTGACCACCACACTCTGGAAAAGGACATACCACCAAGGCAGATCACCACAACCACAGTGACTGGAATAGACTCAAGTTGGCTAAGAGTGAGGCGCTTTCTATAAGCAGTATGAACCCTAAGAAGACTGTGCACTTCCCACAGAGACCTCTTCCAGGTTAAAGCACTCCACACCTGAGGAACCTGGCCTTGAAATCAGCCTCTAAGTCACAAGTCTAGTCTATGATGGGGGAGGGGAGCTTTACATCAGGTAAGAGAGGAACACAGACTATACTGGACTAAATTTTTTTTAATTATTTTATTTATTGTTGGCTGTGTTGGGTCTTCGCTGCTGCACGCGGGCTTTTCTCTGGTTGCAGCAAGCGGGGGGCCACTCCTCGCCACGGTGCATGGGCCTCTCACCACGGGGACCCTGGAGCATGGGTTCCAGGCACGTGGGCTCAGTAGTTGTGGCATGTGGGCTCAGTAGTTGTGGCATGTGGGCTCAGTAGTTGTGGCTCGCGGGTTCTAGAGCGCAGGCTGTGGGATCTTCCCAGACCAGTGCTCGAACCTGTGTCCCCTGCATTGGCAGGCGGATTCTTAACCACTGTGCTGCCAGGGAAGCCCTGGACTAAATTTTAATAAATGAAATGAATGAGAAATTGTGGAACCTGTTCAAGATGTAGCTAAAGGAGTAGAAGTGAATATTGGACATACTATGATTGAAAGAGATTACTGGAAAAAAAGACAAAAGAAAACCATGACATGTTTATTCCTCAAAGAACTGAGACTCTATAATAAATTCATTACAAGAGAAAAAAATCCCTTACACTTGTCTGTCAGGATTTTCACTACAGAGTAAAGTGAATAGATTTAAACTCTTATTCTAATATTAGTTAAAAGCCTACATATTTAGTTTATGAAAGCTTTTAAAGCTACACAATCACACCCATGAGAGAGAGCTCAGCCCACCTTGCGTGGAAGTCAACACTGGCCTCACTCTTCTGTAACCCTGAGCAACTCAGAATGCTTCTCCCCTTTTCGCTGCCCACAAAATGAGAGTGCCACTTGGAAAGGGGGCTGCTGTAGCAATGCTGACAAAACTCCCATTTACGTGAAAGATGGTAGAGAACACGATTATGAACTGGAGAAACCAGCTGAATAGTAATGCAGTATATTCAAAGATGCTTATGCTAGCTGTGTCTAAATTGGTTGAAGGCCCATAAACAGCATGAACTTGATCTGACAAACACAGCTCTCTTTACCTTTGATGCACAACTGTTTTGGGTTTTTTTTTTCTGTTTTGTTTTTTTTCTGTTTCGTGATCTTGGCCTCAAAATTGGAGACAATATTTTAGAACTATGATTCAAAAAATTCACAAAGTAAGATTCTGAGATAAATAGATTCCAGACTTACATTCTAGAAAATTCAAAATGTTTAAACCAGAGACTAGAGCATCTTGTTTTACTCACAAGTTTGACTCAATTGGATTCAACCTCATTACGAATATTGATATTTTTATAAGAGGGAAGGGTTTACTCAAAAGGTGTAAAATACCCATAAAGGGCAGTGAAATATCCTAGCTGCACTCTTCCTTACTGAGTGAAAAGAAAACCTCTATGTTCTTACATGTGTGATCATAGGGAAAAATTAGTTGTGAGTAGATCGATTTCAATGAAACCATCAGGGTTACAACTTCGGCAGAACTAACTAAATAAATTCCTATTTAGACATGTGGAGAAGTCAAAAAGGGTAAGGAGAACAAGAACAAAAGTAACAAGATGTGAGCATTCTGAAAAGTATGCCTTTTCAAGGATTTTTTTGAATGATTCTCAAAGGAAGTTTTTAGATTTCCATTAAGATTTCACACTGAAATTCTCCTAAATTCAAAATTCAGAGAAAGAAATGTAAGCAATCTAATATAGTTCTACACATAACTTATATGCAATAATCTATTAATTTATATTTTTAAAGAATTTATCAATTCATGTGTTCATTAATCCATGTATGTATTTGCACATGCATGCATTATTCTGCATGAACTGTATAACCTAGACTGCACCCTGCAGTAGTACTTAAAAGCATCTTCTCTATTTGCCTATACTTTCCTGGCCCCTCCATCCAGCATGTCTGTGCTTTCATAAGAAAAATGTGCCAACCTTAGACCACATCTAACAGATGGGATTAATAGTGATTCAGGTCCTAAGAAATTCGGTGTCAGCTTCTCCAATTTTCATCACCATCCCACACCCAGCATCTCCTCCGTGCTCCCAGTTTACTCCTTACTCACATATGGAGGTAAACGCTTATGAGAATGAAGGTTATGCTTCATTTGTCTGTTTTCAACTTTCACTAACACTTCTCTAGGCTGATCTCCCCTTCAGTGAGTTTGCCTAACTTGAAGTCCACAAGGACAGGGACTGTCTATTCCATTCATCACTGTATCCCCAGGGCACCCAGCTGGGCATGTAGATGTCTGTGGTACAATAAAAATAAATACATGGTCTTTCTCCCAGGTTCTGGGCACAGACTGCCCAAAACCTTCAGAATTTATTGCTTGTTTTGTATGTTAATGAGATGACTCATGGGGGGGAGGAGGTGCTAGAGAGCTTCAGGGTGGGGCTGGTGGCCAGAAATATTGTTAGATTAGGGCTAGAATTCTCAGTTCTACCTCCAACCTTCACACTGGGGAGACAGGCTAGAGACTGAGTCCAATCACCAATGGCCAATAATTCAATCGATCATGTCAGCATAATGGTACCTCAATAAGACCCCTAAATGATAGGGTTTGAGGAGCTTCCAGGTGGGTGAACACATCAATGTGCTGGGAGGGTGACATGCCCAGAGAGGGAACGGAAGCTCTCCACCCTCCCTCTCCCATCCTTGCCCTCTGCATCCCTTCCATTTGGCTGTCCCTGAGTTGAATCCTTTAAAATAGCTAGCGGGAAGCAGCCGCATAGCACAGGGAGATCAGCTGGGTGCTTTGTGACCACCTAGAGGGGTGGGATAGGGAGGGTGGGAGGGAGGGAGATGCAAGAGGGAAGAGATATGGGAACATATGTATATGTATAGCTGATTCACTTTGTTATAAAGCAGAAACTAACACACCATTGTAAAGCAATTATACTCCAATAAAGATGTAAAATAAAATAAAATAAAATAAACCAAAAATCATTAAGTGTTTGCTTGAGTTCTGTGAGTCACTCTAGCAAATTACTGAACCAAAGGCAGGGATCATGGGATCCTCCAATGTGAAGTTGCCTGGGCAGAAGTATGTGTAGCCTGGACACCCCATTTGCAGCTGGTATCTGAAGGCAGGGGTGGGGCTGTCTTGAGGGACTGAGCCCTTGACCTAAGGGGTCTGCATCAACTTCGGGTATTGTCAGAATTGAATAAAATTGTTGGACACCTAGTTGGTGTTGGAGAACTGGTGTCATCAGAAAAAACATAGTGTTCAATATTTATTTGTTGAACAAATGATTGACTGAATAAGTAAAATCAAATCTATGCCCTTTTAGAAATAAAATTGCAGTTTCAGGTTCAGAATAATTGAGCCAAATCCTACTTTTGCCTGTACGCCTTGACACTTTGCTATGCTTTATAGCTCTTTGTATAGTAGGCCCTCAATGCTGAGTGAACAAAGACATTCTACAGAAGGAAAAATTAAATGCCTATTTCTTGTAAAGAGGGTAATTCTAGAAATAACAAGTGCTGTCTATTTTGTTATCCCACTGCCCATCTGTGGCAGGCATTAGTGTTTGCAATCAAATATTCCCTGTACCTTCGGGCACATGGTAAGATTGCACTCCCCACTTCCTTGATGCTTGGTGTAGCCATGTGACTTGCTTTGGTTAAAATAGCTAGCATCACCTCTGGGCAGAAGTGTTAGGGACCAATGTATGATTCACCACTCTTTCCCTCTGTCATGGTGGCCAGCCATTTCTAGATGGTGACTGCCCTGTCAGCTTTGGTCCGTAAGTAAGGACAACATGAGACAGAGCTCCCAGCACAGTAGAGATGGAGATGCGGTAACAGTGAGAAATAAATTTTGTTGTTTTAAGCCGTAAGACTTGTTGGTTGTTTGTTATCATGGAAGATCCTAGCCCATCCTGACAGAGAACATTTCCCACTTCTGTATTTCATCATTTAGAATGTTGAATGCTATGCTGCAAATAAGTATAACTGAACACTGGCATTTTCAGAGAATGGCATGCATTCAAACTGAGCAAATTAAATGATGAATATGGGAGGCTTAGCACATTGTGACTAAAATATAAGTGGTTAACAAAATTAACTATTATCATCATTATTATTAAGAGTTAAATTTGAAAACTGCAAATTAAAATTATATAATATATATATCAATAACAGAGCTAGATTTTTTTAAGAGACTCTAATGAGCCATATAGTAATAAGGTCAAATAAGTTATACTATCTTTTCCCACACAGATGTTTAATATGTTCACATATGTGACCTTGAATAAGTCACTAACCTGACATGTCTGCTCATCTACAAAACATATAAATCATACATGAGAAAAAACCCATGTGAAAATCAGATGACATATAGAAGCAGTAAATGCTAAAGCATCAGTTTACCATGATGAGAACAGAAGAAAAGGGATTTTGTCATTTATGATTCCGTCTAGTAAAATCCACAGGAATTATTTTATCCCACCTCAGTTTAAATGCCCATTTGATATTCTAAAACAATTTTTTAAATTTAAAATCTAATTCTTCTCCATGTGTCTAATCTGGTAATATCAACTCATCTCCTTCCCTGGAAAAGAGATATTGAAAATAATTGCCAACATTAAGGTAAAGTTACATGAGATAACTTAGCATTCTGGTGCCGTTCTTCAACAACTGTATTCCAAAATTTCTGTGTTGTGATAAATTGAAAAAAAAAGCTACCCTGCTTCCAGGAAGTTGGCCAATTATTAGTAATACAAGAAGCATGGGTATTAGCACGGGATGGACCTTTGGAGGTCATCTATTTCAATTCCCTGCAGGCAAAAAAAAAAAAAATTTAATGGAGAATGTTCTAATAAAGGAAAACTAGTAGTTGGTGTGTTCTATTTGATGTGAAACAAGCATCTCTCATATATAACAGATGCTGAGAAAGACTACATTTTTAAATTTAATAAAAGTCTGTCAAACTATCTTTGGAATTACATGTTTTCCCTTTATGGAAATTATGTGTATTCATGTTCCCACTGTTTAGACTAATCGTTTTTCCTGTAAACCTAAAATTGTCTAAAATCTCTGCTGATCACTCTTTGTGAGACAGCCCTGAGGCAGTGGGTGCTGGTGACGGCCAGAGCCAGCACCCATTCCAATCACTGGACTAGGACTGGGCCAGTTAACCACTTAGCCCCTGCAAATGGTCTATGAACTAGATGTGTCCCTTAGACTGGAAACAAGAACTTAGGTGGAGGAGCCATTGACAGCTGCATCTTACACCAAGTGAGAATATTTAGTTGAGGACTGCTTCAGAGACAAGAGGAAGAGGACATACTCCCAAGCTAGCTTCCACCTTGATTATCACGATTCCTTCCAATACATCTAACCCTTTCTCAAAAACCAGCTTTTCAGTTTTGCCCTCATGGCATTAACTCACACTATTCTGTTCAGGCTTTCTCCCTCTGTTCCCTACACCCCGCCAGCAGGGTTGATCCCCAAGCCTCCTGCTCCATGAAATCTTGTTTGTAATTTTTTGATATTTCTTGGTAAGACCATATCTTACAGTGGGTTCAAAAGAAAATTATAATTGATAAACTGCCCTCTCTTATATCACCTATCATCATGTCATCTTTTCAAACTATTTATTTAAGCTTCAATTTATTATCCTTTATTGCTCAAGACTTATGCTTAAATAGGTTAATTCCCTTCTGCCTTCTCAAAAGTCAATTCATTTGGAGTTTTAGCTTTTCTGATCTTAGTTCAACAGCCATGCATTTCTCTTTTGTTTTTGTCCACCTACTAAATGTCTTTCCTTCCTCCTTCTACAGTGCTGTTTCACCATGAGTTTTCCAGTCACATCATCTTTCTCAGTGAGGATATCCACCACCACATTGTCCGAGGTCAGATTCTAGAAGGGCCTCTTCTGCTTTATCTAGATTCCACTTCTAGGCAAGCAGAGAGTCTATAACTCTATGTGACCTGGAACTCCAGGACACAAAAAGGTGAAAATGGCTTAGGGATGGCACAGAAGGAAGGCCCAGAGCAAAGGAAAAATGAGGATGTGCTCTTGGTGAAGGAGCCTTAGGTATTAAAGGGGCAGCCCAAACATCAAGTTCAAAAGGGTAAATACAAATGAAGTAAAACAAATTGAGTTCCTGAGTAGAAAGTGGAACCAAGAGAAGGAACATGAAGCAGCTCAACTCTGACAGAAGAAACTTGTTTATGGTATTGTATGAACATTATTTCATTTAATAGGGTTCAGTTGTAATATTCTTTCTTTTCCCTAAACTGATTCAGACAACTTCAAGACACAGATGTCAATATTTCCTTTACTAAATGCTAAGATGTCATGGTTACTGTTGTCCAAGATCTCTGTTCTGTTCTTCTACCTCCTGACCCATACGCACATTCATCAAAAGTTTTTCTGGAATAACTGTTTGCCTCATCACTTGCTTATCGTGGAATGACCAGCATACAGCTTTCAAGATTCTTCTGAGAAATTAAAGCTAGCAAATGTTCTCATTTAGTTCTTTCTAACTCATACATACACACACACATACACACACACACGTATATAGAATCATATATCCAGAAAATATTCAGAGAGTTTAAGGTAACCACTACTTTTAGACTTTGCTCCTGGATCAACTTTGTAATAGACATTAGGAAAATATCTCACGTAAACATCACCCCACCAAGTAGGGTGACGCTCTCATGTCTGCGCTTTCACACTCCAGTACCTGGAATTTGGACAAGCAGGTGACCTTCCTCATGTGCCTCCATGTATAGTTCCTTTTTCCTTCTGTTCCATCACCCATGAACAAAGGACAGTCATCCTTGGCCATTCCTAGGTCCAACCACTCCAGACCTTGGTGCCGCCAGGATCTCCTATATACCTTATTTTGACAACCATTCAAGATTGCGTGTTCTGTTACGCACAGACTGGTCTGACATCTAGACAACTGAATAATGTCTGCCCTTAAGAAATCTGAATACTATCCTCTACACAAAGCTTCTTTCTATTTTACACCATGACCTCCATGCTAACTGCAAATAGAGACATAACTGTCTTTATCCATCTTCCCTTTAAAATTGAGTTTAAATATCTTATTCAGTTAATGGAATCTCCCCCCCCCATTTATTTCCAGACTTATTGAGGTGTTATCAGTTGAATTACATCTTTCTGAAAATTCATATATTGAGGCCCTAGCCCTCAATACTGTAGAATGTGACCAAAAGGAGATAAGGTCTTTAAAGAGGTAATTAAGTTAAAATTAGGTCATTAGAGAGGGGCCTTAATACAACATGAATGATGACCTTACAAGAAGAGGAAATCTGGACACACAGACACATATGGGGGGGTGGGAAAACAATGAGAAGAAAGGAGGAAAAAACAATGATGGACAAGCCAAGGAGAGGGGCCTGGAATGGATCCTTCTCTCATGGCCCTGAGAAGAAACCAATACCGCCAACACCTTGCTCTTAGACTTCTAGCCTCCAAGACTGTGAGGAAATAAATTTCTATTGTTTAAGCCACTCAGGCTGTGGTGCTTTATTACAGCAGCTCTAGCAAACTAAATACATGAGACACTTAGCATAAAATCCAAATTCCTCACCATACCTACGTGTATGGCCCAACGTGAACTAGCCTCTCCCTACATCTCAGAGCTCATCTCATTTTCCAACTGAACAAGTTTTCTCTAACAGGCCTTGCTGACTCCCAGGACAGGACTTTTGCTGTGTACTCTTCCTGGAGCACTCCGGCCACAGATCTCCCCACGGACTGCTCCTTGTCATTCAGATCTCAGCTCAAAAGTCCTTGCTCAGAAAAACCTTCCTTGACTTTCTATCTAAAAGTAGTTATCTATCTCCGGGCTTCCCTGGTGGTGCAATGGTTAAGAATCTGCCTGCCAATGCAGGGGACACGGGTTCGAGTCCTGGTCCAGCAAGATCCCACATGCCACGGAGCAACTAAACCCATGTGCCACAACTACTGAGCCTGAGCTCTAGAGCCTGCGAGCCACAACTACTGAGCCCGGGTGCCACAACTACTGAAGCCCGCACGCCTGGAGCCCGTGCTCCGCAACAAGAGTAGCCACCACAATGAGAAGACCGCGCACTGCAACAAAGAGTAGCCCCCGCTAGCCACAGCTAGAGAAAGCCCACACACAGCAACAAAGACCCAACGCAGCCAAAAATAAAAATAAATAAAATAAATAAATTTATAAAAAATAAAAATAAAAGATGACCCAACTATATGCATTCTATAAGAAACTCACTAAAAATTAAATAAATAAAATAAAGTAGTTATCTGTTCTACCAAAACCAAGGAAGTATCTACTTTCTTGGTTTATTTTCTTTATAACATTTTTTTTTAAATCAGGGAATTTAATTTGCACCATCAACAGGTATAATTATGACCACTTTGCAAAGAAAAACAGATATCATTTGGTGACCATATGCCTGGGTTTGCCAGCACAATTCTAATTTATACCTATTCCAGTGTAATTATTAAAAGTACCCCCTTTCAAAGTAAAAACTGTCCTGATTTGGATAAAAAATGATAAAAATACATCCTGAAAGTCGTTAAAAGGTTTGAGCTCTTTTCTACACTAGATGACATATCTCAGCTCCCGAGACAAGACCCTCTCTTAAGTTCCGTGCACCTCTGCTTTCAAATGCTAAATGAAAAAAAAAAAAAAAACAAAACTAAATGAGCCATGTGATTTCACCCCTCTGTTCCTTGGCAAGTGAAGTTTCTTCCTCTCTCTCCCTACCCACCACACCCTCAAATGCTGGCTCTCCTACTCATCCTTCAAGGCACTGCACAGAGGGAAATTCCTTGATTCAATTCAACAAGAATTAGCCAATCCCCTTCTGTGTATAACACTATAGTATAATTTCTTTCTTTATTTCTATATACTTCCCATTAGATTATAGGCTACCCTTAAGAATAATTTTGTTTCACTCATATTTATGTATCTAGTACCTAGTATCTAAAATATTTGTCATAACATGGTGGACATTCAGTGATGCCCAATAAATGGTATGAAATGGACCACTGAATGTTCTCTAACTCTTCTAAACTCATGTCCTTTTCATGTTCCACATACCATAGGATTTGGGGAAAGGTGGAGGAAAAGGTAGCTCAGCCATTCATATGGTTATAAAATAGATTAAATAAAAGTATTTTATAGGACTTCCCTGGTGGTGCAGTGGTTAAGAATCTGTCTGCCAATGCAGGAGACATGGGTTCAATCCCTGGTCCAGGAAGATCCCACATGCGGCGGAGCAACTAAGCCCATGTGTCACAACTACTGAGCCTGAGCTCTAGAGCCCACGAGCCACAACTACTGAGCCTGCGTGCCGCAACTACTGAAGCCTGCATGTTCTAGGGCCCGCGTGCTGCAAATACTGAAGCCCAGGTGCCTAGAGCCCATGCTCCGCAGCAAGAGAAGCCACCGCAATGAGAAGCCTGGGCACCGCAACGAAGAGTAGCCCCCACTTGTCGCAACTAGAGAAAGCCCGCACGCAGCAACGAAGACCCAACACAGCCAAAAAAAAAAAAAGTATTTTATGAACCATACAGAATTCCATATATCTGTAACTCTCAAACTGAAAAACTCTATCCTTGAATTTTCCCTCTACTTTTATTCTAGCATCTTTAATTTACATTTTCATACTCAATTGGCAATAGAAAAACACTTGTTTCTCAGGATCATCTTTTACATGCTGCTCTTAGACAGACATCTCTTTCCAATATACTTCTTGTTCCATCATTACATCATCACTTGTTTACTATCTCAGATAATTCTGACATCTTATTTCCTTTCATCTCTATTAACACCCTATCCACTAAGTTCTTCCATTCTTTTATCAAATGGAACAAAGGGAGAAACCCACTTGAGCAAATTATCCCCCATCCACAGTCTTTATTTCTCCCCTGTTTTGTGGCAACCACTTCCAAATGATGTCCCTGCACCTGCCCTTGCCCCTTTCATTCTATTTTCCACACATCAGACAGGGTGATCCTTTTAAAACCAAAGTCAGAACATGCCACCCTTCTACACAGCCCTCCCTCATAGCACGGCCCGATGTCTCAACTACAGCTACAAGATCATTCATGACCTCAATGGACCACTGGATGCTGGTCCTGGTTCTCTGCTACTTTTCTGACTGCATCTCACTCACTTTGCTTTAGCCACACTTGCCCCTTGGTTGTTTCTCAAATCGCAGGCACCCGGCTAAGTAACATCACACCTTCTGCTTTCTCTGGAATGCTCTTCTCCCAGACAGCCATGTCATGACTCCTTCATGTCTACTCAAACTTCACCTTCTCAAAGAGGTATTCTTTGGAAGGGTAAACTTTCACCCTCCCCACCCCGACGCACCCTATCCTTCTTTGCTCAGTATTCTCCAAAGAACTTAACACCATCTGTTTTACAATCTTATTTTCTTCTGCATTCGCTTATTGTCTGTAACCTCCACTAAAACATACGCTCCAAGAGATGTGAAGGGGATTTTTGGTTATTGTTGTTCATTGTTTTATTCCAAGCTTTTTGGACAATGCTTGGCACATATTTGGAGCTCAAAATATACTGATTGAATTGATGGATACAATTACCATCTTTTCTAGTCTCCTTCAGCAAACCATGCCTGGACAGCAGCTGGGCTAAGAGGTGGGTGGTTAAGAAACCTGAGTAGGAAGTGAGAATGTGAGAGTAATCATTGGTGGGAACCACAGAAACTGAAGAAGGTCCAGTTTTGGTTGCACAAATCCAAAGAAGATGCCAGAGTTTCCTTCTTGGGTTGGGTCAGTACATGAAGCATTCAGAGAATCCAGCACAGAACTAGGAACAATGCTGGGATTGGGCAGTTTAGGCACTGTCTGCAGAGCTTATTTCTGTCCCCTTATTTATTGGGAAGCCAATAAGCAAGGAAAGGCTAGATAGTGTTGAGATTTCTAGAACAGTCGTTTTCAAACTAGTGCCACAGGGTCATAAAGAGGTGACCATGGGACTACCAAGTCTAGGAAAAGTCCAAGGATCCAGAGCTCCCACCTACCCATAACCCAACCCCAAACGAGAGCAATTCAGATTTTTATGTTTCCTATTTATCACAGGTATAGTCTGTAAAGAATACAACAAGCCATTTGTGATTGGAAGGCTATTAATATCTTAGAGGCAACAGCTTCCATAATGTAGAGATGCTCTATTCAAACCAGAAAGGGTTAAGCAGTGAGCTGCACTACCATTTACATGCTTACTTTTAACCCTGTAATTGTCTTCAGTAGATCTTATCAAAATTGTAACTAAATAATTAAGTAGTATCTTGTTTAACATTTGCCCTCCCCGCTAGAATGTACAATCTATTGAGAGAGGAACCATATCTGTCTTATTCACTGCTACAACCCAGGTTTCCAAGGCATAATAGGTGCTCAATAAATATTTGTTGAAAGAATGAATAAAGGAATAAGGGGTGAATATTTAAACAGCAGAGGTAAAGTTAATTCTCTCTTACAATAAAGTTAATTTCTCTATTACATATAGATATGAAAAGGGATTTTTTATATTTTTTTTAAGATTTTTTTTTGATGTGGACCATTTTTGAAGTCTTTATTGAATTTGTTACAATATTGCTTCTATTTTATGTTTTGGGTTTTTGGCCGCGAGGCATGTGGGATCTTAGCTCCCTGACCAGGGATCGAACCCACGCCCCCTGCATTGGAAGGTGAAGTCTTAACCGCTGGACCGCCAGGGAAGTCCCTGAAAAGGGACTTTTAATTAAAAAAACAAAACTTGCTTAAATCTTTAATTTCCAGAAAAGTCTGTCATTCTCTCTACATCTTCTCATCCATTTCCTAAAATACATGCATCCAACAGTAAACCATCCAGAACACTTCAAACAGTCTCCGAAGAATCCTGCTCTGAGCTCTCTGCTGCCCAGACAGCTGATTCAAAATCCCAAGTAAAATAAATGTATTGATAAATGGAGGACTGTTGGAAGAATAGATAGTTTTCTAAGTTCTATCTAACCTTTAACCATACTACCTGGGTCTTCCACTCCTTCTAGATTTGCTTTCCTTGAATAATGCTTCAGTGTCTTACTCTCAGCTTTTACCAAGGGACAAGACAAGAAGGAGTCACATGAAACTAAGCAGTTCATGGTAGGTATGCTGTAGAAGTCTTTGTTCATGCTATCACTGACGGGCCCATGCAGAAATGTATTATCAAGCTATGAAATTGGAAAATTGTGTTTTCCTTGAATAACTGGCATGAGTTTTCCTCACTGATAATAAGAACTGATCGTGTCGCTATTTTTTTTTTAATTGGCTATCAGGCAACTTTAAAAAAATAGAAATTTGAGGTTCAACCCAGGCAACTGTGTGTGGTTCCTTTAGGTCTGAATATTTATATATCTCTCAGACCATCCTCCACCCCAGAGTCCTGTGTTTTACTTTTATTTATTTTTCACTGACCTGATTTTTTATTCCTACCTACAACATCATTATTTTAGAATATATTACTGTGGCTACTTACTGCAAATCCTCTGGGAAATAAGATGAGATATGAACACGCAGAAAAGAATATGCTTTTCAAACTACAGCAAAATAGGTTTGGTAAATTATATTTCCGCTAGAAATACTAGTTTGTAGTTCACAGAAATGCCATATAGTGTATCTTGTCTTTTATTAATCATTTACCAACTTCCCCACAGCAACTTCATCATGTGTTCAGCCTTATGGATACTGAGCTGATTGACAACATGATCAAAAGGTATTGACTGCTGGCTCAGTATGAAAGGCACTGAAGTGTCACGAAGGCTTGGTCTTGGCTTGGGCATCTTATCATCACAACTTGAACACAGATACAGGCCTCCTCTACTTTGTGAAAGTTCACTCTATGCCACTTCACTTTTACAAAACACCTACATTAGTACCTGTTTCCACTAACCGAAAGAAATCCAAAGAAGATTTTTGTTTTTATGATAAAAGGAGAAAAGTGAAAATAGATTTCAGCATTTGTTTTGCCATGAGCCCGTACAGAGGCAGCGCACACCCCAAGTAGCCAAGAGTGGCACCGCCAAGCTCCTTCCCCTAGAACTACATTCAGCATCTCACCGCCAAGGGGCCATAGATTTGAACTGTGTCTGTGAGCATCTGTGCTTTACCTCGATTTATCTTGTACAGTCATTAGCAAGATGCATCCTAAGGTAACTGCTTCTTCACCTCACATCATTTCAGCTTATGCAAGGTTTCACAGGAATGCTATATCGGATAGTGGGGGAAACCTGTACAGGTGAAACACATATCAAATTTGCAAATAATACAAAGCTCAGAAGAAGGTTATTTATAACATGCAGCCTATGAAGTCAGACTTCCTGGGTTCAAATCCCAGCTCTATGACCTACTAGTTGTGCAACTTTGGCAAGTTACCAGCCCTCATTGTGCCTTGGCTTTCTCATTTTTAAAATGGGAATAAAACGATTTTTGCATCATAGGGTTGTTTTATGTATTTGGTTGGCCAAAAAGTTCATTCAGTTTTAAATAAAAATAAAAGACACGTTTTTCATTTTCACCAAGAACTTTATTGAACACCATATTCACTAACTGAACGAACTTTTTGGCCAACCCAATATTTTAAATAAGACACTATGTCAAGGTTTATGAGTGCTTCTTATACAGTAAGCACTCAACACATGCATAATGTTATTGTTACCATAAAATGATCATAGTTGCTAAAAAGTTCAGCATCAAATTCAAAACACTATGGGAATACTGGAATTCTACATAGAAAGCAAGAAGTCATATTTATTAAGGATCAATACAGGTTTGGGACTTAGGTTTTAAAAATTCATTACAATGAGATGGGATGCGGGAGATCGATCCTAGAAAAAAATCATCTGAAAAGTAGCTGGAAGTCTTCGTGGACTCAAAGCTATTATGCAACAAAGTTTGCTGTGTGCTCAGTATGTGCAAGACATGATTCTAGGGGCTGTGGACATCAATCAGCAAATGAGACAAAAGAGTTCTCTGGCCTCATGTCTCTCACATTCCAATGGAGATAAAATAAACTAATAATTACACAGATTAATGAAGAAGACAGTGTCAGACAGTGATAACATCAGTGAAGAAAGTGAACTAGAGCACAGGGATAGACAGTGACCAGGGCAAGAGGAGACTTTTTTTCCTTTTTTTTTTTAACATCTTTATTGGAGTATAATTGCTTTACAATGGTGTGTTAAATTCTGCTGTATACCAAAGTGAATCAGCTATACATATACATATATATATATATATATGTGTATATATACATATACATATAGATTTATGTATACATACATATATATGTATGTATACATACATATATATGTATGTATACAGCTATACATACATATATCCCCATATCTCTTCCCTCTTGCGTCTCCCTCCCTCCCTATCCCACCCCTCTAGGTGGTCACAAAGCACCGAGCTGATCTCCCTGTGCTATGCGGCTGCTTCCCACTAGCTATCTGTTTTACATTTGGTAGTGTATATATGTCCATGCCACTCTCTCACTTTGTCCCAGCTTACCCTTCCCCCTTCCCGTATCCTCAAGTCCATTCTCTAGTAGGTCTGTGCCTTTATTCACATCTTGCCCCTAGGTTCTTCATGACCATTTTGTTTGTTTGTTTATTTGTTTTAGAGTCCATATATTTGTGTTAGCATACAGTATTTGTTTTTCTCTTTCTGACTTACTTCACTCTGTATGACAGACTCTAGTTCCATCCACCGCACTACAAGTAACAATTTCATTCCTTTTTATGGCTGAGTAATATTCCATTGTATATATGTGCCACATCTTCTTTATCCATTCATCTGTTGATGGACACTTAGGTTGCTTCCATGTCCTGGCTATTGTAAATAGAGCTGCAATGAACATTGTGGTACATGACTCTTTTTGAATTATGGTTTTCTCAGGGTATATGCCCAGTAGTGGGATTGCTGTGTCATATGGTAGTTCTATTTTTGTTTTTTTAAGGAACCTCCATACTGTTCTCCATAGTGGCTGTTATCAATTTACATTCCCACCAACAGTGCAAGAGGGTTCCCTTTTCCAAGAGGAGACATTTTGAAACAGCAGTCAGGGTGGGAGAGGGTCTTTGAGACATGATATTCAAGCTGCGAAAAGCTAAGATGGAGCCAGCCCTATGACTATCCTGGAAAGAATGCTCTAGACAGGGAAAGCCACAGGTTTAAAGACCTGGAGGTGAAAATAAACAGTCATGATTTGGTTGTCAAAATACCACCAAGAATTAGGTTATAATGATAGAGAAAATATTCAGAACAAAGGGCTCCCTGTTGGCCAAGGATGTGATTCTCTTCATAACCCTACCAGGTAGCTACCACTGACTGATACCTGCACTCGACAGGTGGGAAAACCCATCTGCACAGAGGATGGGACTTGTCCAGAAAGAGGTGGAGCCACAATATGAGTCCACACAGCTGGGCTCTGGCCACTGGGCTCTTCCTGACACATTCAGAATAGAAGTAACTGCACGTCACAGTGAGCAAAGGCCCGATGGACTCTCTCCTTTGGCAGGAACAGTTCACTTTGTTTTTGGTTTTTAATTTATTATTTATTTATTTATTTATGCTGTGCTGGGTCTTTGTTGCGGTGTGTGGGCTTCTCTAGTTGCAGCGTGCAGGCTTTTCTAGTTGCAGCAGGCAGGTTCTAGAGCGCACGGGCTTAGTTGAGGTAAGTGGGATCTTAGTTCCCGGACCAGGGATTGAACCTGGGCCCCCTGCATTGGGAGCACAGAGTCTTAACTGCTGGACTACCAGGGAAGTCCCCAGGAATAGTTTACTTTGGATGGCCTATTTTAAAAACAAACAAATGGAACAGGAATGGCCAGCAGTAAGAAAACTACCTCACCAGGAATGACTAAAAGATCTGAATGCGGCCAGCAACATGAAGAGAGAAGGCAAGAGGTGTTTGAAGAAAGTTGTATAGATAAATGATAGGTAGGTGGAAGGAAGGAAGGAAGGAAGGAAGGAAGGAAGGAAGGAAGGAAGGAAGGAAGGAAGGGAGGAAGGGAGGGAGGAAGGAAGGGAGGAAGGAAGGGAGAAAGGAAGGGAGAAAGGAAGGGAGGGAGGGGGGAGAGGGGAAAGGGACAGAGGAGCGAAAAGAAAGAAGGAGGAGGAAGAAAGAAGTGTGCAAAAAACATTTTTATATAATTCTAAAAGAAAATAATATGATCAACAGAAGGACAGTAGGTGACAAAAGATTCTGGCAAAGAGTGGTCAGGGGAAGGAGTCCCAGCAATCCAGAAATCTGAGCTACGACACTATGTTCTGGTGGGACGGCAAGGTCCTCATAGCCTATGATAGTACATATTTAAACTAAGAAAACATGACTCGTCGTTATAGGTTTGCATAAGGACTTTTGCAAAGCTGAAGCACTGGACTAGATAAATTCAAGTTCATCTTACAACTCTACCTTCCTTGTTTCTATAATGGAAGCCATAAAAGAACACATTGGATTTAACCAGAAATGTTATTAAAAACAGTTCCTGTACAGCTCAGGAACTGTAGTGTGACAGAGACAGAACAGTCGAATGTGTTTCCTGGTGACACCTCTGGCGTGTTCAGGAAGTGTGATCCCACAGTGCCCCATTGGTTGATGGAGGGTTTACTACGGAGCAATGCTGACTTTATAGTGATAAGAAAACAAGATCCAAAAACCATATACAAGTGGCCTTCTGCATCTGCAGGTTGTGCATCTGCAGATTCAACCAACCATGGATCAAAAATACTTGAAAAAAAAATCTCAGAGAGTTCGAGAAAGCAAAACTTGAATTTGCCATGCTCCGTCAACTATTTATCAATACTTAGCATTTACCCTGTACTTACAGCTATCTACATAGCATTTACATTGTATTAGGTATTATAAGTAATCTAGAGATGATTTTAAAGTATACAGGAGGATATGTGTAGGTAATATGGGGACTTGAGCATCCGTGGACTTTGGTATCCACAGGGGGTCCTAGACCCAATCTCCCTCAGATACCGTGGGACGACTGTATGTAGTCCAATTTCAACAACGAATGAAAAAAAGACTTAAAGGAAATGTCTTACTGTTATCACTGACTGTCACTACTCCCTGACTGTGAGGAAAACCATGACCCAGGCCATGACAATCACTGCACACACCATGCTTGGCCATAGTTATTGTCCCAGGGATGAATACTTGCCCCAGGTCAAGGTTATCAAAGTCCTTCCCTAAGTGGATTTAGCAGGAAAAAATTTCTTTTCCCTCGGTAATATGGCTGTAAATATGTAAGCCTGTATCTGCCAAGGCCATGGCTCCAGTCTTGTAGGGACAGCAGGTCTGAAAGAAAGAAACCAAACTGCAAAGAGAAGAGAAGTGGGGACAGAGAATATGAACGAATGGGTCCTGAATGATGGAAGTTTCTGAATCTGGTCAATGAGGCCAGTTCAACTCTTGCCCTTTCTGTAGTTAAGGCCATGGGTCTGCATGGGGTCAGGGGGATAAGATGCACTGGAGACAATCATTTTCCTAAAGAAATCCTGTTTGGTAGAAAAGTTGTGTCACGCCCATTTGTACCAACTGGACATCGTAGAAAGATAAGTGCCACAAAAGAATAATAAATGGGTAAGGGAGTTCAGAGAAGGGTCTGATTATTACTAGCGATCAAGGAAAGTGAGTTGGTGGTATAGGTGATATGTAAGTAGTGTCAGGAAGGGGTTTAGACATGGCGGAAACTATTGGGAAGAGCATTCTGGGTGGAAGAAACAAGAGAAGCAGTAAAGATGGGAAAACATAGGGAGAATTAGTTAGCATCTGGTTTGGTTGGTTTGTAGGACACAGTATGAAGAGAAATGCTGGGAAATAAAACTGGAAAATTTGACCAGGGCCAGAATGTAAACAGCCTTCAATGAATTTGAATTTGATTCACTGAAGTTATAATTATACAATGTAACAGATCTCCCAGCTCCACTGTTACTATCATTGAAGTTTCATCTTCTAATAACAAGGAAAGCTGTGCCATAATCAAGTTCAACAAATCAGTCAAGTTAACAAACAATGCCCTGATTTTCATGGCTTAATTGTCTATCAATGACATAGGAAATGTAACTGTTTTTAATTTTACCTAAACATTCCTCTTATAAAACATGAATGATCCTATTTTTTTCCCCATTGCCATTCATAGTTTCAATTTTCCCTTCCACCAAATCTTGTTTTTTTAAAAAATTTGTTTATGTTAGCTTACGTAAAAAATTTGAAAGTCCCCCAACATACTGATTTTTAATATAATACTCACATAAACTCTATCAACTTTAGTTTCATTATTTTTATGTATCCTCTATAAACCTTACAGATTATGGATAATTTTTCAAATGGGTAGAATATTAATATGCTTTGTAGAAGAGTGACACATTATATCATTTTTATCATTTTATAGATGATTAACTCTCAAAATGATTTCATTTTACCCAGATCACACAGTTAGACTTTTATTCAATAAGCTATGATATCAGGCCCTGGGAGAGAAAATGAAAAATTCACAAGTTTTCCTTTGGGAAAAAAAATAACTGTCCAGTTGGAGTGATACAATACAAGCATATAAACTATTTAAATGAAAATTCAAAGGGAGAACATAGCCAACATAAGTGGTATAGAAAAGGGGAAGAATAAAAGGAAATGTAAATGATCGTAAGAGTCTTAAGAATAGGAAATCTTTGTGTAGGTGGAGGGGAACTGGGGCAATCCATCTGGAGACCACAGTGTGGGCAAAGGGATGAGCATGGGATACTCAGGAGAAGGTGAGGAAGTACTTCAGATGAAGACGACAGGGTGGAAAGACAGGTGTGGGTAGATCCTGAGGGATCTTAAGTGCCAGATGCAACCTGCACTGTACCAATGACAGAAGGCAATGCTAAAGGACATGGGGCCAAAGAGTTAGTTTAGGGAAGTTAACCTGATGATTGTGCAAGATAATATTGAAAGAGAAAAAGAATGGAGTCAGGGAGATCAGCTGCAAGACTATTACAGTAATGTCACAAGACATGAAGACGACCTAGATCAGGATTACGGTGAGGCAAACAGAAACTGTGAAAACCAGCTTAGGAAAAGGTCATCAGTATTCAGTTACCAATTTGAGAGGATGCAGTGACAGGGAAAGTGGAAAGAACAGTGCAAAAGAGAAGAGGAAATGAATCCAAGTTTCCAGCCTGGCCAAGGAGAAAACAGTCGCTCTGATTTAAAGGATGAAGCCACAAAGCGAGAAATAAGGAATGACAGGTACTTTGAATTTAAAGATCCTGGGCTGGAACTGTGGGAAAAATCATTCAAATAAAGTGACCTCCTGAGAGCTGTAAATAAGAAGTGAGAATTCTATTGAGAGGTCAGGATTCTGTTTATAAATTATCTAAATTTGATTTTGGAAATCATCTCTGTAGCCTATAAACTCAGTTGCCGTGAGTTCCTACCTGGTTTGTTTCTATTAAGCAACCTTTCTTAACCTGGGCACTCAGTATGTTAGGCTGGATAATTCTTTGCTGTGATGACTGTCCTGTGCATTTGAGATGTTTAGCAGCATCCCTGGCCTCTACCACTAGATGCCAGTAACGCCCCGTCCCCCAGCTGTGACAATCAAACACATCTTCAGACATCGCCCAATATCCCCTGAGATGCAAAATCACCCCCAGTTGAGAACCACTGCCCTAAAGAGAGGCCAGTCTTTATAACCAGAGTGCCTGATTTTGAGTCCCAATCTGCCTTTGACTATTTGAACAATCTTGATATATCACTTATTCTCTCTGAGCCACAGTTTTATCTGCAAATAAACATAGATAATAACTGTCCCTATATCATATTGTGGGCAGTAAAGATAAACTGTGATGATGCAGATAAAGTGCCTGGCATCACATGAGTACACAATAAATGGGAGCTGTTACTGTGCTGTATAAACGGCAGACATCACCTAGTCTTTGTCTCTGAGGTCATTCGCCATTCACTTAGGCAGGCAGAGAGGCCCGATGACTATTGACAAGGCAAGAAATGCATGTTTTTCTTTGAACAGCACTTTGTTCAGGGCCTAATACAAAAGTGAGCCAGTCAACAAATGGCATCTATTATTATATGTTGTTTTATCCATCAGTCACACATCCCCAGGGTCCAAAAGGTCACATGGACCTGACATAGCTCTTCACTGACAACAGTAGGAGTGATTTTTCTCTAAAAGAAAGACGAAAGTGCGTACTGACTTAAAAGGCAGAGTCATAATAAAAGGTCATTTTTTAGGTGAGTTAGAAATTTCAGCATCACCTGAAAAAGATTTTAACTTTTGTGTGCTTCATGTTAGTTTGACATTTCAGGAAATGGGAAAGATGCTGTGTAATATATATTTCTTAGGCCCCCATGCTAAAGCTGGACTAGAAAGATGAAACTTCATGGTTTCTGTCCTCAGAACATAGGTCTAGAGAGGAGAAAGGGAATGGCTAGTACAAAATAAGAGCTCAATATAATACAGTGTTATGGGAAATCAAGGGAAAGTAGTTTCAGCCTCGCCAGGGAACTCAAGGCTAACCTCACAGAGGGAGAGGCAGGTGAGCTGAGACTTGAAGGCTGAGCCTGAGTTCACGGGAGGGTAAGAACAGAGCGCATGTTCCAGATGGAAGGAACACACAGAATACACAATCGTAGCTGTGAGAGTCACTGATCTATTCAAGGAATTGTAACGGTGTGTGTTTCTGGAGCGTAAAATTCAAGGTGGGCAGTTGTAGGGCTGACTCTGGACTCAGGTAGGCAAGGGTTAGATTGTAAAGGGCTTTGCATATCAGGCAAAAATATTATATTTCATTCTACAGTCAGTGAGAAACCATTAAATAATTTGGTGGTCACTATCGATGTGCTCTGATTAAGAAAGAATGTTTTAGGGGCTTCCCCGGTGGCGCAGTGGTTGAGAGTCCACCTGCCGGTGCAGGGGACACGGGTTCGTGCCCCGGTCCAGGAAGATCCCACATGCCGCGGAGCGGTTGGGCCTGTAAGCCATGGCCGCTGAGCCTGCGCATCGGAGCCTGTGCTCTGCAACAGGAGAGGCCACAACAGTGAGAGGCCCGCGTACCGCAAAAAAAAAAAAAAAAAAAAAAAAAAAAGAAAGTTTTAGAATTAGGTGTTAATTTTGATTTGTTTCAGCACTCAAACCTCTCCTTCTTCTCCTCCGCCTCCTTCCTCTTCTGCTTCTCCTTTTTCTTCTTTACTCCTACTACTTTAAGTGCCTCCAAGAAAACATTAAATGGCATTTTTATTTTTTAATTTTTTGCGGCACGCGGGCCTCTCACTGTGTGGCCTCTCCCGTTGCGGAGCACAGGCTCCGGACGCGCAGGCTCAACGGCCATGGCTCACGGGCCCAGCCGCTCCGCGGCATGTGGGATCCTCCTGGACCGGGGCACGAACCCGTGTCCCCTGCACCGGCAGGCAGACTCTCAACCACTGCACCACCAGGGAAGCCCTGGCATTTTTAAATATTCTATTTTAGGGTAACTATAAAATGCCTGTCGTAACTTACCACTGTACCACAGGTAATCCAAAATTAAATAAACATAGAAAAAAATAAATACATAAGAAGTGACCAAACACATTCTAGGTTAGAACATAAATTGGCAATAAAGTCTTAATGTCACATAAGAAGCTATTCGTGGAACAACTAGGCCACACAGTCAGGCATGTTTAGATGGTGCCACTAGAGGGAGCCAGACTGTGAGAGTCTGCACAAGGCCTCATTACCAGCATGCCAGTGAACCAGGAAACAGAATTATTTTGCAAATCCCTTTGTCTGCTTGTCTATTTTGATCAAAATACTTCAGTCTTGCAGAAATAATTCAGCTGATGCCAGAGTCTATTTAACACACCAAAAGGTGGATCATTACTGATGCCTGGTTTTCATGCTGGAATCAAACTCTCAGTCCCTATTTCGAGCCTCTTTGTATGTGAGACATCCTTCAAACAGGCCTTGAGAAAGATGGATTGCTGTCTCAGACTCAAGTGTCACCTCCATCGTGCATATCTGAGGGGAGTATGAGGAGAGGAAAGGAAAAGAAGAAGATGAAATAACAATCTAGGGAAAGGAAAATTCTTAGCTCAGACTTTTATAAATCAATGAGGAACCAGAGATTAATTAGAAGTAACAAAGCACCCTGGGACAGTCAAGGATGGCTAAAAGCAATTCCAACAGAGGGAAGGGAAAGCAGCGTGTTTTCCCCATTCATCTTGTACACCTTAGATCTGGAACTGAAAGAGGAGGGGAGGGTGGCCAGGAGCTCCCTAGTGCCCACACCCAACTCTAGTTTGGAGGGTGAGGCTGAAGGGGATGTAGGACCGTGAACTGTTTGTCATTCAATATGAAAACAACAGCAAAATGAGCTGCAGTTAACTTTGGTGGTGATCATTTCATTCTCTCTCAAAATAAATACATTTTACCCAGATCCTATAGTTAGACTTTCATTTCATAAACTATAACATCAAGCCTGGGAGAGAAAACAAAAAATTCATAGGATCTCCCTTAAAAACACCAACTGTTCAGTTGGTAGGATAAAATTCAGACATGCAAAATATTTGAATAGAACGACAAAGGAATTAGCACATGAGTTAGGGCCATGGTACATGGCATAAAAAAGAAGAATGAGAGAGAATTTAAATGGTCAAAAAAACTTCCAGGTTGGGTCCATAAATATGGACACCTGTAAAGAAAGATAGTTCAGGAAACACAGAGAAAATTAGATACAAATCCTCCCCTGGAAGGGCACCCAGGCTTGAGATGGGCCATGAATTGAGAAAAAGATCTTTTTTAAAAGTATTATTAGCAGATGGAAGAGAACATTTATAAGTCATTCTTTTAGAGGTGGATCTGGGAGGTGGATGAGAGAAGGGATGGAATATTTATTGCAAGAGGCAACGTGACCATACGTGGGGGGAAAGAACTGGGACTTCCAACTTGACCTGTCTGGAAATTTCCACCCCACCCACAATGCCTCTGTGACCTTGGGCAAGTCACTTAATCTCCCTGAACTTGTGTCTCTTAAAATGGGGCTTATCAAATCTACCCGGCAGAGTTGTTCTGAGTGATAATGTAGCAAGAACAGGCACCAATAAATGGTGCCGTTTAAGTAACTGATCGTAGTGATGCCAACGGTAGGCATCCTCACCCCTCCACTCCCCAGCCCTTCTCCCTTCTCCCTGGGTCAATCCAAACTTGGGGACACGCTAGTTTTATTCTTAGGCTTCAGGAAAGTTTGCTTTAAAATAAAGGAAACTTTACATAAAGTAATATCTATGAAAACATTGATACTATTATTTTATTTTTTACAGACTAATGACGTTCTTAAATAATATTACATGGATTCACCTGTGTCCCAGGCTTTGCAGATACCCCACTGAAGAAGAAAGAGCACAGGATTTCCAGGCAAAGGAGTATATTAAGTTCCTGTTTAGAGGCCCCAACTCTGCCCCAAACATGATAATGATAGTTATTAAAAAGAGAAAAAGAAAGAAATGAAAGTACACGCTGCCTTCAAACAAAGATGGAGTCTTCACAAATGAGAAAGAGGACAGAAACCGAAAGTAAAAGGTGGGGCTAAAGCCATGAGCCCACTGGACTCAGAAGCAGGCAGAGGTCTCAGGAGGCCACATTCCCTCAGGCTTCTAACCCAGGCATTCTGGCTCCTGAGATCTTAACCACAAACTAAGGACTTGCTTGAAGCTTCAGTTTCCTCATCTGCAATAACGGGAATGATAAGAGGACTCACTCCTTGGGTTATCATGATGACAAAGAAGAAATGTTAGACCACTTAGAGAACTAAGCATGGAAACTGGCATAAACTAAACGTTCGAAAATGTTCATGGCAGTCAGTTTAGTTGTTTTTAGATGGGAGAAAAAGTACTTCACCAATTAAGTTGGAGGAAATCAAAGGGAAAACAGATAATGACAATTATCGAGAAAACAATGTTTCCACGTTGGTTTCCCAGAGCTCCTTAAAGACAGAAGGGAGAGGAGAAGACAGGTCTGAACACAAGGGAATCATGGACAAAAGTTCCACCTTGTCTCATTTGAAGGAATAATATCACTTCCTTAAAAATGAAAAGGAAAATGAAAGGTCTATTGATCTAAATCAAGGTAGAAAAGAACTTGACGTATTTTCTTTTCAAACTAAAACTTAGAGCATCAGTACTTTTATAGGGAAATCTCAGAGTTTTTTACTTTAGGTTCATAAAAATGATTGTGCTGAGCAATATGCATTTATATGAGCTGCAAACTGGTACTGCAGCGGCTACAATGTCCTCTTTGTTCTCATAAATGTGAACATGTTGCAACAATTCTGTAAAGATTGAATATTACATTAAAATGATGGGCATCCATAAAGCATAATAACCCTTCAGTCTCCCGACTCCAGTGTGTCAAACACTAAAAAGACTGCAGATTCCCAGGAGAAGAATGTGACCTGGGCTGGTGGGGAACCAATCGTCCCTGGAACCCACACAAGCAAACCAACACGTTCTAGTGAATTTCTACTACATGCCATGTGGCAGATGTCACACTTCCCATCTGATAAATATGATACAGGTGAGTAAAATCTTCCCAGGTGAAACAACCTAGAGCATAAGGAAGAACCAATTCTTATATTTGGGGCTGGGCATCACCAGGGGACGAGGCTCCCCATCGGATGTGGTTCTTGATTTCTCAGGGAGTGCGTACCCACACTATGGTGTAATATTCTCCTTTTCCCCTTCTCCTGCCCTCTCTTTATTCCTTTTCTCTCTTCCCTGGTTTTCCAAAACAAAGGGTAAAAGAAGTTGCTGCTAGGGGGTAATTGTTGTCCCATTGCTGCATCTCCAAAGCAGCATCCTATCTTACTTTTGGAATTGTATTTCCTTGAGGAAAAGGTCTTGCCACCTTTCCTCTGGTTCCCAGCAGAGGAACGATGCTCACTCAGACGGAATGCACTCTCTCACACAAAGCCAGCGTTCTGACTGGCCATTCGCTCTGGCCCTCGACTCCCACTGCAGGAAGCATGCTGGAATACGAGAGCAGGAGGTTTGGAAAACTTACTGTAATTTTAAAAAAAAATCGTTTCCAAACATCGCTAAAATACCTCACAACTTTTCTCAATATTTTAATTGAGAACACCTACAGTAGACCAAGATGTTCCCCTGAAATTCTACAATAAACGAACAGGAAAAAGCACTGAAGTTGTTACATAATTATCAAACATCCAATTATTTTCACTCAAGATAATAGGCTTACAAAAATAGGTGGGCAAAATGAGTCATTTGTTAGAAAGATACCAGAGATGAAACATGGAGAAAACTAAAGAAGAGGAGACTATGAATCCACAGACTATAACCTACAGCACAATATATAAGCCACATCTTCAGACACAAACATGCACACACACCCGTACACACGACAAACCAGCTGTGCTTTGGACAGCGCCACCTGAAGATGCTTATGCGTCTCTGCTTAACGTGGACAGCTCCTGACATCTTTCCTTTCTGGCTCTTGCTCCTTGAAGATAAATGTAATAAAAGTCCAACACCATTCATACCCTTACTGCCCCTGGGGAGTTCTCACCACAGCTGCAGGTTCTCTGGGGAAGTTTAGCCATGTTTGTATCATTCTTCAAGGGCTTCGTTTAAATTAAAGGCTAGATTTTTTTTTTTAATGCATTTATATAGATACCTAAACATCCTCTGAATTCTCTCAACAGAGAGTCTCCAGTTCTGAACAAGGGGCACCGATTAGCTTGAGAGCTCTCCAGAAGTTTAACTTCCAAGTGCCTAATAAATAGGTCACCACCCTTTCATGGCGCCATGCTGGCCCCCTTATGAAATTCCATGATTATTCTAGCTACAAGTACTATATTTATTACAAAGCAGGGGAGAAGACAGGCGCTCCTTCTCAGCCCTTGTGCACATCAGGGAAGCACCTTAAATAGGACCTCTTGATCCCACTGCTGAATTTTAAAAAGGCAGAATATAGTCTCTGCCGCTGAAAGCTGACAAAGCCGTTATTACGTGAGCTAAATGCCGTAACTTTTAAGTGAGTTAACCATGCAGAAATTATTTTTAAAAGATCACTAAGTATAAACTAATAAAGTACACGCCATCCATTGAGAGCCAAAGAAGTTGCTGATGATGAAACAAAACCAAACAAGGAATTAGCACATGTGAAACAACCCCAGATTAAGTCTTCCTCCTTCCACCCCCATCCACAAGTGGTAAATAATTGATAGGTGCAGAGAAGGAAGCTCGAGTGCATTATTTGTGAGAAACGTGTAGTGTTTGAGGGCTGGGCGCTGGCTAGGGCAGAGAGAAGGTGGAAAGTTAATGTAAGCAGAGGTAGGGCTGCCTTGAATGTTTGAAAAGTGTCATGGCCAAAGTCCATCAAGACTGTAGCTTCACCCTCTGTGAATCACTTCTGGTGACAAACTTGCCCAGGTGTCTTCAGATGCCTTTCCCCAGAAAAACTGAACATGGTCCAAAAGGAACTCTGTCCTCTAACTACTCTCACATTGGTCTTTTGTCCAGAAAAAAAGCAAAACCTCCTACTGTTACCATGATATCTTAACAGAAATATATATTCACTCATTCATTCATTTAAATATTTAAGCCTCTAAGTGCAAAACTGCTGCTCTAAGAAGCATCTATGTTTTCACCACTGTCCATTATGACCATGGATTGCCTATCCTGGCATAAAAGAATGTTTTACTTCATGGAAGTGAATCAGGGGTCAGCTGGATTTCTATAAAGGGCCAGATGACAAATATTTTCAGCTTTGTGGCCAGATGGTCTGTATCACAACTATTCAGTGCTGCCACTGATGCATGAAAGCAGCCACAGACAATAAACAGATGAGGGAATGAGTATGATGTGTTCAAATAAAACTTTATTTACAAAAACAGACAGTGGGCTGGATTTCATCTGTGGCCCATAGTTCGCCAACCTCTGCTCAAAATCATTAGTGGTTCCTCACTGCTTGCCAAATTAAATCCTATGTCACCTTTCCTTCCCCAGTCTACCTTTCTAAACTATATCCCACCGACTCTCATAGTCACCAGTCCCTCCCAAATATGAGGTAGGTACCCACAAACACTCCCAAACACTATTAATAGTGTTTGGTACTCCCAAACACTATTCCATTTCCATGTCCTTTACTCTGCTAGAATGTCCCTTCTCTTTTTCTCTATTTATCAATATCCTCAGTTATTCATATTTCCTCCGATGGCTTCTGTAGACTTTATATATATTATATATATATATGCGCGCACACACACACACACACACACACACACACACACACACACACATTCTATCTCTTCCTCCCTCAATTCTCAACCTCTGGAAGCTAGTAATCACATCCCATTCACCTTTATTAAATTCAGAGCATCCAACATAGAATCTTAAGCATGCACGTTGAGTTGAATATATTAGAGAATACATAAGGGCCTCTTTGCTTAAAATATTGGAATCATAAAATGTTGTCATAATCATCATATTTAGCTGATTCTATCATTATTATTATTATTGCTAGTATTATTTTACTGAATGGAAGAGAGAAGCGTACTGTGCTGAAACAAAAATATGTTGACATTTCTAGTGGACGCCAAGTGTCCTTTTGAGACCTTACATAATTTCATATTAATTAACAATGAGATTACTAGGCAGTGCCATACAATTAGCTGTTGTCTAAAAGCCTCCTCAAAGGATAGAAAAGAAATCTAGTATCTGGATCACTTAAAACTAGACTGGATAAAGGCCTTTTAAAATCCTGGACTAAGTAAATTCACACCCTCAAGAAGTCCAAAATTGAGGAAAACAAATGTGTGTAGCAAGTCTCCTGGAGTGTTAGATGAAATGCGCTCAAGAAGACGTAACAGTTTTGCCAGGAAATCCTGCAATTCCATTACAAATGTGGGAAGGATAGCTGGAATGGTCCCATTAGGGACTAAAATAAAAGGCCCTTTCTGCAGACGAGGTAAATGATAATCAGTACTTCTGGCCTTTGTGACTGACTCAATCCCTCCCCAACCTGAATATGAATCACAGCTATTTCATCAGTGGGCTGTTACCTTCCTCACTCAACAGCAGACCCAGCATGGACTCCCTCACCACCAGCATGATGGATACACAAAAGGATTAGTCAATAGAGGGAGAACGAGCTGCCTGAACCAAAGATTGACTAAAGATTGGTGCAATAAAAGAGAGATGAGGAAAGATTTTTTTTTAAGCAATAAACCAATCCATCCACCTGCTCTTGCAAAGCAGAGGATCAATTATGCCAACAAAAGAAGGCACAATGAGGACTCCAAGGAGAAAGCCAGTGAATGAATGAGCTCATCCAGGGTGTGGATGGACTGAAATATACAGGCTGACCTGGGGAAGGAGAAAGATGACGTAAGTAGATAATGAAGTAAAGGAAGGTGGGTGGCCAAGCAGGTGCCCACAATACCGGACAAATAGAAGTAATCAGGGTTAGGGACAGAATTATCTCCCTTCCAGAGAACTCTCTTGTGATGCTGGTTAAGATGCTGGAATTAGTATCGGGAGAGGCCACCTGCACCACTTCAGAGCACAGTCACCCCTCTGACTGCCAAATAACAAAGGAAGCACAAGCAGGTGGCAACATTTTTCTTTGTCTTTATGCAGCTTCCTAAAGCTCAGCTGAATTCAAAAGCAGCTGTGTGACTCCCCACAAGCAAAGAGAGCATGTGTGAGCACACGCATGCACACACATGCACGCACGCACACACACACACGACCCATGGCATTGCTGAGTTATTGAAATTAAGGTGCATCTGTCAAAGTAGTCAAAAAAGAACAGAGATTGTCATGGCTCCAGTCAGGACACATAAATAATTCTTAATGTTTGTGTTCTTAATGGGGGGGAAAAAGATTGATTTGAGACTGTGAAGTTCTATTAGCTCAGTACATCTGCTGAATTACATTCACTGGGTACAAAAAAAAAAAGTGGGGGGGGAGGTAGCTTTGATCACACTTCAGCCCCCACTCAGAAACTTTCAATCCTTCAATGAATCCCTATTGCTTTCAGAATAATGTCTAAACCCATGCAAGTCATTCAGAGCCTTCGCCTGACTTCAATCCAGGTTTTCAGCCACAGGCAGCCTGCACATAGGCAACAAGCTAATTTTGACCTATGCTCTTCTCTTTGACTTTATTCCCTTTCTTATCCATTCTATCGGCCAAAATCTACTTGTCCTGCACGACTCTGCTCAAATACCACCTCCTTCAAGTCCTCTCAAATGTCCCCATCCGAAAGTAATCTCTAGCTTCCTTCGGCCCATTCAAGCTCTCCTGTCGCCCAGTGGTTCTGACACTCTCATGTGTACCAGACTTCCCTGGAGGACTTCTAGAAACATAAATTGCTGGGCCTGCATCCACAGCGTTCTGATCCAGGAGGTCTATGGTGGGGTGAAAACATCTGCATTTCTAACAAGCCCCCAAGTGATGCCAGTGCTGCTGGGCCAGAGACCACGCTTTGAAAACCACTCCCAGAATAACAGTGAGTGTGTCTCACCTCCCCTCAAAAAGCTCCTTGGGAGCAGAAAATAAATCTGTGATTTCCACCACTCTTTCAGTCCAAGTTTACATTCGGTGAGTACGCAACAAATATTTGTCAAATTAAATGTACGTGTTCATGTTGCTTCATATATGTTTGTGTATATACATTCATATTCATTCAACAAATATGTATTGCAGACATATACATTTGAAATATGCATCTATATGGTGAGAATATTTAAAGTACAAGCAGGTTTCTTAATCATCTCTCATTTGGCAAGCTGAAAGGAAGTATGAATATGCTATGATCCATTTTGCAAATGTGTTCTTCAGAAGAGCACCATTAAAATTCAATATGAATCTCTGTTTGAAGAGTGTCCATCTGTGTTCATTTGCGGCAAGTGTAATGAATCTCTCATTCTGCCTGAATATCCGGTTAACCCATGGTATCTGGTGCCTCAGCTTCAAGACAAGGCAGCGTGGGATATTCATTTCTCATTCCCTGGATTTAAAGCCAGCTCCCTGAGATCACTGTAGACCTGACTCATATTCCAGATACTTAATCATTCTTTGGCAGACCACCTCTACCCACCAAAAGGGCATAAGAGTACAGATGCTAGAGCCATCCTGCCTGGGCTCAAATCCTGGCTCTGCCCATTTTAAGAGTCTGGCCTTGGACAAATTGCTTAACTGCTCTAAGCTTCAATTATCTCATTAGTGAAACAAATATGGACAATAATCCTATACGTACTTCCTGATTGTCATGAAGACCGAAGGAGTAAGTACCTGGGAAACGTTTACCCTGGCACGACCTAGAAGTCGCTGTTAGTGCTGTTGTACAATATAAATACAGATTTGGCAGCCTCCCACCAGGCTCCCACTGGCCTGTATCTTCTGAGGCCCAAAATCATATTTCACCCAGTTATCTGGAGTCACCACCAACTAAGCTAATAAATGGAAATGTTAATATTTTAAACTTTCACAGTACTTAAAAATTATGTACAGTACTCATTAACATTAGTGCCTTACTTTGAGCTATTTTGAAAACTAAAGGGAATGGTCACCACATTTTGAATGGGGAGTACAGTGCTGCCTCAGTGGATTGATACCACCACTCAGATCCCACAGCCACCACCAGCAAACAACAACCATTTTGCTCCAAAACTCCCTAACTCATATGAGACTAAAAGTATGGATGCCTAAAGATAATTTTGGCTTTCCAGCTTATGAGACAAATCCCACTTCATCTAAATTTCCTGATCTCCTCTCTAACATCCCTGGCGGGATCTATAGGAGAGAGCCCGCCCTTCTCTGAGGCTTCAACACGGTTGAACCGTGTCCACGTGAACTCTTTCAAGTTTACACACATTTATTGTCGGATAAGTTAAGAAGAGACCATGAAAACGCAGAGGTCATTTCTGTTTGTGGTGTCACTTGTACTGCAGCTTGATGTAGGCCGGGAGCTGCGTTTCTCCTGTTTGAAGAACACGGTTCCACGAGAAACTGGTAATTGTTTCCTGAGATGGCAATTTAGAATTAAACTTCAACATAGGATGTGGCCATAAAACTGAAATTACAGCAAACAATTTGTGCTTGGTTTGCTATGTGCAATGTTATTACTGCAATACAATTGATGCATACCAGGCAATGCTATTTTCATAATTCCATGCTTCTAGACGGATTATACAGTAAAGACCATCCTTCCAATAAGAAGTAAACTTTGGTGGTGTTGTGTCATTTTATATATTGTGTAGATTATCCTGTTCCATACTGTATTAGATTTCTAGGGCAGCCCTAATAAATTACCCAAAATTTGGTGACTTAGAATAACAGGAACGTATTCTCTCATACTTCTGGGGACCAGAAGTTTGAAATCCAGAATTCAGCAGGGCGGTACCCCCTCTGAAGGCTCCAGGGGATACTCCATTCCTTGCCTTTTCCAGCGTCTGGTGTCTGTCATCATTTCTCACAGCTGTACCATTTAATCTCTGCCTCCCTCTAATCTCTTCACATGGCCTCCATATGTCTCTATGTCTCATATAAGGAAGGACACTTTTCACTGGATTTAGGGCCCACCTAGATAATTCAGGGCAATCTCATCTCAAAATTATAATTAATTTAATTATACCCACAAAGTTCCTTATTTCAAATAAAATCACACTCGGGTTCCATGGGACATATCTTTTGGGGGAGCAGCATTCAACCCCTACACTTGCTATACGGTGGGTGTGTCTTTCATCTCTCTACTGCAGGCTCCTTGAGTTCAGGGATTTGTCTCGTGTATCAGGGATTCCAGCAGGTACTCCATGCTCAGTACTCAGAGTACCTGCTCATATTAGGTGCTCTTTAAATGTGTGTTGAGTGAATGAATGAACATCATCACAACTCCTGCATTGTTTAGCAGCAAAAATATTGGGGAAATATTCAGAAGTGGAGGGATGGCCATTCCAAAAACCATCAAAAGGGCTAGCCATAGATTGTGTTAGGAGCCAGGATGCAGCTGGTGAAGTAAAGCAATAGAGTAGAAAAAATGATAATAAGATCATGATCCCAGATTCAAACTGCGCACCAAGCACAATGCTTCTCTGAAAGCAAACTGCTCTCAGCAGCTCAATGGGCACTCACAGAAAGAAGGCTCCATGAAGGAAAACGCATTCTGACGTTTCCCCAATGAAAAGATGAATAATAAAACTTGTAAAGGATTTACGGAAAGTTAATCTTATTTATCCTTCCCCTTTGAACAAGATCTTTTGCTTGGCAGATTAAACATCACAAAAAATGAAGTCGGTTATGTGAAAATCGGATTCTAAAAATGAAAAAATAAACTTGTCCTCCTGCATCTCTAAATATGATTTAGATAATGAAAACTAACATTTTCATCACACTTCACAGTTTTTAAGATATTTTTGCAAGCGTGATTCCATCTGACATAACCAATAGTCTCCTGAAATCAGATATCTCCCCTGTCATACAGACAAGAAAACATGTGTTGAGAAATTAAGTGACTTGTTCAAGGTGACACGAGTGACAACAGGCAGGCATCTACATGAACGGTGTTTTTCTGGTTCCAAATCTGGGGTGTGTGTACGTGAGTGTGAGTGTGAGTGTGTGTGTGTGTGTGTGTGTGTGTGTGTGTGTGTGTGTGTGTTTGAGATTCTTCTCCCCCCTCAATTACAGACTCCCTCAGGGATCTGACTTCTGCATCAGTGATTCTACCAGGTACTTTCTTATGCCTGGTTGTATAATTACGTTACAAAATATTTTTAAAAATCTGACTCATAAAGATTTAATTTTCTTCACAAAAGTCTGCCTGAGAATAATCTTGGAAAACTTTTACGGATTCCAATAAAGAGCAATATGAAGAAAATTAGACCCGCATTTAGGAGGAAATGGGGAATAGAGAGGAAAAGTAACACATTGCTCAGAACTTGTCTATGCCTTCACAGAAGAGGAAAACTTACTTTTCCTGGAAACAGGAAAAGTGCTGTTCTAAAAATGTGTCACTTTGAATTGCACTAAATCAGAATAACATTTAGCATTTGTTAACAAAATGTTTTGTAATGTTCCCATGTTGGTACTAACTATATTGACCAATTATACGTTTCTAAAGGGCAGGAATTATGTCTTACATTAATAAACAGTTAGTGTCCACATTTCACCCAGCTTACCCCCAAAACGAATGCTGGACACTCAAAATTCAATAACTTGCTACCAGCTTAGAAAGCGAACAGATTCTCTTGATTGTTAGGGGTCCCCAGGAAATCTCCTTCTGGGGACATGGGCTCCCCTGCATCTGCCATTCTGTGGTGAATCATGATCCCCTTTTTCCTTAAATTAATCAAAGCCTGAACTAGAAAGCTGAATGTTGACTATAACGTAGCAGTTGGAATTTAGACATAAATGCTATTTCTGAAATGTCAGTGCATAACTTGCTTTTAAAGGACTACTGGCTTCTTAGCCCTGGTCAGTCTACTCCTAAGTGCTAAGAAATGAGAGCCAGGACCATACCCATCTGACCTCAGGAATAAGAAGGACCCAAAGGCACCCCTGGAAGCCAGAGGCAATAGGAGGTACCTCCGATCCCAGGTGCTACAGGTACGCAGCCTGAGACCCCAGGCAGAGCCCTCGGCCACCACAGCGAGCTCCTGTCCCTAGTTCCCTCAGGACACGTAGATATGAAATAACCTTGCCACTGCCAGCTACACCACTTCCTCCTCCAATCTGCTTGAATCAGCAAGAAGCTGTGAGTCTTCCTCTCCTCTCTGTTAACATCAACTCTTTCTTCTTTCCAGGCTCCACAGAGGCCAGGAGCTTGCTACAAAACCTTGCTTTTAAAAAAACTTTACTCATATTCTGTGAGTCTGTGTAATTTCTATGAAGACTCACTCATTTATGGCGGGAATCTATTCCTTACCATATTTGTGAAATTAGAAAATTAGCCTTTAGTCAGACAAGCATATCTTTGCATGTTCAGGAAGAGAACATGGTACTTAACCTTCTTGAGGTCATAGGTCTTGAAAATCTGATACCCTATGGGCTTAATTTTCATAATAACACAATGCCCTAAATTCAAGAGGTACTTGGAATTCCTGTAGCACATTCAGAAACATCCTGGGTTTCTTGAACCCTGGAAAAAAATACGCAGGAGCCCATACACTTGTGTTTTAGTCCTCATACTACATTTTGGAAAAGTTACTATAATGTCTGTGTAAATCTCTCCTTCTAGGAAAAGAGGATAAAATTATCTTTCACCCTTAAGAGCCTAAACAAATGATCAGCAGCCAGAGGGCTTGGGTGCACAGGCTTTGGGGTCAGGCAAATGTGTATTTGGATTCTGGCTCTGTTCCTTTCTAAGACGGATAACTTTAGACAATTTACCTAACTTATTTGAACATAATTTCCCAAATCTCTAAATATGTACAGTGAGACTTATCTAACAGGGCTGATGTGAAGAGTGAAAGAAATAATATCTATAATGTGATTGAGGCAGTGGCAAGCCATAGTTGCTAATGCTGATTAAATGACCCATACCATTATCACTTTCACCATCAGAAAGAACACAGTTGTGATGCAGGTAGGACTGGAGCATATTAAATTACAAAAAAACACCAAGAGCCATATAAGAAAACTCGAAACTCTATGAAAAACAAACCAACCTAGACAATCCCTACCACTAGAACGGCCAGCTTACCACAACACAGATCTTAGATTACGCTACCATTCCCAGCAAAGCATGAGAGGGCTTCCACCACGAAGTGGAAGAGGTCTCACCTATGCAGGATCCCACAGACTGGGCCCCGAGGGCAGCATTCTGTTAAGGCTGGGGTCTCACTGGCACAAGTTAAAGATGGAGCTGAGTGTAAACTTCCTAGGATAGTATATCCATGTTTGACAGAGGATTATTTAGTCTTTCTTAACTCTGGTAAACATTTTCATGAAACTAACAATTTTGAAATGTTTACTAATACGTTACATCGATGTCTTTTTCTTTATTCTTGTTTTGATATGCCTTTTCCCCAAGATTAAATTTGTCTTTGATTCCTCATCACTCATCACAGTGCCTAGCAGAAAATAAAGCCTCTGAAAGCCTTTGAAATCAGAAAAAAAGAGAGATTTACAAAGGAAGGAAGGAAAGGAGAAAGAAAGGAAGAATGAGGCAAGAAGATGGGGAGTGTGTGTTCATTCATTCGATCACTCAAGGAATACTTAGTGAATATCTAATACATGCTAAGCTCTAAGTCAGGCACCAAAGGTACAATGATAGGTGAAATAGGGTACTTATTCTAAACAAGCACATCCAATTCAATGCTTTTTCTTTCTTTTTTTTTTGCGGTACGCGGGCCTCTCACTGCTGTGGCCTCTCCCATTGTGGAGCACAGGCTCCGGACGCGCAGGCTCAGCAGCCATGGCTCACGGGCCCAGCCACTCCGCGGCACGTGGGACCTTCCCGGACCGGGGCACAAACCGGCAGGTGGACTCTCAACCACTGAGCCACCAGGGAAGCCCCTTTCTTTTTAATTAAGGAAGAGGAGAGAGAAAAATGAGACTAACTCTATCGTTATAACTCTACTGTAATAAGAGTATGGCAGAGATCATTCACTGTCCACCAAATACTTGTGCTCCCTGACACAGCACTGAGCTGTCCAGCTAAGCAATGTCGGCCAGAGACTACATTTCCCAGCTCCCTTTGCAACTAGAGGTGGGACCTTGGAACTAACCTCTGGCCAAAGAAATGTGACCAAAAGTGATGTTTGCCACTTCCAGGTACTTCTGATACCTAGAACCACCTTGGAAGCCCAATGTGGAAGACGGCAGGGCCTCTGTCAGCTTGGGTCCTGCGTGACTATGTGGAATAGAACCTCACTTTCCTTCACTGATTCTAACTGCTTGGACCACATGTGAATGAGCAAAACTAATACTAAAAGAAAATTCTTCTTTTGGGTTAGTTTGCTGAGATTTGGGGGTTTGTTCAAGTTAGAAATCTAAATTCAATTTGCAGATAGCCTGAGATATATCCTACGTGTATTGATAATAAAATCAAACCGTCTAAGCTGTCAAGATTCTTTGCTTTTGAACTAGACTTCTGCAAAGTTAGCATAGTAATGCTCTTTAGCATATTCTGCTCGGATGCTCTATTAAACTGCGAATGATGTCTTAGAAATTTGGAGACATGAGTGGTGGACTGTTATTGCAACACATGGACAGTGGTCAAAGTAGGTGTCCTTGCTTTGACAATAATTATTTTAATGGGAGAATAAAGGAATCATTACATATTACATGCAATTCTTTTGGTTGGTAAAATCATTTCAAAACACCTTGAGTTTAGCCTCACTTGCAGATTTAAATATAAGACTTTTTAATCAACACTTCTTTTGCAGAACATGAAACTCTCTCCCTTTCCACTTTATGTGCTTTTTTTTATTAGTAACATTACAGATAATTTCTTCTAAAAATAATAACCATGGAGACCTTCAAGATGGAGGAGGAGTAAGACATGGAGATCACCTTCCCCCCCATAAATACATCAAAAATACACACGTGGAACAACTCCTACAGAACACCTACTGAAAGCTGGCAGAAGGCCTCAGACTTCCCCAAAGCCCAAGCAAATCCCCACACAGGGAATCCCTGCGTAGGGCAAAAGAAAAAAGAAAAAACAGAGACAAAAGAATAGGGACAGGACCTGCATATCAGGGAGGGAGCTGTGAAGGAGGAAAAGTTTCCACACACCAGGGAGCCCCTTCACTGGTGGGGAAGAGGGGTGGGCGGGGGGGAAGCTTTGGAACCACGAAGCAGAGTGAAACAGGGGTGCGGAGGGCAAAGCGGAGAGATTCCCGCACATAGGATCGGTGCCGACCAGCACTCACCAGCCCGAGAGGCTTGTCTGCTCACCTGCCGGGGCGGGCGGGGGCTGGGAGCTGAGGCTCAGGCTTTGGAGGTCAGACCCCAGGGAGAGGACTGGGGTTGGCTGCATGAACACACCCTGAAGGGGGCTAGTGCCCCACGGCTAGGCAGGAAGGAGTCCGGGAAAAAGTCCGGACCTGCCGGAGAGGCAAGAGACCTTTGTTTTGTGTTGTGTGCAGAGAGGGGATTATTTCCCTGTCTGCCCACAGAAGGCAGAGCACCACCTAAGCTACCTCCAGAGACGGGCACAAGCCATGGCTACCAGTTCAGACCCCAGAGATGGGCATGAACCGTTAATGCTACTGCAGCCACCAAGAATCCTGTGTACAAGCGCAGGTCAATATCCACACACACACACCGCCCCCGGGAGCCTTGCAGCCCGCCACTGCCAGGGTCCCCAGATCCAGGGACAACTTCCCCGGGAGAACAAAGGGTATGCCTCAGGCTGTTGCAATGTCACCCCAGCCTCTGCTGCCTCAGGCTCGCCCCACATTCCAAATATGACTACTGTACCCCCCCTCCCCCTGGCCTGGGTGAGCAAGAACCCCCTAATCAGCCGCTCCCTTAAGCCCCTCCTGTCTGGGTGGGGAACAGATGCCCTCAGGTGACCTACATGCAGAGGCGGGGCCAAAACTAAAGCTGAACCCCGGGAGCTGTGTGAACAAAGAAGAGAAGGGAAATTTCTCCCAGCAGCCTCAGGAGCAGCAGATTAAATCCCCACAATCAACTTGATGTACCCTGCATCTGAAGAATACCTGAATAGACAATGAATGTTCCCAAAACTGAGGCAGTGGACTTTGGGAGCAACTGTAGACTTCGGGTTTGCTTTCTGCATCTAATTTGTTTCTGGTTTTATGTTTATCTTAGTTTAGCATTTAGAGCTTATTATCACTGGTGGATTTGTTTACTGGTTTCATTACTCTCTTCCTTTATATATATATATATTTTTTTTTTTTAATTTTCCTTTTTCCCTTTTTGTGAGTATGTATGTATATGCTTCTTTGTGTGATTTTGTCTGTATAAGTTTGCTTTTACCACTTGTCCTAGGGTTCTGTCTGTCCATTTTTTTGTTTTAGTCTTTTCTTTTTTTCCCCTTCCTTTTCTTCTGAGCCACGTAGCTGGCTGGGACTTGGTGAGCCAGCTGGGTGTCGGGCCTGAGCCTCCAAGGTGGGAGGGCCAAACCCAGGACATTGGACCACCAGAAACCTCCCAGTCCCACATAATATCAATCAGCGAGAGCTCCCCCAGAGACCTTCGTCTAAACACTAAGACCCAGCTCCACCCAATGGCCAGCAGGCTCCAGTGCTGGACACCCCATGCCAAACAACTAGCAAGACAGGAGCATAATCCCACCCATTAGCAGAGAGGCTGCCTAAAATCATAATAAGTTCACAGACAGTCCAAAACATACCACCGGAAGTGGACCTGCCCACCAGAAGGACAAGATACAGCCTCACCCACCAGAACACAGGAACAAGTCCCCTCCACCAGAAAACCTACACAAACCACTGAACCAACCTCACTCACTGGGGGCAGACACCAAAAATAACAGGAACTACTAACCTGAAGCCTGCAAAAAGGAGACCCCAAACACAGTAAGTTAAACAAAATGAGAAATATGCAGCAGATGAAGGAGCAAGGTAAAAACCCACCAGACCAAAAAAGGAAGAGGAAGTAAGCAGTCTACCTGAAAAAGAATTCAGGGTAATGATAGTAAAGATGTTCCACAATCTTGGAAATAGAATGGAGAAAATACAAGAAACGTTTAACAAGGACCTAGAAGAACTACACAGCAAACAAACATTGATGAACAATACAATAAATGAAATTAAAAATACTCTAGAAGGAATCAATAACTGAGGCAGAAGAATGGATAAGTGACCTGGAAGATAAAACAGTGAAAATAACTGCCACAGACCAGAATAAAGAAAAAAAGGATGAAAAGAATTGAGGACGGTCTCGGAGACCTCTGGGACAATATTAAACGTACCAACATTCCAATTATAGGGGTCCCAGAAGAAGAAGAGAATAAGAAAGGGTCTGAGAAAATATTTGAAGAGATTATAGTTGAAAACTTACCTAACATAGGAAAGGAAATAGTCAATCAAGTCCAGGAAGCGCAAAGAGTCCCATACAGGATAAATCCAAGGAGAAACATGCCAAGACATATACTAATCAAACTATCAAAAATTAAAAACAAAGAAAAAATATTAAAATCAGCAAGGGAAAAACAAATAACACACAAGGGAATCCCCATAAGGTTAACAGCTGATCTTTCAGCAGATACTCTGCAAGCCAGAAGGGAGTGGCAGGACATATTTAAAGTGATGAAGGAGAAAAACCTACAGCCAAGATTACTCTACCCAGCAAGGATCTCATTCAGATTCCATGGTGAAATTAAAACCTTTACAGACAAGCAAAAGTTAAGAGGATTCAGCATGGGTTTCCCTGGTGGTGCAGTGGTTACGAATATGCCTGCCAATGTAGGATAAATGGGTTCAAACCCTGGTTCGGGAAGATCCCACATGCTGCGGAGCAACTAAGCCCATGTGCCACAACTACTGAAGCCTGCGCACCCTAGAGCCCGTGCTCTGTGACAAGAGAAGCCACCGCAATGAGAAGCCTGTGCACCAATACAAAGAGTAGCCCACGCTTGCAGCAACTAGAGAAAGCCTGTGCCCAGCAACAAAGACCCAATGCAGCCAAAAATATATAAATAAGTAAATAAATAAATAAATAAATTTATTTAAAAAAAAAAGAGAGAGAGAGAATTCAGCACCACCAAACTAGCTTTACAACAAATGCTAAAGGAACTTCTCTATGCAGGAAACACAGAGAAAGAAAAGACCTACAATAACAAACCCAAAACAATTAAGAAAATTGTAATAGGAACACACATATCAATAATTACCTTAAATGTAAATGGATTAAATGCTCCAGCCAAAAGACACAGCCTGGCTGAAGGATACAAAAACAAGACCCATATATATGCTGTCTACAAGAGACCCACTTCGGACCTAGGGACACATACAGACTGAAAGTGAGGGGATGGAAAAAGATATTCCATGCAAATGGAAATCAAAAGAAAGCTGGAGTAGCAATTCTCATATCAGGCAAAATAGACTTTAAAATAAAGACTATTACAAGAGACAAAGAAGGACACTACATAATGATCAAGGGATCAATTCAAGAAGATATAACAATTGTAAATATTTACACACCCAACATAGGAGCACCTCAATACATAAAGCAAATGCTTACAGCCATAAAACAGGAAATCGACAGGCAGACAATAATAGTGGGGGACTTTAACATCCCACTTTCATCAATGGACAGATCATCCAAAACGAATATAAATAAGGAAACACAAGCTTTAAATGACACATTAAACAAGGAGTTAATTGATATTTATAGGACAGTCCATCCAAAAACAACAGAATACATTTTCTTCTCAAGTACTCATGGAACATTCTCCAGGATAGATCATATCCTGGTTCACAAATCAAGTCTTGGTAAATTTAACAGAATTGAAATTGTATCAAGTATCTTTTCTGACCACAGCGCTATGAGACTAGATATCAATTACAGGAAAAAAAACTGTAAAAAATACAAACACATGGAGGCTAAACAAAACACTACTAAATAACCAAGAGATCACTGAAGAAATCAAACAGGAAATCAAAAAGTACCTAGATACAAATGACAATGAAAACACGACAACACAAATCCTATGGGATGCAGCAAAAGCAGTTCTAAGAGGGAAGTTTATGGCAATACAATCCTACCTCCAGAAACAAGAAAAATCTCAAATAAACAACCTAACCTTACACCTAAAGCAATTAGAGAAAGAAGAACAAACAAGCAAACAAAAAAAAGTTAGCAGAAGGAAAGAAATCATAAAGATCAGATCAGAAATAAATGAAAAAGAAATGAAGGAAACAGTAGCAAAGATCAAAGAAACTAAAAGCTGGCTGTTTGAGAAGATAAAATTCATAAACCATTAGCCAGACACATAAAGAAAAAATGGGAGAAGACTCAAATCAATAGAATTAGAAATGAAAAAGGAGAATTAACAACTGACACTGCAGAAATACAAAGGATCGTGAGAGATTACTACAAGCAACTATATGCCAATAAAATGGACAACCTGGAAAAAACTGACAAATTCTTAGAAAAGTACAAACTTCCAATACTGAACTAGGAAGAAATAGAAAATATGAATAGACCAATCACAAGCACTGAAATTGAAACTGTGATTAAAAATCTTTTCCAACAAACAAAAGCCCAGGATCAGATGGTTTCACAGGTGATTTATGTCAAACATTTAGAGAAGAGCTAACACCTATCCTTCTCAAATTCTTCCAAATTATAGCAGAGTGGACTTCCCCAGTGGTACAGTGGTTAAGAATCCGCCTGCCAATGCAGGGGACATGGGTTCCAGCCCTGGTCTTGGAAGATCCCACATGCCATGGAGCAACTAAGCCCACGTGCCACAACTATTGAACCTGTGCTCTACAGCCCGCGAGCCACAACTACTGAAGCCCATGCACCTAGAGTCAATGCTCCGCAACAAGAGAAGCCACCACAATGAGAAGCCCTGGCACCGCAATGAAGAGTAGCTCTCACTCTCTACGACTAGAGAAAGCCCATGTGCAGCAAAGAAGACGTAATGCAGCCAAAAACATATTACTTAGTTTATATATATATATATATATATATCGGAGGGAGGAACACTCCCAAACTCATTCTACGAGGCCACCATCACCCTGATACCAAAACCAGACAAAGATGTCACAAAAAAAATAAAACTACAGGCCAATATCACTGATGAACATAGATGCAAAACTTCTCAACAAAATACTAGCAAACAGAATCCAACAGCACATTAAAAGGATCATACACCATGATCAAGTGGGATTTATCCCAGGAATGCAAGTATTCTTCAATATATGCAAATCAATCAATGTGATACACCATATTAACAAACTGAAGGATAAAAACCATATGATAATCTCAATAGATGTAGAAAAAGCTTTGACAAAATTCAACAGACATTTATGATAAAAACTCTCCAGAAAGTGGGCATAGAGGGAACTTACCTCAACATAATAAAGGCCATATATGACAAACCCACAGCCTACATCATACACAATGATGAAAAATTGAAACCATTTCCACTACGATCAGAAAAAAGACAAGGTTGCCCACTCTCACCACTATTATTCAACATAGTTTTGGAAGTTTTAGCCCAGCAATCAGAGAAGAAAAAGAAATAAAAGGAATCCAAATCATAGAAGAAGTAAAACTATCACTGTTTGCAGATGACATGATACTTCACATAGAGAATCCTAAAGATGCTACCAGTAAGCTAATCAATGAATTTGGTAAAGTAGTAGGATACAAAATTAATGCACAGAAATCTCTTGCATTCCTATACACTAACAATGAAAAATCTGAAAAAGAAATTAAGGAAACAATCTCATTTACCATTGCAACAAAAAGAATAAAATACCTAGGAATAAACCTTCCTAAGGAGACAAAAGACATGTATGCAGAAAAATGTAAGACACTGATGAAAGAAATTAAAGATGATTACCAACACATGGAGAGGTATACCATGTTCCTGGATTGGAAGAATCAACATTGTGAAAATGACTATACTACCCAAAACAATCTACAGATTCAATGCAACCACTATAAAGTTACCAATAGCATTTTCCACAGAACTAGAACAAAACATTTTACAATTTGTATGGAAGCACAGAAGAACCTGAATAGCCAAAGCAATCTTGAGAAAGAAAAATGGAGGTCAAGAAATCAGGCTCCCTGACTTCAGACTACACTACAAACCTACAGTAATCAAGACAGTATGGTGCCGGCGCAAAAACAGGAATATAGATCAATGGAACAGGATAGAAAGCCCAGAGATAAAACCATGCACATATGGTCATCTTATCTTTGACAAAGGAGACAACAGTATACAATGGAGAAAAGACAGCTTCTTCAATAAGTCGTGCTGGGAAAACTGGATAGCTACATGTAAAAGAATGAAATTAGAACACTCCCTAACACCATACAGAAAAATAAACTCAAAATGGATTTGAGACCTAAATGTAAGACCGGACAGTATAAAACTCTTACAGGAAAACATAGGAAGAACACTCTATGACATAAATCATAGCAAGATCCTTTTTGACCCACCTCCTAGAGAAATGGAAATAAAAATAAACAGGGCTTCCCTGGTGGCACAGTGGTTGAGAGTCCGCCTGCTGATGCAGAGGACACGGGTTCATGCCCCAGTCAGGGAAGATCCCACATGCTGCAGAGTGGCTGGGCCCGTGAGCCACGGCCGCTGAGCCTGCATGTCCGGAGCCTGTGCTCCGCAATAGGAGAGGCCAAACAGTGAGAGGCCCACGTACCGCAAAAATAAATAAATAAACAAATGGGACCTAATGAAACTTAAAAGCTTTTGCACAGCAAAGGAAAGCATAAGCAAGATGAGAAGACAACCCTCAGAATGGGAGAAAATATTTGCAAATGAAGCAACTGACAAAGGATTAATCTCCAAAATTTACAAGCAGCTCTTGCAGCTCAATATCAAAAAAGCAAGCAATCCAATCCAAAAATGGATTTAGAAGACCTAAACAGACATTTTTCCAAAGAAGATATACAGATCGCCAACAAACACATGAAAGGATGCTCAACATCACTAATCATTAGAGAAATGCAAATCGAAACTACACTGAGGTACACACAGTCAGAATGGCCATCATCAAAAAATCTACATATAATAAATGCTGGAGAGAGTGTGGAGAAAAGGGAACCCTCTTGCACTGTTGGTGGGAATGTAAACTGATACAGCCACTATGGAGAACAGTATGGAGGTTCCTCAAAAAACTAAAAATAGAACTACCATATGACTCAGCAATCCCACTGCTGGGCATATACCCTGAGAGAACCATAATTCAAAAAGAGCCATATACCACAGTGTTCGTTGCAGCTCTATTTACAATAGCCAGGACATGGAAGCAACCTAAGTGTCCATAGACAGATGAATGGATAAAGAAGGTGTGGCACATATATACAATGGAATATTACTCATTCATAAAAAGAAATGAAATTGAGTTATCTGTAGTGAAGTGGATGGACCTAGTGTCTGTCATACAGAGTGAAGTAAGTCAGAAAGAGAAAAACAAATACCATATGCTAACACACATATACGGAATTAGAAAATAAAATGGTTCTGATGAACCTAGGGGCAGGACAGGAATAAAGACACAGACATAGGGAATGGACTTGAGGACATGGCGAGGGGAAATGGTAAGCTGGGACGAAGTGAGAGAGTGTCACTGACATATATACACTACCAGATGTAAAACAGATAGCTAGTGGGAAGCTGCATAGCACAGGTAGATCAGCTCAGTACTTTGTGACCACCTAGAGGGGTGGGATAGGGAGGGTGGGAGGGAGACGCAAGAGGGAGGGGATATGGGGATACATGTATACATATAACTGATTCACTTTGTTATACAGCAGAAACTAACACAAAACTGTAAAGCCATTATACTCCAATGAAGATATTAAAGAAAAAAAAATAATAGCGTCATTTAATGAATGCTTTCTATGAGTCAAAACCTGGCTATGTACTTTTCACATATGTATTTTATATTTATCTAATTTACATATGCCAAACTTCATATTATGCCACATGTCAACTCTCTAAAATAGATACATTACCATCCTATTTTATAAACATGAAAATTGGTATTACTAAATGTCAAATAACCTGACCAAGTTCACCTACTTAGTAAGTGGAAGAACTGAAATTTGAACTAGGGCTACCTGACACTGAAGTTTCACAGTGCCCGGTAAATTTTACTGAAATTTTAACTGAAGATAAATTTTCACTGAAAACTTACACCATCATGTTAGGTCAGGGGTAAATAATAATAGCAGTCAGTATTGCTGAATGTTTGCTCTGTGTCAGATACTCTCCTAAATACTATTTATTAATTTACAAATCCTCACTACAACTCTAAGAAATAAGTACTAACATTGTCTCTTTCATACAGATGAGAAAACTGAGGCCCAGAGAGTTTCAGTGACTTGTTCAAGATCACATAGCTAGTCAGTGGTTGAGCTAGAATTCAGATACAGGCTATTTGGTTTTAAAGTCTGTTCCCTTAACCACTCCACTAACTGCAATAAGGTGTCTTAATGTGTCTTTGATTAAAGAAAATACATAGACTTGTTCTTATTTCAGAATGATGCTGGGTATCGTTACAGTCATTGTTATCACTATGTAATCAATTTCTTTAAACAATTCCTGAATCTAGAATAGGAAAATACAGTACCACAAATGCAAGTTGGATAAGTAGATTGTCTTAACAAGAAATCTAATATAGAACGACCCCAACAGAATCACAAAGGTGAGCAGCAGTGGAAATTTCTGTGATTTTGATCTCAGGCAGGGAGTTGGAAGAGTTACTAAGGAGCTGATGGGGGCAGAAGTTTGCAAACAGTTGACAGGTCATATATCTACCAGATATTCTGCTGTCAGTAGTTCCTACCTACCTACATGGTTTTTTTTTTTTTAATCTTTCATATCCCAGAAACAAAACTCAATTTGATTTCTTTTTTTTAAATATACAAAAACGTCTGATTAAAACATGCTTTCTGATTATGACAGGCAGTGAATGAAAACAAATAGAGGTGGGTCACAGGTGACATGTAACACAATGGTCTGTAGTAGGATTCAAACAGGGCTTTAAGAGCAATTAGAAATCATCAGAACAGCATTCTTGAAATAACAATGTCATGACTAAATGGACTGAAGAAACAATAAGTCCAGTTCCTATTTTAAAGGGTATATTGCTTATATACACTACCAAATGTAAAATAGATAGCTAGTGGGAAGCAGCTGCATAGCACAGCGAGATCAGCTCAGTGCTTTGTGACCACCTAGAGGGGTGGGATAGGGAGGGTGGGAGGGAGACGCAAGAGGGAGGAGATATGGGAACATATGTATATGTATAGCTGATTCACTTTGTTTCTAAAGCAGAAACTAACACACCATTGTACGGCAATTATACTCCAATAAAGATGTTAAAAAAAATAAAGGGTATATTGACATTATAAAAATAAATGAGGCAAGTAAAATTTAATCATGGAACTATTCATCTGAATGACTCAACGACACTTGACCATTACTAAACAAGCCTCTTTACACAAGGAGTATAAAGGGCCAATCTCTCCAACTAATAAGGGGTGTACTATATACTAACCAGGTATTAAAAGAAATCCTTCCTCCAGAAAGCTTTATCACTCAACAAACTCAGCAAAGGTAAATTCAGCCAAAGCTGAATTGAGACTGATGGATCTGGAATCAACACACCTGGACTGGAGTGACAACTCTGCACTTTCTGAGGGTGTGATCTTAGGCAAGACTCTTAACCACTTTAGTTCTCAGTTTAAATAAATGTGAAGTGAGTGTAACCCTAGTAAATGCAAACTCCATGTGGTTCAGTCTCTAAACTACACCTCGTTCAAAACTGCAGTCCAATAACAAATAGAAATGTTAAAAGTAATTACATTCTTCACTCAAGTTTCTTGAAGGGTATTAAAGGTAATCCAATACAGGTAACCTGTTTTCCTACCCTTTCTTTACTTCCCTCACAGTCTTAAACTGCTGTGGTGCCTTAGCTCTTAAAATTGCTGAGAAACTCCCTCACACTCTCATTCACTCATTATTTAGATTAACTTAGTCTCTCTTCCAGCAAGAAAGAATCTCTCCTCTTTAGAAAAGATGAAAGAGGGAACTGAGCTGGTGAGCTGGAATAAGGAAGGTGTCTGTGAACACATTTACATTAATCTCTGTTACATCACATGGGAGTAATAATGCTTGTCTCAAAAGGGTTTTATGAATATTAACTGAATAATGTCTATAAACTTTCTTGAAAGCAGTGAGAGCTTTCTCGTGAGCATCTGCACCACAGGTATAATACATATATGTTACTTACTACATAAAGAGTGTACTTGATATTTTGTTTGGCCCTTTGGATTCATTCTCCACCTGCCCCCGCTCTCTGGGAAGCTCATCTTTCTGGGTTGAATCAAGTGGGAGGCACTGGCAGGAAGCTGGGGAGTGGGGAAAGTGGGACTGTGGTATTAATACCCCTGGTTCCCTCCCAGCCAGGCCTCAGAGGCTGGCGGAACTTGCATTTCTCTGCTGAAGTGTGCAGACCCTCCGCTAGTTGTAGCCACAGCTCTCTCTCGTGGCTCCAGGAACTATTCCTTCCTTTTCCCTGCTAGGCCTATCTGTGGTAACAGCTATAAGGGTGCGCTTTCACACCCCACAGGCATCTCTGACCACAGACTTGTCCTGCCCACGTCATTGTAAATAGGTCAAGGGTCATCATACTACTTGTTTGTGTGTCACCAGTTTTCCCACCAGGACCCTGACTGATATAAAAGGCAAATCAGTTTGGGTGTTTTTCACCCATAAACTCCTTGATCTGATGTGGGAAAAGAGGCACATAGACGCTCTACGCTTCATTTGCTTTGCTCAAAAGCCGTCACAGCTCTAGGGAAGCCGAGTCTAGAGTTCGTGTAGGTGAGTGTGTGTGGGCAGGGATACACGCAGAGGGGCGAGGAAGCAGCGTGGGGAGTTAACCAACCTTGAGAAGACTCACTCCTCATCTTTAAAATGTAACATTCCACTGGCTTCTCCTGGAACGCAAGTTTTCCTTTCACTCAAATTACCTACCAGACAATACAATAACTGAGAAATTCATTTTGCATCATATTGGCTGGCTCCGTGTCAGTGGAGGATTGCTTATAATTCTTCAATTAAAATATATATCCAGGAGTCTCCTTAAATAATTTTGTCTTGTTATGTGGAAATATTCTGTAAAGGTTACTTGTGCCCCCTGGACTTTTTAATAAGTGAAGAAAAGTAAGTTTAAGTAATATAGCTATGGTTCTCAAAACTCGTTATCAAGCAAAGTAGATCAATGTACCTTTGTATATTTATTTTTAACTGAATAGGACATGCCCAATTACTTGTGATTACGAAAAACAATTCAAAGCAAATTTCACCTAGCAGCTATAATTTTTTTTAACCAGAAAAATGATCTGTCTGACCTATTCTCAGTAGCCAAATTTAATCTTACTAATGAACAGTGACCAAATTGTTGGCATTAATAACGGATAGAAAAAGTAGTTTGGAATTCTTTATTGACCTCTTTCAACAAAGAAAGGTCTAAATGTTTAGTCTGCCAAAGCAAGTTTCGATATTATTTCCTTCTTATTTCTTATTATGTATAAGCTGCAAGCTCTGTGGGGTAGAAGCTGAATTGAATTTTTTTGTTAAATTGAATTCCTATTGCCCACCACCATAGTACCTGGCACCTAGAACATGCTCAACATATGTTTATTTATTGATTAACAGGATGAATGAATAAAAGATGAGTTAATTTCTAATTAATTTCAAATCCTACAGGATTTGGTCACCTTGTTGAAAGGATAAAATTGTAATTAAGTCATTTGTTTTTACTATTTCTACGTAACTTATAGAACTTAGTGTTGTTGCATATGGGTCCATAAAAGCTTGTTTACTCACTAATCAAATATTTGTTGAGCAATTACTATAAGCAAGATACTGTCACTGTGGGGGACCATGTGGACAATTAGATATGGGTGCTTTCTTCTGAAGGTGTTGTAGCAGGAATAAAAGAATATAAATTACTGCTCTACAAGGCAGTCTTTGAATACCAAGGAAGATCAGCTGACATGGAATGGGAGTGCAGAGCAAGGAGCGCTGACATGACATCTGGAGGTTGGGGAGCTCAGGAAAAGCTTCAGAGAAGAGGTAGCTTTTATCCTGGGTCCTGAAGGAGTAACTGAATGTGGACCTTCAGAGAATATCAATAACCGATACTCATTCAACACTACGGAGTCTGTAAATGAGAACTTTCACTAGATACCTTCATCTGATCCTCACACCATCCCAGTGAGATGGGTATGATCATCTCAATTTTAGAAACCGTTCAATGACTTAAGAAAATTTAAGAGATACACGTTTGTTCAGCCCGAAAGTGATCGAATGAATGAACCTCACCTTCCTGGGAGTTCTAGAATAGAGAGCACAAACTGTACTTGTGAACTTTGGATTTTAACCAAATGTTCTGAATTCCAAGTGATAGATCTTTCAACTACATTGCATTGCCCCCTTGGGGAGGATCTTGAGGTAGAAATATCCAAAAAATTATATAGTAGGCCAGTGAGAAAACAATCATTTACTGAGGTTTCAGTGCAGCAGCAAAAGAAGTATGGTTTTTTTACAATATAGCTTCCCTGGAGTGCCTGACAACAATAATAATAGCTAACATTTATTGAGTGCTTTTTATGTGGAACGCACTATGCAAAACCTTACATGCATGCTCTCATTTAATCCTCACAACAGCTCCAAGTGGTAGGTGCCACTATAAACCTATTGGTACAAATAAGAAACACTAGGCTCAGAATAATTAATAACTTAGGCAGAGTCTCACATTTGATAAGTGACTGCACATTGGTTATTAACAGCCCTTTGGAAATGCAACCAAACCTTTAATTAAGAAGATAAACAATTCACATCTACTTCTTAATAAATTCTACTTGTGAAGAAATGTTACCTGGTATCTGAGCCATCAGTGGTATTGCTGGGTCTAAATATTCATCTACTAATTAGTTGCATCTTCATTAAATTTGTTCTGCCATATATAATTATTATGCAATATCTAAGTCAGCTGTCAATCTTATCAGAGGATTTTAGTTACAATGCAACAGACAAATAAATTTTCAGATACGTGAACTTCTATTGATTCACTGGAGAAGGAAATCCGCTTTTACCTTTTATGCAGTTATACCTCCTCAGGGCTAGCTTACCTCTCCTTTATATCGAGTCTGACATTCACGCTTTCAATTTCACTCTGTCCGTGGCACAGAGTTTCCAATTTTTTTCCCCTCTTTGCCTTTGAAAACTTCACTCCTTAATAAAACCAATTACTCTGGTTTTGTTTTTGTTTTAAAAGATGCTTTACTTTTGTCATTTGGCATTTGAGTCTTTGACAAAGCCAGGCTTTACTGAGTTAATCTGATTTGGGTCAGAATCAGCCCTGCAGAAGTAATTCATTCTTCTCTTAAGTCGAATGAAAATTAACTTAGAATGAAAAAGAGGGCTGGACTGCCACTAAACAGTAATGAGACCCCACAGCAGTCCCCACACTTCACCTCTCTACCTCAGTTTCTTCATCTGTAAAATAATGGAAGGGCACTAACTGTACTCTATTGTTCCTTAAAATGTGAAATTCTATCATTCTAATGCACAGAATCTTTCTGCATCTGTTCATTTATTCATTCTTTCTTTCTACCGATACTTACTGAATGCCTGCAATGTTGCAAAAAATAGAGGTAAATTCTTTAAATACATTATCTTTTCCCAAATATAACTGGGTTGAAAGAGAGCATTTTTAGGAAAAATCTCACACTATTTAGAATAAAGAACGTTTTAAAATTATTTATTTAGCTCTCTTATTGGGAAATGTTTTAAAATGGGTTGAGAAATGATATTCAAATGGAAAATCAGTGACTTTAAAATAAAATCCTTAGTACAGATGCTCAAACTAGAGTCTCACATATTCTATAATTTCTCATCTTACAGTCTAAGAAAATAAATAACTGACTTCCAAAGTATATCTTTATTAATAACAGTGCATGCTTAAAGTTTAAGAACTATAGAATATTTTTAAAGCTGATGTAGACTATATCCCGAACACCACTTTATACTATATTCAAGAAACTACCATGCTGTTATTTTTGTCTTCAGAGCAAGCTGCTACTTTAGCAATTAGCAGTCCATAAAAATGTGGGCAATTGGCTTCCTCTAGACTAATTAGCAAGTTTGCTGTGTTGCTGTCCCAGCTGGTCATGCTAGTCTTTTAACTTAGCTCAGGCCTAGCTGGTTTGCCAGTTCTAGAACCTTTTAAAGTTTGTCAGCAATAACAGATACCTCAATTGGTTTAAACTCTTCAGCAAAACAGTGTTTTCCAAGCTGGGTCAGGATTCTCAACTCCTATCTCCTGTTCTCAATAGAAGCCCAGGGAACTCCCTACTCTCTTCAAAGCTCCTCCAACTATGTTCATCCAGCTCGGGAATTTCCTCCATGACCAAGTCTCCCTATCCCAGTGCTCAAGTCTCTGTTCTTTGAAGTCTATCCCACAGTGTCACTTGTGGATTCTCACTCTTAGCCTCAGCAGTCAGGTGGGACAGGCTATCAAGCGTGCAGTTTCTCCATGAGGTGACTCTTCTTGCATTATTCCCTTGCATTGTGCCACTCAACCACGCCTTCTGGCATTTCTCCTCCATCAAGCCCAGGCTCTTGATTCAGAATCCCAGACGTGACCCAGGCCAAATCAGTGTCAGAACATGCTCCCTGACAGCAAATGGATAACTGGAGATTTAGGTGTGGACGTGTGCAGTGGCACGGAGCAGATGGGAAAAATTAAAGTGAGGGTGTTGTCCAGGGTTAAGGTAGGTAGTCTGCCAAATGAGCAGGTTAGGCTCAAAAGTAGATGTGATCTGGGGAGAAGGTAAAGGTAGGGAAAATGGAAGCAGGTATGGTAGATCTGCAGTAAGGGTTGGTGGGAGGTAACTTGGTGGTGGGGAGGGGAAGGAGGGACGAAGAGAAGTATTGGCAAATGGAAGACACTTGGTCCCTGAGGGACATGATGATGAAGAGGATAACGTAAAAAGGTGAAAGTCAAGTGGCTCAGAGGAAGAAGCCAATAGTACACAAACGTATATTTGCTATAGAACCCTGGAAAGATACAGGAATTGGAGGCACTGCATATTTCTGAAAGCAGGGGTGAGGGGCAGGGTTGAAAACAGGAGAACTGATTGGAAGTTATACAAGGATCAAATGGACCCATAGATACCCTCTCCACTGTGGCAAGGAAATACATACACTCAGGAGCGCTTTGGATTTGGGACCCAGGCTCAGGCCGTGCCAGGTATGTGAAGTCATAATGAAAATAGGAGGGTTACATGTAAATTTACACATTGACCCCTGAGACCAATCCACCTACCCTAAGCCCTCTCTCCTCAGTTCTCTAGACACTGCCCACCCACCTACACACATAAAACACTCACACACAGAGAAACTGACTTAGACTCAAGAAACTGAATTATTGGAGAAACTAAATGACTTGAGAGGAAAGATCTAGAGATAATAGGTATTTTTAAGGGGCAGCCCTTTGACAAAGTGGCTAGGTCCCCACCTATTTATGTTCTAACTTTACAACTGATTAAAAAAAAACATTGCCCATAATTATAGCTTCTAATTGGCTTGTTAGAGTTTTACCACTAGCTGAGAATAAATAGCCACAATTCACCAGACATTGTAAGATAGCCTGTAACACAAACGTGAAAGCCAGAGATTAAGATAAGAGGGGAAAAAAAAGAAAAAAAGAATTAAAAAAGACAGTGCAGGGAACAGAAAAATAATTATCTTAAAAGCCTCATTCTTAATAATGTTAACAGAGATCACTTGCATCTATTAAAAACCACAAACTGAATGCTATTAAAATGAAAAATAATGAAGCACAAAGCTCTTAGAAAATAAAAAAAAATTATATTTATGTATATTTGTTAGCAGAGATTTATTTAACAGAAGGATTGGAAGATAAAATTGAGAATATTTAGAAAAAAATTTTAGATGGCTAAAATGAGCATTCACGTATAAAATGTAAATAAACCAAAACAAAAAATAATGCACGTAATTTAGAAATATGGATGTAAAACCAGAAGAAAAAACTAAGAGTCAAAAGTGACACCTCTTGATTGAGGTGGGGAGGAATTAGGCCAATATTTTTCTGTCTTATTATTTTCATTATAAGCTTTACAGGAACACTTTTTATATATTTATGTGGGACAGTTTGTTAAAACAAACATGAAAATTTAACTTAAAAAAAGACAGGAATTCAGTGGGACCCAGCAATATGTAACTTGGTTGAGACAGTCAACAGATTGTAAGCAAATGGAAGTAGTTTTTGTAGAGTCTGATTTCAACTTAACATAGAGAACAGATCTGTGACACTGTGATATAATAAGAAGTATATATTTGATCTTCGTGCCAAGGCGCTGCTACAGGGCTTCTAAAACTCTTATAATTTCCTGAGTGATAGGGTAAGAGAAGCAGCTTTAATTATTCATAACAGACCTCTTTCAACCATACCTGAGTTTATGCTAATGAAGTGACTCTTGGAGGATGGGGGCTGGTTGCCAGAGGAGCCAACCCCATGTGATTAGACGGTTGGAACTTTCAGCCCCACTCCGAGACCTCTGGGGACTGAATTAATACCTGACAGCCAATGAATTAATCAATCATGCCTAAGTAACAGAACCTCCATAAAAACCTTAAACAACGGGGTTTAGAGAGCTTCCAGGTGGTGAACACACCGAGGTGTTAAGAGTGTGGTGCACTTGGAGAGGGTATGGAATTTCTATACCCCTCTCCTGTATCTTGCCCTGTGTACCTCTTCATCTGTATCACTTATTACATCCTTTATAATAAACCAGTAAGTGTAAATATGATAAACTAGTTCTGGGAGCCTAGAGCACATTATTAAACCTGAGAAGAGGGCTGTGGAACTCCTGATTTATGTATAACCAGTTGGTCAGAAGTGCAGATGACAACTTGGGGCTTGTAACTAGCATCTGAAGTAGGGGACAGTCTTGTGGGATTGAGCCTTCACCTGTGGGGTCTGCATTAAGTCCAGGCAGTTAGTGTCAGAATTGAGTTAAACTGTAGGACAGCCAGTTGAGGTCCACCAAGATTTGAAGAATTGCTTAGTGTGGGGAAAAAAACGGACACATCTGGCGACCGAAGTACTGTAGAGTAGAAGAACCAGTTTTTTTGTTTTGTTTTGTTTTGTTTTCAGACCTAACTAACAATGTAAAAGTCTGACAAGATCAGTAGAGAAGCATATCATCGGATTAGGTAGAAACTGGATGTCCATAAATCCAAGCCAAGATTTCTAACAAAGAGGAAGACTGTACTTCCAATTACTGGAATGCCTCAATTCTATTTGTGTAAATCTTATATAATATTCAAAGGACATAAATCAATCCACACAAATTTTACTGTTGTACTGAATTCAATTGTATCACAAATTTTAAAACCAACAAAGGAGCACCTCAGGCAAAAATACAAATCTCTAAAGTAAAGGCTTACATTAACCAAAAAGGAGATTTTCACTGGGCATAAAAAAGACAAATATTTTGAAGACAAAACATGAATAGGAAAGCTATGAATTTCACATCATGTGATTATTTAAGAAAAGATAACATATGGTCTGCTATATTAATTTTTCCCATCTAAAGGCTGACATAAGATAAATGAGATATTTTCAGAAATATTAACTTACAAATCACAAAGGATGTCCAGAGTTTATTTACAGGATGTAGAGAGAAAAGCAAAAGATACTTTTGCCTGCCTGTATTCCAACACTGTGCATTCGCTTCCTTATTTAATTGCATTATACACACAGACAGGCTAGATTTAAAACAGCCTGAGTTGTCAGATAATGGATCCAAATTGGAATTCAGAACTGAAAGCTAGGTCACTGTCCTTTAAAACTGCTGCCAACCTCCTGGATTCACATAACTTTAGAAAACATAATTCTGCCTAGGGCACCAGCTATTTAGAAATAAACCATTCTCCCCTAAAGGCATTATGCCAAGTCATTGCAAACTGGTATTTAACAGCAGAGTTCAACTGGTGAGCCATTCTAGATCCTTTCTGGAACAAGACAAGGCAAGTGAGAGAGAGTATGAGAACAGAAACAAGAGACTGAGATCCACTGTCTACACCAGAAATAGTTACCACCTCAGTGTCATTCAGGACCACTCAAGACCAATTCCATTTTGGTCACCCAGGGGTTCTAGTCTGAAACATTGACTTTGAATATTTCCTTACCCTCTGCTGAATCATCAGCTATCAAATCCTGTCAGTTCTTAATCCTTCCCCACTTTCCATCTGCCCTCTCAATACCTCCTATTTTCCATGTTTACACCATCTTCCTCCTCCAATTTTCCAAGTCTTTCTTATTCCAAAGTTATGCTCTAAAGGATCATCTTTCTTAACCCCATAATGACTCCCCACATGATAACGTATACATGTCTTAGAAGGCCACATAAGGCACTTCCTGACATAGTCTTTACCTTTCCTTCTAGTCCCATGTTCCTCTACTTACCCACATAAATCTATTTTTCAAGTCATTCTAAACTACACATGTGATGGGCAGGATCTTGAGATGGGACCTAAGATAATCCCCTCCCCATGAGTGCAGGCAGAACCTGGACTTGCTTCCAGACAACAGAATATGGCAAAGGTGATAGGATATAATTCCTATGATTATGTGATGGTATATGGTAAAGGCAAAAGGATTTTGCAGGGCTTCCCTGGTGGCGCAGCGGTTGAGAGTCCGCCTGCTGATGCAGGGGACATGGGTTCGTGCCCCGGTCCAGGAAGATCCCACATGCCGCGGGGCGGCTAGGCCCGTGAGCCATGGCCGCTGAGCCTGTGCGTCCAGAGCCTGTGCTCCGCAACAGGAGAAGCCACAACAGTGAGAAGCTCGTGTACCGCAAAAAAAAAAAGGATTTTGCAGATGTAAGTAAGATCCCTCATTAAAGACTCTGAGTTAATCAAGAAAGACTATCCTGGATGAGCCCAACCTAACCAGGCTAACCCTTTAAAGACAGCCTAAGCCTTCCCTGGAGGCAGAGACTTGAAGCAATAGAGACACTCTCCACCGTTGGTCTTGAGGAAGCAAGTTGCCATGACGTCTGCAGCCACAAGGAATAGATTCTGCCAAAACTCCAAGGAAGCTTTGAAGCAGCTGTTACCTCACCAATCTCCAGATGAGACTTCAATCCAACAAACACCTTGATTTCAGCCTTAAGATCAAGCGGACACCATGAGCAGAAAATCCAGCCAAGCCCACCCTGACCTGTGATCTACAGAAACTGTGAGATAATAAATGGATGCTGTCTGAAGCCACTAAATTTGTGGTAATATGTTGCTCATCAACAGAAAATTATCACACTATGTCATTTGATTTTACACCTCCTTGTCATTTCTACACTTGTTGTCCTAGCAACTACCTACTTATCTATCCATGTTATTGTTATGGTCAGATCAACCAACATTTGTTGAGCAACTATTATGTGCCAAGTATTGCACTTAATGGGAAATACAAACATGAATGAGATACAGTGTGCACAGGTGCTCTAAAAAACAGAGAACTGCACTTGATTCAGTGGAGATTTGAGATGAGAGAACTGCAACATCTTACTGGATTAGGGACACTGGACGACAGACATATAGAACTTACCCTGTTGGGAAAGGATATGAAAAGGTATTACAAAAAGAGGAAAACGCATGGAGGCATGAAGTGGAGTGTAATGTTCTTGAAAGGACAGACAATTCCGCAGCATAAACATATCGTGAGAGGTAGGGAGAGGCCAGAGCACAGAGAATCATCAGGATAGATATTATCCTATAGGCAGCAGGAAACCCTTGCAGGGTTTCAAGCAAGGGGGAGATGGTGCTAAGCTTTAAGGTTTTAAATAGTCTGGATGACGGTTTTGAGGGTGATATGCCTGGAAATGGGAATACCAAATAAACCAGCCCATTTTAAATCAAGATGATGAGAACTGCATGTAGGTCAGTGACGGGTGAAGAGAAGGACATAGAGCAGGGAAATGATGAGCGGTAAAATCGGAAATCATCGACAGAATATTTGCAGGGTAAGGGAAAGAAAGTGCCAGGGATAATTCCAAGGCTTCTGGCTTTGTTTCGTTTGATGTTCAAATGTCCCTTTCATAGTTTTCCCTCCCTCCCACCCACTCCCAAGACATTTCTTTTTTCTCTATCCTAGGCACTTCCATTGCCCCTTATCCATACCCTTTTTACCGTGTATTTCACTGTATTACAATGATTCATTTCTCCATTTATCTTCCCCAAAGAACCTGATCTGTTACATGCCAAGCAAGACCTGCAGGACTTCTTAAATTTTTGGCTCTGATTGTCCTAAATTCAAGCTATTCAACTGAATGCCATTATGATGCTAATATTTAGAGAAAGGGAATGCCATTCATCTGCAAAGCTCTGTTTCAAGTAGAAATGTTTTGGCTTTGAGGGAAACTAAATACTAATTCCCTCTAGCCCTGCAGAGTATGGCTTTACTGTCACTAATTTTTATATTTTTACTGAGTAATCACCTGTGAACAGTTTTAGAGATAAGATCAAGTAGGTCATTAACACTGTTTTTAGGTCAATGAAGACTGAAAAGTTCCTTCATTAGACCACAGAAGGTCACACAAAGAATTAGAAGAAAAGGAACTACCAACTAAAACTTGGCACTGGCCATCTGCCTCTGCAAGGATTAAGTCACTAGCCACCACAGCCGCTGACCTTTAACACACCCTGAAAAGAGTTCAGGGTGGAGATCAGGAATGAGGCAGTCTGTGCTCTGGGAAAAACTGGCAGAACTGGCCTTCAGAGAGCTAGATATTTTCAGAAGATTTTATGAGCCCAAATTCTTGCATCTCCTCGTATCTACAGAAAAGCACTAAAATCATCAGTGACATCTGTTCCTCGTGACTAGCAGTAAGCCTCTGCCAATATGTGTGCTTCACTGCAGGTACCCCCTTCACTAAAATCATAGATAATACTGACCTTCCCCCCTGCCTCTTTGGAGCAGTTCCTCAGAGCTATCTGAGATGCCGTCTCCAGGGCTATAGTTCTCCTTTTGCCCCAAATAAAACTTAACTCACAACTCTCACATGGTGAATTTTTTTTTTCAGTTGACAGAACTAATATTTACCAAGCTACCACTGAGTGTCAGATGCTATGCTGAGATCAGAACTTGTCCTAAACTGCCTGGGAATTGTAGAAACAGTTTTGTCTAGCACTAAAAATTAAGCCAGGGCTGTTACCCATTTGATCAGTAAGAATCTCTAATAGTATCTATGCATACAGAACAGATATCCTTTTTAAAAGAGAGAATCAAAAAAAATAATTTGTCTGTAATTATAAAATAAAATTAATTTTCCACAGAGGCCAAAAAAATATATTACACTTGGATCCAAAACACTGGGGTTCCCATGCTGGTTTTTTCTGACAGTCTATGGGACTTTAGGAAGTACCTAAACTGTATTGTGCTCTTCTTACTCATAAAACAAGTAATAAAAAGTCTAACTCACTCTAACAGTTACTATGATATTAAACCATAAAATACACATGAAAGCATTTGGAAAGATAAGGGGAATATATACATGCAAGGTGATAGTATTTTTATTTTTTTTTACTCCTGCATCTAGGAATTCATGATCTCTAGAATGGTGTTTAATAATATCGTTGATCATATAAAGATAACCAATCCTGTGGGTTTGGGGAGCTATGATAGGCTAATCAACCAGCAGGAACACTGTTTCATTAAGCAGCATTCCTTATGAGCTTCTCTGTACTACTTTGCAGTCTAATCAAGAAAATGAATGCAGACTTCTTATTTTCCCCACCAAGTGCTAAAAATGCTAAACTGTATTCGTTCATCATAAAATTACAATATGGCCCTGTCATTAGTGGGTTAAAGATAGCTTGTGTCACTGCTTCCAGATTTAATCAGACTTACTAATAATCATTCATTCCTAAGCTCAAGGGTAATGATACCTATTCCACACAAAATAATGCTGTACTTTCGTTAATGCCTCGGGGATCAAATGATTACAGCTATCACTATTCTAATTTAGTATAATCAACACAAAATTATTTAGGGTTTGTTGGCACTTTTTCAGTGCAATGACTTCTTCAGTGTGAAGATAAAAAATGCTCTTTTTTCCTTTTCTTTCCCCAGAACACCTTCATCTTAGAGTTATGCTACCCTGGGCACATAAGAACAATTTGATCTCAACTTTAAAGCCAGCACAGACTATGGAATTCTTAGGACATCAGCAATCTAAACATCTGTATAACCAAAGAGGCCCTGAATATCATTATTCATTTGTAAAACAGACCTGATTAGTTCCAAGTTTTGGTAATTTGGCTAAAAATCTGGTGATAAATTAGTTGCCATTTGGCTTTTTCTTTCCCCGGATTCTGACACTGCATTAAAGAGCAAGGGTCATTATGGAAGCAACAACTGTATCCTATCTGATAATGTAATGCTCATGTTCCGGTTAGGGGCTCTGCAATTTCCCCATGGCCTAAGTTGCGCTGTTCTAATTGACATCTCTCACTGATTGAATAAATGTTAGCTTTGGCCATAAAATAAAACCTCTATATATTGACTGCCTTATCTGTCTTGTTAAAAAGTGACATCTACAGCAGTCCCTGGAAAAACGTAGTCCCTTTTGTTTAATTCCAAAAAAACCTAATTTTAGAAGTATCCACTTTAATATATTTTAAACTAGAACTACTTTACTGTAGATGATGCTAGGAAAGACAATGATTTTGAGCAAGCCATGAAGTACAAATCTAGTTTTCTTCCTCTGGAAGCTTTGATAGATATTTAAATTTAAAAGGTACTTTTATTAGCTATATTTACACTTCTATAGGCTGTACTCTTTAAGAATGACTAGTTTAATAGATTCCTTGGTTCATTTCTATATTCACAGCAAGTGTCAAGTTGTCACATTTTATTCATCAGTATTCCTTATCTCTTGCACTTTTCAAAGTTCTGTGACTTTCAAACACATTGAACCTTCTTACTTTTACAACTTCCCTATCAATCATTATTTTACTCATTATGTCAATATTACATTATCTGCCTACTGAATTTTAACCACCATGTTAAGAGAAATGGTAATGTAATATATTCTAAATGTCACTATGATTGCATGGGCAACAGATCAATTGTAATCAACTGGTTGATTGTGAGGTAAGAATGGTTGTTCATGAATGGGTAACCACTACCTTCCCTGTCCTTCCTCATAGCTCACAGTATTTCAAGTTGAGACATTAACTGGGTGCCACGTATGATACTACTACCAACTTACTCTCAGCAAATGTCAAATACCCATAGTGAATAGGGTACTTTTAATTTTCCATATAGTTTAAGGTCAGGCAAAGCACAAAAAGGTTAAGGTTAATGGCTTATGATAGTGATGACAATGATAATTCACTTTTATGGAATGTTTACTAGACGTCAGTTTCTGCACTAAACTTTTAAGTATATGTTATCTCATATAATCCTAATAGCAATCTTCAGTGTGAGGATGTTTTAGCATGTCCAGTTTACAGGTGGAAAAACATAGATTCGTAAGTTGGATATTTACCCAAGATCATATGGCTAAGAAATTTTAGATCTAAAATAATAATCTAGACTGCTTGATCAAAATGCTTAGATTCTTAACCAGTCTAGTCATGCCAGTCTTCTTAAATTACAATGGGTGAAGTTATAGAATGATGTTTAGGTGGGACAGTGTAAAAAAAAACCCTTGCCCTAATCATTGACTGACAACACTAACCCCAGCTCTCTAACTAAATGTGTTTTGAGTTTTCCAGTTAGCAAGGAAGAGATCCTTCCTAAAAGAAGTTAGAGGTATCTAGTAAGGACTGGTCTCCATTTGCTTTAAGGAGAATAATTAAATTACTAAGTTCAAAGATAAAATATTCACAGGAAACTACTTATGTTTATATATATTCTATTTTTAAACGATTAAGCCTAAATTGTCATAAAATTGTTTTATAACCCACTTTTTAGCAAAACGCTACATTTTATATAAGTATTGCACCAGTTAAAATATCCTTACTTATTATATTTATAATGATGATGATAATGACAAGAAGAGGAAAAGGAGAAAGAGAAGGAGGAGAGAGAAGGAGAGGGAGGAAGAGGAGGAGGAAAAAGAAAGGGAGATGAACAAATAGAGGAGGATGGATGGGGGAAGAGGAAGAAGAAAGAAGGAAAAGATACATCATGCTTATATTTTCAATTAATTTTATGGATTATTAGATGAATTAATTATTTCAAGGCTATTTTTAGAGCTTCTATTTTTTGTGGACTTAAATAAAAATTTTAAATCACTTTATAATTGAAGGTAAAATCAATGATCACATTCTTTCAGCAAACAGAACTGTGAGCCAAGACACTTGTGTGGGAGGCTCTAGGTGCGAAATTTAATTGGTATCTGCTTAAACGCAAGTTGAAAAATGCAGTAGGTTAGAACGTGAAACAAGCAGGAGTCAGGACAATAATGTGTCACATGGTTGCTAAGATCAATTAAAGAGTAATCAGGGCAGGTAACCTGGATAGGCAAAGGCAGGAAAGAATAGTTCAAGCACAAAGACTAAGGGTGCTGACTCTCCAGTACATGTTCAGCACCTTGGATAGCTCTTTGGGGGGCTGGGCAGTTAACGTTTTAAGTGTAGACTTCTAAACTTCGAAACTCAGAATAGGTTAAAATAAGTACATAACCGATTTTAAACCAGGATTAGTTCATATAAATTTTAACAAATTAAAATCTGTTAATTTCCTTGTCAGACTAAAAGATGTTGTCATCCTGCCTGACTTGGAGACCCATGGGGATGCCCATGGTTTTAACAGAGCTGGAGAGCCAAGTAAAGGGCTTCATCATCTTGTATGTTGAGCAGGAGTTTAGCTGAGGTCTGGGGCCCTATTTGCAAATCACAAGTGCACTATTACCCAGATAGATACATTAGTAGTGATATTAATTTAAATTTATAAAGGACTCCACCATAACAGAGATCATAGAAAGCCTTAATCCAGTTGTATAAGTACACGTCAAAAGATTTTTTAGACCGCCAAAGTATTTTTTACCCTTCTACACATCAGCTGTTATCACCTTTATTGATCAATTCCACTCTCTTCTGAAGTCCCTTTTACTATTTTTCATATTTTTAAAATTGAGAAAATGTATTTCCCAGTAAATATACTTAGGATCCTATTTCTGTATTTATTTCCGTAACTGCAGGGTGTTATTCATGTTTGCATACCCAGAACTAAAGACTCAATTTGCCGTATAGTAGGACCTTGGTAAATGGTTGTTGAATGAAGTAATGAACAGGCGGCCATTCTATATAACCGGTAAATTATAAAGGCACATTATATAAACACAGATAAGAGATGTAATCAAATAAAACATATGACAAAAGTTAATTGGTATGTCTGTTGATCAAACTAGACATTAATCCAACTTCTAAGAATCCCCTAGGGACATATTGCTGGCACAGAATATTTTACTTACCTTAAGCTAAAGTCACTTCTCTCCTAAAACTATGTAAACATCTACACAACTATCAACACTGACACATCTTTATCTGCAAATATCTGCTCTCTAAACTTCTCTGGTCAATCTGTTCTTCAAATGTGCCAAACTTGTTCATACCTTACTGTGTGTACTCTTGATGTGTGTGCCCTTGGCTTTGAACAATCTTGTTACAGATATTCTCATGCCTGACTGCGTCTTCTTATCTGGGTCTAAGTTCAATGTCACCAACTAGAGAGGCCTCCCTAAATAGCCAATATAAAATAGCATGCCCACTCCATCCCAGTACCACATTGCTCTGATTTATTTTTCTCTCGACATTCATCACTCACTTAAACTACCTTATTTAGGAACTTTAACTTGTTTATTGTTTCAGCTAGAATGCAAACTCAACTTATCTGTCATGTTCACAGTTGGATCTTCAATGCCTAGAACTGTGCCTATCAAAAAATATTTGTTAAATAAATGAATAAGTAAAGCTGCCCTATACTGGCTTTATAGATTGAAAAGCAAGTCTAGTATCTAGAAGAAATAAGAATTGACAGAAAATCTGAGTGAGACATTGGTTACTCATGGGGGTAATGTTATACTTGGTTTTACTGATGTTAGGTTATAAGAGCATGGTTACAACAAAATTAAATTCAGAGTAGTTATCAAAGACTACACACACACACACACACACACACACACACACACACACACACACACAGGATTCCTTTAGGCAATGAACATTCAGACTGTTTTTCTGTGACAATACAGGATCATGCACTTCTACTTACAATATACACATGAAATAAGAAATGCATGTGACAAGGCTCTGAGAAATGAGCTGGTAAGTCATGTGTCTGTTTCCTGAGTTTGTATTATTCTGATACCCATGTTAATGTTATCAAAGCAACTCATAGCAAATTTTAAGAAAGCATGAAGTCTGTTCTCGAGAATATTCAGCATGATTCAAAAAAAAAAAAAAAACTCTTTTAAAGCTTCATTCAGTTAAGACCAAAAATTCTAATGTTTAAATACGTATCAGTGTTTACTAATATATATATATATATATATATATATATATATATATATATATACACACACATATACACACACAATAAATAGAAAGAGTATGTAAAGATACTAAAATTCCTGGCATAAATCTTCTATTTGGCTTGCAAAAATTAATTTTCATAATAATGAAGCCCGTACTTCTGTGATTCCATATAACTTGTAAAATAACTTGTAAAAGCTATATTCCCTACAACATAACTTGTATCTTCTGTTGTGATCCTATTCTACAATTACAGTTAATATAACTCTCAATCCTGCGTTAGCTTTGTGGGGAATTTTATGCAAATAAGTAGGAACTACCGATAAGACAACATCTGATAATATACACGACACACATATATAATGATCACCTAGAACAATGTCCTTCACATCACCAATGCGGAAAATGCTAATGGTGGTAATGTTCTCCCCCAGTTCCACTTCTTTTACGAAAAGACATGCATCGTAATTGTCATAACCCAAAATGACAATTCTAAGAGATTACTGTGCAGTTGGTAGACAGAAGCTCCAACCTCTAAAATATATGCCAACGGGGGACTGCAAGAGTGTGATTAGAAAAATATCTGTTCGCCTCAACTATCAAATCTATGGTGGTTAGTACACAGAAGACTGATTTTTCTTGGGTTAAGGGTTATAGAAGATAAAGGTGGTTTAGGGTAGAAGTTAAGCATGAATCTGAATCCCGAGTTCACCATTTAAGAGCTAGGGGACACTGGGCAAGTTATTTCACCTCTTTAAGCCTCATCCCTCATTTATATAATGAGGGATGATAATAATATCTGCAAAATAGCTGATACACAGTTGTAATGAGAATTAAATGTGACAATCCACATAAAACACTCAGCATAATACTTTGCATATAAAACATTTACACATAAAGCACTTTATACATAAAACATTTAATTAAATGTTAAATGCTTTGCTAATAATATTATTTCAGCCTTGAGATTTTCATCTCCTAGCTAGTAATAGCATAGTACTCCTGAGCACCCAATTGGGTCAGACAGTCAAAGAGAAAGGCATTAAGCACACACATTTTTTTCCCTGCCACAAAGTTCTGAGTTTTAGGATCATAATATTAGTATATGATCTTCAGTAGTCCCTGCTTCCCAGAGAACCAAGATCCTTAGAGGAAAGGCGAGAAATGGGTGATTGAAGTGACGATGGGAGGGGACCAAGAGAGAGGGAAGGAAACGTGTCTGAAGTGACCCTGTGTCTTTTCACTCCTTCCATGCCCTTTACAGATCCAAGTATGAATAAAAGGAAGGCATTCTATATTCCTTGCCAAGACAATACAACGGTAGACGGGTATTTATTGGACATTTAGGTTCTTAAGCTATCCTTGTACTTTGGGAGATGACATATGTATGGCAAAATCACAGTCCCTAAATAAGCTTATGATTTCGTTGAGGGCTAAGCACTAACAACTGTATCAGTAAGTAACAACGTGGTAAACAGTGAAGTACTATAAGGTGTAGGGGGAGGTCTGGGGAGAGGTATTCCATTTTCTTCTTTCTGTCATCATCTCAACCTGACTACGAAAGCTCAACCACATGGGGCTCATACCAGGTAGATGTAGGTAAACTGTGAGCTCCCCATGCTTCGTCAGAACGGAACATTTAAAGAGCCACATTGTGGATGGGAGAAAAGAGATGGCTTAACGTTATTATTGGCTTTTGGGTTTTCTTACTCTTTATTCCAGACTTACATAAGCCAGATTTGATCCTATGGATCACCTATGCCTATAGAAAACGTACAAAAATACACAGATTTCTAAAAGAGCACCAAAGGCATGAAACACTGAATACCTGGAACTGCAAACTCTGAAGACTTGACTTAATAGGGAGAAAATGAGCTCACATATTTGACTTTGACTTTCCCCTGGGAACAAACACTTCAAATGAGCTAGTTAAGGAGCCATGTGGAGGAGAATAAAGGCTCAATCAGAAGTTAACAAAAAATGGCCTCCAAAGACCTGACTCAATCAGGAACTTAAATGTTTATAAAACCAGATCTGAAATACACAGATCCAACGTCAGGGTGAGAAAGGGTAGAATTCCGAAGTAGCTGAGGAACTGATAAACCCCAAATGAAGTTGACTGTACCCTTTGTTAATTAGCTTCACTTAAGTCCTGTTGGTCTCAAGATTGTAAGTGTCCAAATAAAGGGCAACACTGAGACCCCTACTCCCTGGACAGCCTTCATCCCTGCCTCTCTTTTCAGGTGAAGAGGAACTCAATTGCTCTGCTGAAGGTAGCATGTGATTCCAACATCTACCTACCAGGCTAAAAATCTACACATACACATTCCCTACCACCTACCCCCCGCCTCCTCCCTACAAACCCCCCAGAAACAGACAAACAAAAAGCCACCTCTCCATTTTCTCTCCCAACCAACGGAAATCCTCCAGTGTCAGAACAGGTCCACATGGCAAGTTGCAGACTGTCTCTAAAGTTAAAATCCCCAAGACGGCCACAGTCAGAGGTCACCCTGTCAGTGACATCTGCTCTTCCATTACTTCGCACAGGCTTTCCCAGCACTACTGGCCCGTCAGGTGCTTTGTGCAGACGAATTCCCTATGTACCTCATATGGAGAGGAAGGCTGACACACGGTATAAACACTCTCTACCACCAGAGGAATCCACTAGCAAGCTAGTTTTCTGGAACCTTCGTTCATAAGCTTACCTTCTTTTCACAACATTCCACCTCCCATCCACAGAAGCTCACACCATCCAAAAAAAAGGCTGAGTAGGAGAAACTAATTCAGAATCTTGGGTAAGCGTATTACCTAAGAGGTTGTTTCTCCTTGTCTCAGTATTCAGTAACCTCCACTATACTTTCCCCCTTCCACCCTCCACCTACCGTTCTGCAGTTTCTACCTAATATACATTGGAATGTCCCTTGTTTCTTCCCCACCCCACCATCTATAATGCATCTCAAGTTGCAGTCACTCTTCCCATGCACACATGGAATCTTCCTCTTTGGGGATCTTAAGATAATATCTCTGCTGGGAATAGTGCTTCCCCATTCATATCCATCTGACTGCCCTGTCCCAACAATCTAAACTATTATTCCTTCTCTCCTCATAATGCCTTAATTATTTTAGCGAACGCCTATATCCCCCAAGATGTTTTGTAGAGTAGGCACTTATTTGTAGATATGAACCACACAGACACACAAAGACTCAGTGAGTTGTTAATTTCACCTTTCTAGTTTCAGAGAGCTTGGATTTCCTTTAAGGAATTACCAAGTATGAACAAGTCAAATTTCTAAAAATTCCAGTCTTTGTAGAGCCTCATTCAAGGCTCTACAGCTTCTTTGCTTCTAAGGACTGTGAGTTTTAGCCCTAAAACTGCCTGAATAATTTCCGTCAGCATTGCTATACGCAGGGCTTTTTTTTTTTTTTTTTTTTTGGCTCATCCTAACTTTGTTCATTTTATAATGTGAATGTTAAAAAAGAGGGGGAATCTACATATTCAGAAGTCTACAAATTGAGAAAAGGTTTGGCAAAGACAGCAAATATGCCTAACCTATCCCTTTGAAAAAAAGAAAAGCAATTCACAGTTACCATGATCCTCTGTAGGCGCACAAGTCTTACCTAAACAATTTCATACTTAATGTGTAACATGAAAACATTTTTTATTCAATAGCATATGTAGCCATGGGTCTGAAAAAGAAACATGTACAGCACAAGGAGAGTTGAGTATCACCTTTAGAGATAATATTATTTATCCATAAGACACTACAGGGCAGACTGACTATCGGAAGAGGGACCTTAAAAGTCTACAGATACACCTGCCATCTTGTTACTGCACTGAACTGCATCCTCTGGAAAAGCTTCAGAGGTGCCAGCTTTCAAGATGGTTAAAGAGATACAACAAGGAGTAAATAGGCATCAATAATCTTACTTTGCTGTTGACTGCAAAAGGGTTTATAAAATAATTGATATTCCAGGTTTCCAAGTACTCAAAATACGCATCATAAATTCACTAGAGATTCAAGAAGGATTCAGATTAATTGATGGATAGCTACTTATAGTTACTTGAAAAATGGTTATTGGGCTTCCCTGGTGGCGTAGTGTTTGAGAGTCCGCCCGCCGATGCAGGAGACACGGGTTCGTGCCCCGGTCCGGGAAGATCCCACAGGCCGCGGAGCGGCTGGGCCCGTGAGCCATGGCCGCTAAGCCTGCGCGTCCGGAGCCTGTGCTCCGCAACGGGAGAGGCCACAGCAGTGAGAGGCCCGCGTACCGCAAAAAAAACACCCCAAAAAACAAAAACAACAACAACAAATGGTTATTAATTTTAGAAGAGCTATACTTTGGATATATCCTCTAAATTCTTGAGGTGGACATCATAAGAAAAAAAATCTATGTTTTTTCATGCCTTCAGTCTTGTTACCAGCATAAGGAAAAACATGCTGAACCAACACGGTATGTAATCCTGCTTTCCACACGGGAAACATCATTCTGCAACTGCGAAAAACCTAAAACAAATCACCTAGGGGAGGTGTGTAGGTACAACGTGGTTGGAAAGTTTTATAGAACAGTCATAAGCCACGGATTAGGGCTGTGCACAGCAACACGGGTGGAACTGAGAAGAGACATCGGGTTCAAATACTCTGACCTCTCATTGTACCAAAAAGCAAATAAGACTCAGGGAGAAGGTCAAGAGGCCTGACCAAGGTCATACAGCTACTTACTACTGAATCATGACTAGAAATACCATCTCTGGGCTCTTCCCTTTTTATAGGACAATCTTTGGACCTAGTCCATAGAAAGATTAGAGATAAAATACTGTGACTATAAAGTCCTGTGGCATTTCAATAACAAGCTCTCCTTGGAAGGGTTACAAGAGATATCTGTGTGTTCTAGGAAGATATATAATAGTGAATGAATCTCCAGTACAGCAATACCCCACACTAAAACCTATATTGCTGCTAAATTTGAAAAACACTTCCTGATACACTGCATTCAAATGATTTTTGACAGCAGCATTCATTATCTCTGGGATCTTAGAATTTGGTAGAAAACTGGCTTTGTTTTCCTGTGCTAAAACTGTTTCTTTTCATGATTTCAATTTCTAGCAGTAAATGCTGGTTCACAGATATATTCAGGAAAGCACAGGTATGACACACCCACTAGGCTTTGGAATGACTTTTTTTTTTTTTACTCTAAAAGTAAAGCTGAAAAATTTCCTCCCAATGTTTTCCTATAACTCATTATAGTTTTACCAGAAGAGATGAACAAATCTTTGAAAGATAACTTCCAGCAGGTAGGTTTTTGTCTTGTCTGTTCTACTTATCTTTACCAAAATAATAATATCATAAACATCTGTCTCCACAGGAACCCTAAATCATCGGGTAGGAAAACATAAAGATCATTCTAACCTAAGAAACTATAAACTATGTGAACACAGGGACTGTCGTTACAGACCTGTACTTCTTTTATATTTTTCATTCAATCTAACCTAGTGCATAGTAAAAACCTAGTTTTGGAGAAAAGCAATAAATTTGAAGCCAGGAAACTTTCAGTTTAATCCTTGGCTCTTCCACTGACTAGTTGTAAATCTTTTTTTTTTTTTTTTTTAAATTGGGGTATTGTTTTACAATGTTGTGTTAGTTTATACTGTACAGCAAAGTGGAGTTCCCTGTGCTGTACAGCAGGTTCTCATTAGTTATCTATTTTATACATATTAGTGTACATATGTCAATCCCAATATCCCAATTCATCCCACCCTCTTCTTTCCCCCCTTGGTGTCCGTACATTTGTTCTCTACATCTGTGCCTCTATTTCTGCCTTGCAAACCAGTTCATCTGTACAATTTTTCTAGATTCCACATATCTTGAACAGAATATTTTAACTTCTACAAGTCTCAATGACCTCATCTGAAAAGACCTCATCTTCTTAGACTGCACATCTCACAGGACTGTTGAGAGGATTAAATGAGCTAATGTATACAATCAAATAATTAAGCAAAAGACTCTAAGACTATAACACTATAGGTGCTCAAAAAATGTTAATTTAATTTATTCATTGCTGGCATTCCAAACATAACTGTTAGATTGAAATGGACTGAATTCACCTCCCATTGAAATGTGGCCCAGTCTCGGGAGGAAGAGAGCAGATGTTTTTGCTGATTGATATGCTGCGTAGAATTTTGTGAAATGAAGAAAAAGCAAAGCTAGGAGAGGGAGCTGAAATCACTTGTAGAGACTACCTACAGTGGCATGTGGCCACTAGCACACAAGGTAAGGTCCACAGAACGATGACTAATTCAGTTGAAACAAAGCGTGTTTGACAAGGATGAAACGTGTGTTGGGGAAACTCGGGACAGGATGAGTGCCACTAAAAATTAGAAAGACCAAACTTGGCTACTGACAACTTCCAAGGATATATAACAACTAGGAAATAGCAACAGAACATGTAATCAGAGGATGCTTGACCTTGGCTAAGTGGATTATTCCAACAGGTATAATTAAAGACTGCCATATGGACTGCAGAGTAGCTAGTTACCAATATGACTGTAGTTTCAGAGGCATCGAAAGGAACCCACTGCCAAATAAATACCTCTGTCACCCAGGCCTCAATGCTGAAATTACACTCTTAGACTGTATCTCTGCTGCAATGCCTTGAATTATTAATAATGTATTCTTTGTTATGTAATAATTTATTATATCATTTTCCTAGATCAGACTTTTACACGGGAAAGAACGGGGAATAAATGAGGACCTTGGGTACTAGGGAAGGGTAGAAGGCAGGGGAGTGACAAAGGAGAGAGACAGATATGAACCTGAGAAGCTACGGACTGGAACTATTAATAGCTTTTCCTTCATTAGTAGGACTTTCCTTGGAAAATGTAAGTACTGCCAGTTTGAGAGTCAGTCCTCAAACATGGACTAATAGTAGCTGTGCATTAAATGTAAAGTTAAACATGTTTTACAATATTATATATTTTTAAAATAATGAATGCCATAATTACCAACATCTGTCGACAACTGGCCCTGTACAAAATGTGTTACATACACTAGGCCCTGTGAGGTGGGTCTGTTATCATTCCCATTTTATAGCTGAGAAAGCTTGGGTTAGGATGGATTAGCTAATTTGTCTGTTAAATGGCAGAGTCAGGACCCTGGTCAGACATTATGACAAAGGGGAGCAAATGTGGACACATATGAACATGAAATCCATGTTTATACAATGTCATAGGCAACAGAATGAGAAGGTAGGTTCTTACAGAGCTGAGAATTTCTCTTCTAGCATGATGACAGCAACAAAAGTGCTTTCAGACACCTGACTTATAACCAGAATTTTTACACCCAAAAGTAACCTATCAATTATTAGACTACTTAGGCCCAAGCGTTATAATAGTAAGCTAATTTATAATCATTGTTAATTACAAAACCATCACATGTTAAGTAACAATACAATAGCAACAAGGATAAACTATCCTGCACCTGGAAGAAACAGACTCATGCAGTCAACCTCAGGCTTACTTTCTCAGAGTACAGGCGTATTAACAATGATGGATGTGTAAGCAAAGAGGTATAAATCTGGATGCAGGGACTCTTGCACATCAGCTAGAAGGAACTGAGATGACCAAGGGCTCTGCTTTTGCCAGATACCATTTCACATATTCACTAAAATAGTCCATCATCTGCTCTGAGGCAATTAAGTTGTTTAAGTTCTTATGTCTGCCCTGCTTCTTTCAGTCGCACCCAGCTGGCAAAATAATTTAATTTCAAGGTACTAAACAGGAATCTATTCTTCAGTATCTTCCTACAAAATAAAGAAAAGCATTATGGTATACTACTGTATCTATTTTTAAATCCACCCAAAAATTCCGTTTTCTGATAACCAAAATTCTTGCCACTGCCCGGCATCAAAGATGGTTTTGCTGTGAATAGCTATTCACCAAAATTATAAAGACTTAAAGTTCCTCCTCCAACCTCCTTGTTGACACTAGTGCTGTAAAGGTCTTCTAAGAATCATTCTGGGCTTCCCCGGTGGCGCAGTGGTTAAGAATCCGCCTGCCAGTGCAGGGGACACGGGTTCGAGCCCTGGTCCAGAATAGATCCCACATGCCGCAGAGCAACTAAGCCCGTGCGCCACAACTACTGAGCCTGCGCTCTAGAGCCCGCAAGCCACAACTACTGATCCCACGTGCCACAACTACTGAAGCCCGCATGCCTAGAGCCCATGCTCCACAACAAAAGAAGCCGCCGCAATGAGAAGCCCGTGCACCGCAACAAAGGGTAGCCCCCGCTCGCCACAACTAGAGAAAGCCCGTGTGCAGCAACGAAGACCCAACGTAGCCAAAATAAATAAAATAAAATATATAAATTTATTAAAAAAAAAAAAAAGAATCATACTGAATTTTGATTCTGCTAAGGGTAACATTTGTTCCCCATTTTCATTGTTTCCTTCCATTTGGAGAGATGTCCCATACATGCAACACTCCTGGCAGTCCCCCAAAGAAGGAACTGTGGTTTAAGTCTGCCTAATTCTGAAGAGTAGTATTAACAAGACTGCTTAGCTATGAGACCTGAGCATCACTCTATAACACAGCCTTTATGGAATTCAGTGGCATCACATTGGTAGCTTGAACCTGACCAAAGTGGCAGTACTTACACCACAGAAATCTATAGACACTAAAACCCAGCCCCTCCCCCACAAGTGTTAGCCACCTGCCAGTATACCACCGAATGGAAGACATATTTTAATCTTCACCTATCTAACTCCTGTGTTCACCTCAGTTGATAATGAACTCAGTAGGGGGTACCATTTACTGCACTGTCCCAATCTCCAACAATTTCCAGAGGATTTTCCACTTGCTATTTTCTCCCAATCATCAGGGAAATGAAAGGTTTTTAAAAGGGTACCTGTCTAGTTCTGTATGTCTCAGCTCAAAAAGAGAATAAATATAAAACCTTGAAGAATGGCCAGACTGTAAAGCCAAATAAAATCTACAACCATTTAAAACTTTTCTGGAAATTGTTCATAAAACTCTTTTCCTTGAAATAAGTAAAACAAGAGAAAAATAGTTTACTTTCTCATCTTTCCTGTAATATTTTATGTGACTTTATAACTTTAATGCATAGCCTCCTTTTTTATAAAACATGTATTCACCCCTGAAAAATCTGAAGCTGCAATTTTAGCAGATTCTACACAGCGGTGGTGGTATTTCAGTCACATGATCTAAATTACAGAGTACCTGCTCTGCCTGCAATTCTGACGCTTCCCTACTCAGCCTCCTACAGGGCTCTAAGCAGAAGTTTCCATCACTTCATTTACAAAAAAGATAACACTTCAATTAAAACGGCTGCATGGAAACAGCCATTGGAATTAATAATAATATTCTAAGGCAACTTTAAAAGAAAACCTTATTGAAATACAGGTAGTTTCCTTCTTAATTTTTACCTTTCTTCTTTCAAGCTTTTGTTAAAAGAATGCACCAAATCTTAACCTGTATACAAATGTACTATGGTCAGTTTGACCATCTGGGGCTAATGTGAAGTCACTACAGACTCCATCATACACAGTGTCCTGGAGAGAACACCGAACAGGTAAAGACCTGACGTGTTACCCTAGATCTGGGGACACCACATAACCTTGGGTGGGTTCTGTAATTGTGCTAGGATCATTCTCTCATCTATAATATTATTCTACAGGGTTTCTAGGCCCTTCCTGCTCTGGCATCCCAGGCACCCTCTCTCTGTAAAGTCTCAGCGGTGGCCTACCAACCTCTGTCTCAGCTACAGGCATGTTACCATAACCTGCCATGCACTGTTTGAGTTAATTAAAGGGAAGTGATTACGTTTTGCCTTTTAAACCTTTCTGAACTCCACTTTCTACCTCCCATCTCCACACGCAGTACATAAAAGGGTGCGGTGCTATGGTACACGGCATCATTGCGCCTGTTCTCCCTGAAACCTCTGCTGTCAACGTGTCTTCCCCACCCTTCGCTTCTCAAATAATTAGAAGGCAGTGAATTCCACTTAAAGCCTCCTGTTCCCCGAAGTCTCCGCCCCCTTTCACACTCAGGATGGGATCTTTGTTCAGTTTTCTTACAGCCACTTTGACGAGCTGACATATTGGCTCCAGACCCTCCGCCTTTCTCCCCCCCTCCCACCCCCTATTCCACTCCTTCCCTTGACGAGCTGGAGAGAAACAGCTTGAGGTAGCTGTTTCAATTATAGGCTGCATCAGTTAAAGTGATGGTATTTTTTACATAGAACATCTTGAACCAAATTTAAACATGGTCGTTACTATCTGCTCATCTCGGTAAGGTTTCTGTGGGTCATCGTGGACTTTCCAGAATCACCAAGTCTCTAGGTTGGAGGGCCCCTGGGGGCCACCTGGTCCAGTTACCCATCTGATCCATAAGTCTCCATGATGCCTCTGTCAAGGGGTCCTTCAGCTTCTGCCTGTGCCCACCCGGCAGCTGGAAACCCACCACCAGAAGGAGAGGCAGCTCTGGGACAACGCAGGCTTGCCTTGTACTCAACTCTTACATCTTATATCTAAACAGCGTTTGTGTATCTCTGAGTCTAAAATATATATTCTATTTCCATCCCAGTTTAACAGATGGAGGGAAATGGGGACAGGCAGGCTAAGTCGCTTGCCTGAGGACTCACATAAGTGTCAGACCTAGGATATGAGCCTAGACCCACCCCTTAAGTCCCGAGGCTATACTGTCTCTATCTTCATAATGAGTACTGAAAATGCCCCCTTGATTCAATTTATTAAACCACTTTAAATATTTACCTAATTCATTTTTTATTTGCAAGTGTTCTCTGTGTCTCATCATTTACTGCTAACTCTCCACTCCTGCTTGCTACTGACTTCAAAAACAAACCCATTCCAGCTCCCTCGGCCCCTATAATGAGAATGTTCACCTCCATTTCCCTCATTTATTCTAATCTTACCCACCCTTCAGGGCCTGGCTTAACTTCATCACCTGCAGGGACTCCTCCCAGCTACTCAATTCAACAATTCTTCTGCCAACAGAAACAAACGGCTTACTCACTCTTGCTAAATAATTATTCTTAATATCTGGGTTCTCAGTCTGACTGTAATCTCACCTACAAGGTAACTGATAGCTTGAGTTTTTATTGGCGCCCCCCTGGCCCCATAGCAGTAGTTTAACAAACAGGCTGAACAATTTCAGAATACGATTCCGAATACCTTAAGGACACTTCTGTCTTATTTCCTTTGAAAATGCTTCGGGGTGACAGATTCATCAATAACCTCACTTCTAGTCTGGGATAAATAAATTATTCTGAAACTCACCCAACTAATGTTGACATCTTCTCTACTTGATAGCAGGGCCTGAAACTTATCTCAGGGGGTTAGCTGATGCATTTCTGCAGACTGACCACCAGATGGCGCGCTTTCCTTTCTTTTCAAGGCTATCCAGCCCCTGACCCAGAGCCTTCAGAAATCTGAAAATCTACTTTGCAAAAAGGCTTTGGTGACACTGCTTCATCCAACCACCCATGCCATAATACAAAGAACCCAACATTATCCTAGTCTCTATAAAGAAGAGGATCCTCAAACACCATCCCGTCTTAAGTATGTTCACTAAACAGATGGGAATTCAGGGACAAGAAGGGATGGGAATAGGGGGGATAGTACACCAGTAATACATCCCAAAGCCCACACTTTCCCCTCCACATTCAGGATGACACCTTCATATGGCAGTAGGGCTGAGCACTGGACAAGCCTTTAGATGCCTCTCCTTCTTAAATTCTAGGCAGATCAGTTCTTAGCCAGAGAGGCTGGGGGTGGAACTCTATTAATATCCCTTATTCACTGCAATGCCCCAAATATCTTGAGAACCAGATTTCCTTTCCCACGTGAAGACAGCCTACCATAGTTCTTTCCTAAATCCTTGACAGTTTTACAAGCAGGGTGGTGAGTGGTCTTTCTTTCTTTGAAAAAGTGTATATAAATGTACCTATTCATAGAAATCTGACAGAGCTGACACCTGGTTCTCCAAAAATGTAGCTTCACTCTAACCACATTCCACTGACATTTATAGAATATGATTATTTTTGATAGTGGGGAACAAAGGGGGAAGGGTAATCAGAATTGTAAAGCACACACTTTCATCCAAAGTTTCCCCACTGCAAAGTGAATCGTTATTTTCAGGATAAACGTGCAGTACCCAAATGTAGAATATTTCTTCTCTTCCCTTTTCCTGGGAAGAGATGCTTTGCCTCTCCCTAGTGGACCTCACACCTGCTTCTCCATGCTCTTTACTTCACTAGACATTCCCCTTCTCCCAGACCTGCTGACGTGCACGTCCAGACAGCCACGCAAAGCTACTGGTTCTCTGAGAAGTGACAAAGTGCTTTTTGAACAGTACACAGGCCTGCTCTCTTAAGTGTTGGGGAAAGGCCATCAAATTCTGGGCAGGATGCAATTCAAGTCAAATTTGACATGTTGAAAGTTAATGACTTTATTGTGCTTCATGGTTTATATAATTCAGTCATAAGCCAGGGCAGGTTGGGCACATTTTTTTTCAGACAGTTAAGAATTAGGAGGACTTGAGGCTGTCAGCTTTACCAGATGGTCATTAACTGGAAACATGCTACTTAAGCAAGGTACACTCAAGGGGGGAAAGGCTCAGAGAGTTTCATTCGCCATGAACCTCTACCTCTTCATACCTACCTCTCAGGCAGGGGTGAGCGTCGCAGAGAAGGAAGGTGTGCTGAGAGAAAAAGGTTGTCTTACCTCTTTCCTAGCTGCCCTCGGCAAGATGAGGTGGCAACGTGCACACTGTGAGGATTCGACTTACAACATCAGAGATAAAGTAACTGTGCCAACAGCACAGAAATTCATTTCCACGTGCTATACTCTTCACAACATGCTATGAACTTGAGACCAAAAAGGTGAGAAGAAACTGGGCACAGAATTTCACTGGGGCAAAGTTGAAAGAGTGGGGATTAAGCAGGGATTAAAAAAAACAGTGGAGAGATGGTGAAGGGGGGCAGGCAGGAAGGCAGACCGCAGAGGTCTGAGAGTAGCGAGGGAGTTTCTGAAAATTAACTAAATGCATTTTATCTACTTCCACTGACCATAAGTGGTTTCATTTTCATTGTAACATGTTCAAGGGATTCTGTCCAGGCCCTGAGATTCCCTCAGAGTTGTTGGGAATCTCAACACTTGTGTTTAATGACATACCAGGGAACCCAGGGTACAAGACAGGTAAGATAAATGGACTAATGGAAGGATTGCATCTTATAACCACCTGTTTATGAGCAAAACCCAGTCATAAAAGCAGCTGTAAGCAGAAAACACAGAAACATTATTTTGTCCTTTTGACATACATTATAGTCTTTAAACCCCATAAGAGAAGCAAAGATTGTAAAGAACTGATTGTAATTGTCATAATTAACCGCATGCACTTCTCCACTACATCGTACAGCTTTGCAACTGGTAGACCCGATCAGGTATAAAAGAAAACAGAGCTTTTGAAATCTCAGGAGATGGGAGGAAATGACCCTTATCCAATCCCTCTCATTCTAAATTACTATTGGTAGAGGCAAGATAATTCCCCAGCCATTTCAAATACGGAAAACATTCATAGAGAGGACACAACTGGCGTCTAAAGTCATATTTCGCCATTTTGGATGTGATTTGGAATGGGGGTTGGAAAAGAATGGAAACGATGATCAGATAAGATGTGTATGAACACTGAAGCAGATGTTCTTGTAGTCATTTCTTGGAAGACGTGAAATGGTTGTATGAAAAAAAAAGCAGTCGTGTCTTAAAGAAATAAACTCACCTGGAAACTCTGAAGACCTCTAAAGGGTTGGTTGAGTAAAAGCAAAAATCTCAGTCTCTTACACCCAAACACACACACACACACATATAACATGCTCATACGCTTCTGGAAAGTTTGGACTTAATATCTTCATTACTTTTAAAAAAAATAACTCAAAGTAATCCAAAAAAACCAAGATATGAAATAATAATAAATTCTTCCTTTAGATTGGAGAAAGGAGATAGACAGGATAGTGATAGGATTCACCTATAGAGTGTGAGATTTTAATTTAGGAGCTAATATTCAGAAGAATGTAAGTTCATGGGATTTTAGAGCTGGAAGACACCTGGCCCATTATGTTGCCTCCTGCCTATTCCAATTGTCACATCAACTTTACTATAGTTCACAGAATGAAATATTATGCATATTCAAGGTCAACATTCTTTCCATAAGCAAGAAGGAGCAGATGCCAAGGGGGCCAAAGTGTATGAGCAAGATAAAGAAAGAATGAGACCAGAAGTTACTGAAAAGGGGTGACTGCAGAAATTAAAATTACTAAAAATAAGAATTTGCAGAGGAACACATTGAGGTTAAATTTTGAAAAACGCCTTGACTTTAATTATGCTATACCTATCTGTGAATGTTGGCTAAATTTCTTCAGTTGTCTCCTAATTCAGAGAGACAGAGCTATTCCAAATCACAAACAACTCAATAAAATCAATGCCATGTATTACCACAAAACTCAGATATTATATTTTAGTCATATTTTTTGATGAGTGTTTTTACTTGTAGATGTAGAAATTACAGTTCGACTAAGAAAGAGCCTGGAATATGAATCTGTAAGTACATAACTCAAATAAGAATTCTGTAAAATGTGGATGATAACTTCTATACTGCCCTTATAGTTTCCTTCAGCCAAAGATTGTTTCAACGGATTTTTTTTTGGCAGGCCTGTGACAGCAAGACATCACTGGTTGGTTACTCCAACTATCACTCATTATTATTTAAAGAATTTGACATCACATAGTAATATGTTATCAAATATGCTAGTGGCTAGGAAGCAGCAGAAAGCAGACAGAAAGGAATTATTACTAAATGAGGCACAGCCAACATATAATGGTATCTGAATATAAAACCATTTTTTGGCTGTTCTATGCATAATGGTGAACTAAATATAAAACCATTTTGTGGTTGCTCAATAATATTTTTTCAACCAAGTCATAAAACTTTAACAAATTCTGACCAAATATAAGTCAACCTTCCCTTTTCTTTTCTTTAAGTGTCTAGCCAGTTTATACACCACACTGGTAGTAGAATCAGGGCTGGTTCTCTTTCCACTGAATCAGGTACCTGCCTCTTTTAATATGATAATCTTCTAGGTGTGATAATAATCTTCTAGAAGCAGATTTCAACTTGATATCAGAAAATTACTCACAGAATTCATTCAAAACGTTAGAGGCTTCCTTAGAGGTAGTGAAGTCCCCAGGACTGGAGATGGGGCTGGGAAAGGCAGTGGGACATGGGTGGAAGGGCACAGGGACCATGGAGCTAATGAGGCTTGACAGTCAGGGCTCTGCACTTGCATGGCTCCTTCTTAAGATCTTAGGAGGGGCCCCAACAATGTATTAACATGGTGATATGTTTTTGTAATACTTGCAAAAATATTTTAAAGTTCTTTTTCTTAAGGAGGGTCCCCCAGAATTATATAAGTTTCAGGCCTAGATCCACTCCTAGGTAGCACACAGTTTTGCAGAGCACTAGGCAAGGTGACCAGAGAACCTGGGTTCCAGTCATGGTACCGCTTTGGCCCAAATGGGCAGAACGGCACTTGCTCTGCTTCCCTCACAGGGGGTAAAATCACAAATGTTAAATGGGCTGAAAAACATAAAATGTGAAAAAATATAAGTAACATAACTTAGATTTCCTGTCTGTGATATGGGATAATCATCACTGTTTCTCAGGTTATTGAAGATAACACATCAAAACATGTGTCCTCAGGGCATTTTCCTGTCTCATTTCCCTCTGCTACAGCTTCCTCTTTTCCTTCCTCTAGCCCCTAGCCCCCAACACTCCTGCCACTAGAACACTCATCTGTCATTATATGTTGCCACTTGTATATATATACATATATGTGTGTGTGTGTGTGTGTGTGTGTGTGTGTGTGTGTGTGTGTGTGTGTATATATATATATATATATATACATATACTTTTTTTTTTTTTTTTGGCCACACTGAACGGCTTGTGGGATTTCAGTTCTCCGACCAGGGACTGAACCCAGGCCCTTGGCAGTGAGAGCACGGAGTCCTAACCACTGCACCACCAGGGAACTCCTGCCACTTTTATATATTTGTTCAAAGGGCTCCTACTGTCTATAAAGTCTATCTTTGCTGGAAAAAATCCTTATCCACAAGGCCTAGGTCTGCTAGATCCTCTCCTCCTTCCCCAATGATGACTCCCCTTAGTACTGTTTCTTGTTGATCTTACAGATTAGAACACTGAGGCCTAACGTAACACATAGCTGAGTTCTGGAGGCCCCACAAGATAATCCTCAGGAGTCTTGATCTTCTGCCATCCCTGGCCTCTTAGCATTAGAGCACAGACACACGGTTCTTGATGTATACATGATAGGGGTCACTGCGCTTATCCACTTTGCGGGAGCGGGTGTATCCCAGGATGAGGCTGCCCACAGTGGCAGCAAATAGGAACATGACGAAGAGAATGTACATGTAGGAGTTGTCATCATGGCCAGGTAGGCTGGCCCGCCTCTCCTCAGTCAGGTTGTCTGACCCTGGCCGGCAGAGCAAGTTGCTGTGAAGAGTGGCATTTAGAGCCTTCAGCACAGCGTGCAGGCTCTCATACCAGGTCTCAGTCCCATTGGTGGTCTCCATAGCAACAGGGATTCAGGTGGGGGAAGAATCGGAGGATGCCCTCCTTCAGAAGCCTTCCTTGTTTCTCGCCCTCTCTGATCAGCCCTGCAATCTCTCTCCATTTAGGGGTACCATTCTGTAGTCCTGCTGCCGGTCGGCAAGGCTCCCGGGGCGCCGTCTGTTCGTTGGACACCTTGCCCTGGGCTCGCGAGTGCCCCGCACTGTGCCCCAAGGCGCTCCGCCAGCCCCCCTGCTCGCAGCCCGCGGCCAGCACCGTCTGCGCCCCCTCCGCCCTGCCACCTTTTTCTTTAAAGTAAAACAGTTTAAAATCTGTTCTACCCTCTGAGTACCTGGAACTAAGGCAACTAATTATGTTGAGAACTAAGTTAGGGAACATCACATACATTCTCTCTTCTGTTTCTCATTAAAACTCTGTAAACCGGGCATTGATATCTCATTTTATAGATGAGAAAACTGAATTTCAGAAAGATGTGATAACTTGCCTAATTGTGGATAGTTAGTCAAACAAGGACTTGAACCCAGGTATGGCAGATTGAATGGCAGCCCCATGAAAGGATATGTCCATGTCTTAATCCCCACAACCTGTGATTATTACCTTAAATGGCAAAAGAGTGAATGTTACTGCATACAACAAAAGATGTGATTAAGTTAGGCATCTTAAGTGGAGGAGCTTATCCTGTATTGGCCAGGTGGGTTCTAAATGCAAGCACAAGTATCATCATAAGTTAGACACAAAGAGGAGCAGACACACACAGCAGAGAAGGCCATAAGAAGATGGAGGCAGAGATTGGAGTGATGCAGCCACAAGCCCAGGGACGCCGACAGCCATAAACACTGGGAGACACAAGAATGGGCACCCTCCTAGAGCCTCTAGAGGGGGCCTCAGTGACCTCCAAGAAGCATACTGACTTCAGACTTCCGGCCCCCAGAAGTGTGAGAGAAAAAATACGTATATAGTTGTACGCCAACTAGTTTGTGGTAATTTTCATGGAAAACTGATACAGGAAACTGATACAGGAGGTCTTCTGGCATCCTTCTGCAACCCCATACAAGTTCCCTGATGTGAGACTGCCAGGCTGAAGACCTCAAAACATGGTACTCTAGACTCTCCCTAGGTCCGTACAGACTTGGGATCAACCATAACAGACTTAAAACAGACTTATAGTTCTTCAGACTATATATGAATTAGTGTTCTTCATATTTGATTCAAAATGTTCCCATTAGTACAAAGAAAACATACAGGAGCACGAGTTCATGGTTTCATGTGAGTGTCTTTCCTGCGGTGAATGGGACTGTCCAAGAAGGAGAACAAAATGAAATCCTCCTTCACTTAACTGTTCTCAGTGAGACAACTTTGACACTGCAGCTTCTAGGTGCTTAGTATTAAATGTGTAGAAACGAGGGTAGATCTGGTCTAAAAGATTTTAACATTCTTTTCTGCCTCTAAGCATATCTATAATTATTCTCAATAAATACTTGTTGAATGGATAAAGGAATCAATGAATGAGTATGTGGCTATATGCATGGAGCCCAAATACTCAAGCCCATCGTGTCTCAATAACTAATATTTAAGCCAGAAAGAATGAATGTCTTACACAAATATCACGCTCTGGGGAAATAACCTGAACAGATTATAAATGATTGGATTAAAAGGAGTAATTCACTAACTAACTCTATGGCAATAATACAATTAAACTCCCTGTGATGAATTCCTATAGAAAGGACATGAAATTTTAGGTATAAGGCAGTGTAAGAAAGAACCTGAAAAGTGAAATCTGAAGGACAATTTTGACTCCCAAGACAAAGGGCAAAGAGATCATTATTGTACTTTCTCTGTGTCAGGTAATATTCCAAGTTCTTTGTAGCATGAAACTATTTAATACTCACTACACGAGTCTAAGAGGTAGGCACACCATTATCCCCACTTTATAGGTGAGAGAACAGGTTACAAAATTTATCAAAATCATACAGGCAGTAAACAATGGAATAATTAAGAGCAGAGTGGCTATCTGTCCAAACATTGGTGAAGGAGATAACCAGGGAAGAGCAGTTGAAGAAGAACCTGAACATGAAATCTACCAGTTCATTGATTCTTTCTTTCATTTTTAAGATATATGTGCCAGGCATTTTGCTAGACACTGGAGATATAATGGAAAAGAAAATAATGAACTAATAAAATGTTCTAAAACAAAAGGGAGAGACTTAATTCACAAATAGGAGAAAACTAAAACAGAATTGAAAACAAGTGATTTTGGGGAACATGCTTGTAAGTGAATTTTAAAAAAGTGACTACGTTTTCTAAGAATTCTTCAACTACGAGCCTTCCCTAACAGTGTCTTGGTGATCACAGGATGTTCTAAGCCCTAGTAATGCTAGATGCTAGAAAAACGTGAAAGTGCCTGGGAAGCCAATTCTCAAGGAACTCGTGTGAGGGAAAAATTATCTTACCAACCATAAAAACAGGAAGCTAAGCAGAACAGGGCTGAGAAGAGTTTACAAAAAGAAAAATAATCCATTTGGTTCTAAAGACCAACAAAGCCAGAGGTGATTTTTAGCAAAGCAGAGGCATGTTTTAGCAATTCTAAGTAACTAGGTCAGAAATCACTTTACTCTGTTCCTTCCAGCACTATGCACAGGAAGTCAAGAGACTTCACTTACATGATAGGAATCTTGGAGAAACACTCAGACTCTCAAATTAGGAGGAAGTAGGTTTGAATCACAGCTCTGTTAAATACTAGCTGTGTAACCTTAGGCAAGTTACTTAAAGACTCCCAGTTTTAATTTTATCGTGTGGAAAACAGAGATAATAATACAACCCACCTGAGAGGCTGGTAAAGAATTAGATGTAATTAGATGTATGTGAATTGTTCAAGGAAGACGCTGGTACATAGGAAGTGTTCCATTACTGATAAGTAGTCGTGTTACTATCATTTGACAGGCTGATTGATCAATTACTGTGGCTAGAGTAATTATTAAATTTGACCAGAAGTTTCTCATTGTTCATCAACATTCTGGTTTTCCTCCTAAAGGAGGACTGTACTTTCTTGCTGCCTTGGAGCTACATATCACCACGTGATTTGCCTGAGCTAACGGAATGTATGTGGAAGTAAAGTGTCACTTCTGGGCAGAAACACTTCAATGCCAGGCACAACAGCCCTTATGTCCTCCCTTTTTCCAGGGGAACCAGCAACATGCCCGACGGTGAAGGGCCCGTCAGTCTAGCTCCCTGAAGAGTGATGACACAAAGCAGAGCCCCCGGCATTCTGTGATGAATATGAAGTATGGACTGAGAAATGAGCTCCATGTGTTAAGCTACTAGGTGTGGAGTTTGTTACCACAGCACAAGCCACCCTGCCCTGACTAACAGAATAGCAACCCAGATTGGTTGTGACCGTCGATGGATAAGTAATATAAATACCTGAAGTCCATTTATCTATTGACCCAGTCTTTTGCAATCTCTTGTTTTGGTTCTTGTTACCTTTATGCCCTTTTCAAATATTTATAAATCAAGGCTGTCTCCATAGCTTGAAATTTTCCCAGGACAAAGGCTATGACTTCGTAATTTTCTTTATAGCAGCAAATACGAAACAGGATTTACCATTTAATAAATGCCTCTTTGACAACGGCAATGACAGTCATGATCATAAAGCTATCTTCATGATAATCCCTTAATGTCCATTCTGACTTTCTCTCTACTTAATAGCTCTCTTAGAAGAAAGCTATGTATTTTTAAAACAACTGTCACCGAAGAAGTTATGTAGGTAGGCATGTTGCTCTCTGTTTTAAACCTATTCTGGGAATAGGAAAACGAAACTGTAAAGCTGATATTCCCAAGCCTTGCATTAATGTTCCAGAACAAGAAACAAAAACTCGAATGTGTTCATGTTCTATAAAAGAAGCATAAAAAACAATTAGTCTTTGTACAAGTTTCCCTTATCGGAGCACTGATGCGTAAAAACACTTAGAGACTATTTGCATGTCTCAGAGAAGCAGAAGCTGGCTGAGGAGTGTCTGTGTGTGCAGAGTGGGGGGTGCTCTCTTCATTCCTGCAGAATCCTCAACGTCACAAGACATGAGATCCTGCTTGCTTCATCTGGGCGAATCAGTGGCCAGAGTGGCAAGGCTGGTCAGCCTGCCTTGGACAGGTTAAAGGGGCAAGGAGAGGTGGGCAGGGAGGGCAGTGGGCATCAGGGTGGGTGCGACAATGAGCGCAGCCCACAGAGAAGACACGTTTCACCTGCACCCCCTTGCTTACTCCAAGAATGGTCTGCAGAGCCGGCGTACAGCCCACGGTCGGGTCTACGCTCACTGCCTGTCAGCACTTCCTTCACTCCAGATGAGGCTATGGATGAGTGAGAGGCTCAGGTGACCAGCACAAACAGATGAGAAGCAGGAAAAGGTTGAGGAGAAGCCTGCAGACTTGGCTTCATCAAGGTGAAAGGTGAAAGGACGGGAGCTCAGCTGCAAAATGCTTACCACAACCAACCAGGGCCCACAGGCTCTGACCTCCCCTCCTCTCCAGCCTTGCCTGCTGCCGCTCTCCCCATACCTCACTTGGCCTCAGCCACATTCACTTTGTGTTCTTTGAAGGGCCTCTTCAGGCCCCCTCACTCAGCTGGCTAAACCCGGCTCACTGTTCTAAGATCTGCTCAAATGTCACCTGCTCAGGAAACCCTCCTTGACACACCACAGCCAGCCCGGAATAGGACAGGCCTTCTGGCCGTACACCTTTACACACTGAAATTCCCCTTCATGGCACTTAGGAAGAGAAGATCTTCACTGTGCACCAGGATGTTTGTTTAGTGTCTGTCTCTACACTAGCTAGTAAGCTACATGAAGGAAGAGCGATGTCTATCTGCTCGCCATTGAATCTCTAGCACCAGCTACTCTCCCGGACACACACAGTGCTCACCAAACAGCCGTTAAATGAAGGGAGCTAGTGGAAGGTATGGAGTACGGCACACCCATGAGCTTCGTATCTTTCGGCGTAACCCACGTCCTGCTTCTCTGAGGCCTTGGCCAGCCTGGATCTGGCAGCCTGTCCTTGGACAACTGCTGGCCAGAATTCCCACTGAACAGCACATTCACTGGGAGCACCCACTTAAAAGGAGCTGTCCCCTGAACTGGAATGTGGCTAAGAGAGTCCCAAAAGCAGAGGGAGGAATTAAACCTTAACCCTTCGGCCAAGAAAGACACAAGTTTTCCTTTACTCTCTTCCTGGAAAAACTTAGAATTTGATGAGAGTGTGAACCTAACACTGACTGTCATATCCTCCCGGAGGCACTGATGAAAAATAACACTTCTGGATCCTGAGGACCTTTTGTTTCTTCCCCCCAGAGGCTCCATGTTTTTCATGATGATTCAGGTCTGGGAACATCTGGGTTAGGGATTTTTTTCAAAAAACTCAGCTCCTCTATTCCAAGTGTTGGCTAAAGGTTTGGGAACTGTGATCGCTCTTTCTAGAAAGAGAAGAGCAATGCACAGGTCAATGCAATTTCTAGAGGTAACAAGCTCTGTGGTTTCCAGGACCTTATATCCAAGAAGGACCGCCATAGGGCTGTACTGAGGAAGTGGAGAATGTGGACTTCCTTGTTAACTTTGGAGACCCCTAGCCCCAAAGAGCCAGGTCTTACTGAATGCACAGGAGGGGCTGGACAGAAGCGCACAAAAGGAGTAGACGTTCCCCCTCCTGCAGGGACAGGCAAATGCGTTACGATGACCAGAGCAAGGGGCCCACAACTGGAAACATGAAGGGTGTTATGCAGCAGGGAAGCGGCCCTCTTCCCTCAACAATGACTCATCCATCCTGCTCACCCTGGCAGCTGCAGTCCCTCTATCCTTCCCAAACAAAGAACAAAAGGCTGTAAAGCAAGACTGAAATCTTCAAACAGAGCTATTTTGTTGCAGTAACTTTTAAGGAGAAAAAATTCAACAACGACACTCTTGAAAATGAGCAGAGATAAACTTGTGAATTAAAGAGAGACTTAACACTAGAAGAATTTGAGCCAGAAGTTTAAGAATGTGAGCTTTGGAAGGAGGATAACCCTAGATGCAAGTTCATTTTCTGCCATTTACGAAGTGTGTGCTGTTGGCCAAGTCAGTCTCTATGCGTCTCAATTTCCTCATCTGTAAAATGGAAAGAATAGTACTGAGCTCTCATTGTTTTTTGGAGAATTAAGTAAAATAATGGATACAACAGCATAGTCCAAAGGCCTGGTAGGCAGCAAGTGCTATATAAATAATAGCTATATAGAAAACCAATATTAATATTATAATTTAATATGTATATAATATGCATTTAATATATGATTTGAGAGTATGAAACCAATTCCACATTATAAATATAGTTATCAGGAATAGCAATGCATCCACATTCTCCTAGACAATAAAGAGGTCTGTAAGAATTCACGTTACAAGAATGAAGTAATATTTTTAAGTAAGGCTGTTAGCCTATAAAAAATTATTTTAATTAATCTTATAATGATCTAAAAGCATAGCATGGTTTAAGATAGACTTTATGAAGAACTTCTAAAATAGAGAGATACTTTAATGACTTTTTTTAACAGAAGAAAATTTGCTAGAGGAACAAAGAGAGTTAAAGACTTTGTTCTTGGTTATAAAACGTCTATTATAATCCTAGATGGTAGAGGTTTAGGGGAAAAAAGAAAGGAGCTGTGCTAGTCCTATTTTATTCTCCTTGGTAATCACTCTGTATCTGATACCAAATATCAAATATCTAACCTATGTCACTAATTCTAATCAATACCTAACATTATTCTATATCTAAGATAGCTCAGTGAAAACTCTACTTAGCCTTCCCTGCACTTCAAATACAGATATTCTGCCTTAGGTTCCAAGAAATCTACCTGAGAAGATGCTGGTTAATCCAACCTAAGTCTAAAGATTATAAAAATAAGATTTTATATCTATGCAATTATCTGTTTTCTGGAATATTATCCTAGGACATAACACGCAGAAGTGGGTCTTCACTAAAGATGGAAGCTCAGATAATGGATGGATTTCAATACAAGATTAAGAGAAGAACAAACACATGGAAGAGAACAGCCAAAGCATAAGACAAGAGAAACCCATAGGATGACTTCCATCTCCAGCTCTAGAGATGCCAGGACAGGAGCAAAGGGCCAACAACCAGCAGTAGGAATTTCTCAAAGGACACTTGCTCTTTCTAAGCGAATCAGAGAAGGGTGCTATAGGAGAGTATTCCCTGCTCAACTTAAGTAGGAAACAATCTCAAGGATAGAAAAAAGAAATCCACCAAAGTAAAGAAACAAAGGACTAGGGCAAAGCATTTTCAGATTTCCTTCCATAAATTAGCTGGACAACTGCCAGGAGCACTCCAAAGGCCCAAAGTGGCCATTATTCACAGTTGGAGCTAACACTAAATTCCCAAATCAATAAAAATTTTAAAGCCAAGAAAGAGGGCCTTAGGCCCTCTCTTAGGTGGAGAGAGGTTTGCTTTTGTTTCAGTCAGAGCTTGGCTGATATTCCTAACCCCAAATTTGCTTCTGGATTGAAATAAAGGGAGAACTTAGAAATAAGGATAGAACGGCTGTAATTCTGAATAAAGCATTGTAAATCAGGCATCCTAAACAGGGGGCCGCAGGGGTGCATTCACAGTCGCCCCTTGCACTCAAGGTACAGCCTCTCATACCTCATCTCCACCCAACCCCAGCAAACGTTTCTTAGGTGGGGATGGAGGTGGACAGTAGGTGGCGATGTAGGTTAAATGAACTTGAACACGGACTTCACTGAATCCAGACAGACTTCAGGGGAGGGAGCAGGGGACTCTGTATGCACAAAGGAAGCAAAGGTGTCTCTAACCTGGGTTGCAACAAGGAAACAGCCTCCTCGACGCACTGTAGGACTTCAGCCCTAACTCTCCTCCATCACGGTCATTTTCTCCCTGCTTTTTGCTAATGCTGAAAGCCTTTCCACTAATGGAGATTGTCCCATTCACACCTTGACATGGAATATACATAAAAAGGCAGTAATTTTGCAACAAATCAAAACAAAATACATGTCGTGAAATAAACTAATACTGGAGCCCTCTAAACTATCACGGAAAACACAGATGATGCTGATTTATTCTCCCTCAATTTCCTCTCTCCTCAAGGGTTCCAAATTATAGCCCTCACTTGTGAAAAAAATTCTATCAAAATTTAGACTAGGGTTCTCTAATGGTAGTCACCAGGCAATCTACATCAGAATTACTGAGCATGCTTATTAAAGTGCAGATTCTTGGTCCCATCTTGACCTAGTAAATCAGATGTTCAGAGCCTGGATAGGAGGAAAACACATTTTAACCAGCCCCTCACTTAGGCAATAAAATTGCTCTTCATATCTGATATGTCACTGAATAGCCTACCAAGAAGTAGGCAAAAAGCCTTTTTGAATAACAGTATTTATATTCAGGGCAGGAGCAGAAGCTGGAATTTGTAAGGAGAAAGCTGTTTTTCTCCCCTCTCCCCACCATATCATGACAGATAACAGAATCTGTATCAAAGAATAAGTAACACACTCTTTCCTTTTTTCCTTTTATTTTGTACCTTGCCTGTTTCCTAAGACTCCCTGGTCTGGAAAATTTAAACATCTTAACTTTTTCAAGTGCATACAACTTTAATACTTAAGAGATTTTGGATGAAGTAGACAAATTTTACAAGAGAGCTTAAAAACTGGTTTAGGGTGTGCTGTGTGTCAGAGCAAGACCACAAGTATAGCAAATTACAGGGGCACCCCTACAGTGCTCAGGGGAGAACCCGGATGCAAAAAACTAGAATTCAAAGTATAGTGGCTGGAGGAAAACGAGTACAAAATTCCGAGAGCCCGTGAAAGAGCATTTCATTCTGAGAAGGGGTCATATTAAGATCAGATTAAGATCATATTAAGATCAGATTAAGGTGAGGCACACTGCATTTTCTACATGCCACAGGCTTAGCATATTTGAGGGGCAGGGCCCTTTATAAAAGTTGCACTTAGTTTTACTACACTATTAGACCCAGTAGTTGTGCAGAGGTTCCTTGGTAAACGAAGGCCCTGGATAAGACCAAAGTGTTACAAGGTTGAGTGCTTTGTGTAGCTGAATCTCCCAACAGAAAGTGCAACAGAGGACAAAGTCTATGTATACAATAAACCGTAGCAACAACAACGAAATAACAGACAGACATACAGTGGGTGGGAAATATAACCGTTTTTTCATAACTCATCTCTCCAACTCATTAAAAAAGATTGGAGGAAAAAAAAAAAAACTGGATATCAAGTGCCCAGGTCATACTTTAAAAAGAACACAGATGCCTGGGGAGTTCTAACAGGCTATGACAAACCTCATCTCCCTGTGTGGGAGCCTGTCACGTGCCCCCAACCTATTGCTTCCTCCTTCTCTGAAGGTGTGGCCGGCCCACTGCTGTCACCACCAGCTGCCACCAACTGCAGGAGCAGCTGGTGGAATACATTTCAGCAGAGAATCTCAGCAAAGTGCGTAAGTCCCGTACGGGCAGCTGTAAGCAGAGCTATCATCAGCCGGGCTGAGCTATTTTTGGAACCATCTTAACTGACAGTCCTCTGCTATACTCTCTTCCCGCTTTCCTTTTCCAGCCCTCCTGTCTCTCTCTTCCCCAACCTGAGACACCCAGGAGTGACTGGTCAATAATATGATAAAGAGCAGACAGCTGAAGGGAACTGATAAACAACTGACATAAGTAGATAGATTCAGGAGCCATACACAATACAGAGGACGTGATTAAGGCTGGGGCATCTGTAGACAGATAGCCTGTGTAAGAATTCAGGCTTCACAGATGGACTGGGGGTGGGTGGGGGGAGGAGAGTTGGGAAGGGGAGGTTGCAAAACAAAATAAAAAAATTCTTAAGGAGCATTCTCTCCTCCACACGCACCACATGCTGCATGGGGTTCTCGATTCAGCAGGGCAAAGAGTGCAATGGACGAGTTGCCCCTTAACCTTCCAAAGCTCGCTGTTCTTTGTGCTTAGTATGTGCTGGTGAGCACAAGAGTGGCTAGAGAGCCGGTTATGAGCGAGAAGGAAGAGAAAATTCAGCAACGGAGTTTCAGCAGACCCAAACCAACTCCCCCGCTTGTACCCCAAGACCCAGAAGTGAAGCTTTGCTCCTCTTAGTGGAATGTTTAGACAGGAGCCTCCCCTCTGCGACCTGGTCACAGGGGCTGAAGATCAACACAGCAAGGGACACACAGACCCAGCACTCAAAGGCGAGCTGACCCACAGATGCCCAGCAGTTGGCACTAACAGCCCTGCTACATTTTCTTAAAATAATGGAAGCTTTGGATTTCATGTTTATAGTCTGGTTTTCCCCTTTATCATTGTCTACATTCTTTCTTTTCAGTCTCTTATTAACAATGATGAAGTAAAACAGTACAGCATGCTGGGAAGGGTGTTGAAGGCAGAAGGGCCTGGGTTTGAGGTCCAGATGAGCAATTCAACCCCCTCCCTCTTTCCTCTGTACCTGTCTCCCCTTGAACAAAGTACTCAAAGTCTTGAGAGAACACGAGAATATGTAAATTGAATCACATCACTCATCTCCTAAAACATCCCCAAAGCTTCCTGCTCCTCTTCGAATAAGATCCTTATTCAAAGGATCCTTTGAATAAGATCCAAACTGCTTGCCTTGACCTGCAAGACCCTTGCGTGGCCCATGCCTCTTTTCTTACCATCTGCCTTCACCTGTTCACTCTTCAGCCTCATATGCTTTCTTTCTATCCTGCAAACACACCTACTGTGTTCCCACATTCACAAGACCCTCTGCCTGGACCCTTCTCCCTAGGTGCCCACAAGGCGGCCTCCTGCTCTTTATTCAGGCTTCAGATCAGTGTCCCCTGCTGGGGAGGCCTTCCTGACCACCCTCCTACCCCGACTCATAAGGAATGCCGTTGCCTCATCTGACTTTTTTCATGACATACTGCCCCAGAAAAATTATGCTATTTATTTGTTGACTTGCTAATTGCCTATCTCCCTTCTCTAAAATACGCGCTGTCTTGTTCAGAGCTACATTATCAGCACTTAGAAATATGGTCACTCAATAAATATTGGATGAATATTACTGAATACACTTGTTTCCTCACCACAAAGAGGAATGATAATACCTCCCTGGCAGTGTTGTTAAGAGAACTAAATGAGAAAATGAACATAAAGTGTTGGCCGCAGTGCCTGAAACACAGTAAATCTTTAATGTTTGGATTTTTTTTTTTTTTTACAGATTTTGAAGGCCACTCCCTACCACCTGAAATAGCTTTCTTTTACCCTGATAACTCAAAATCTTTCAGTCTTTTTCAAATGCTCATTCCAAGTACGTCTGTAAGTTTTCCTGACCCAAGATTCCTCCTCTTGACCAAGGTGCTTTGATGCTTTTCTTATTAAAATACACTAAGAAAAACAGTAAGTGATGGGCTTCCCTTGTGGCGCAGTGGTTGAGAGTCCACCTGCCAATGCAGGGGACACGGGTTCGTGCCCCGGTCCGGGAAGATCCCACATGCCGCGGAGCGGCTGGGCCCATGAGCCATGGCCGCTGAGCCTGCGCGTCCGGAGCCTGTGCTCCACAACGGGAGAGGCCACAACAGTGAGAGGTCCGTGTACCACACACACACACACACACACACACACACACACACACAAAAACAGTGAGTGAAAAGAATCGCTCGAATTTCTTAGATTACCTATGGGAACAAAGCCAACTGTTCAGGCCAAGAAATGCCCATCTAGCTGTACCTAAAGGATAGATGGACACACTACGATCCCCACAGAAATGGTGCTAGGAAACCATGAAAATGATTGTTACGTAAGCTTTGCAAGACTAGAAATCTTGGAAGCTTCCTGACATGTATAGGCTGGTGAGACTGGAGCTCCAAGGGTTACTGAAGGGAGAGGTCACTCAAAAGGCATGAGGTCTTAGGCAAAAAATGAAAAATGAGATAACCAGGAGCACTGACGATTTATAGTATACTAATTGCAGAATTTGCTAAAGAGTATTAAAATAAACCATTTTAGTTACCAACCTATAGAAACAAGAGAACAGCAGACAAACAGAATCCAGCCTATATATGTCAGGAAGCTTCCAAGATTTCTAGTCTTGAAAAGCTTACGTAACAATCATTTTCATGGTTTCCTAGTACCATTTCTGTGGGGATCGTAGTGTGTCCATCTATCCTTTAGGTACAGCTAGATGGGCATTTCTTGGCCTGAACAGTTGGCTTTGTTCCCATAGGTAATCTAAGAAATTCGAGAGATTCTTTTCACTTACTGTTTTTCTTAGTGTATTTTAATTGAAAGGATCATACACTATGATCAAGTGGGGTTTACTCCAGGAATGCAAGGATTCTTCAATATACGCAAATCAATCAATGTGATACACCATATTAACAAACTGAAGGAGAAAAACCATATGATCATCTCAATAGATGCAGAGAAAGCTTTCAACAAAATTCAACACCCATCTATGATAAAAACCCTGCAGAAAGTAGGCATAGAGGGAACTTTCCTCAACATAATAAAGGCCATATATGACAAACCCACAGCCAACATCGTCCTCAATGGTGAAATACTGAAACCATTTCCACTAAGATCAGGAATGAGACAAGGTTGCCCACTCTCACCACTCTTATTCAATATAGTTTTGGAAGTTTTAGCCACAGCAATCAGAGAAAAAAAAGAAATAAAAGGAATACAAATCATAAAAGAAGAAGTAAAACTGTCACTGTTTTCAGATGACGTGATACTTCACATAGAGAATCCTAAAGATGCTACCAGAAAACTACTAGAGCTAATCAATGAATCTGGCAAAGTAGCAGGTTACAAAATTAATGCACAGAAATCTCTGGCATTCCTATACATTAATGATGAAAAATCTGAAAGTGAAATTAAGAAAACACTCCCATTTGCCACTGCAACAAAAAGAATAAAATATCTAGGAATAAACCTACCTAAGGAGACAAAAGACCTTTATGCAGAAAATTATAAGACACTGATGAAAGAAATTAAAGATGGAGAGATATACCATGTTCTTGGATTGGAAGAATCAACATTGTGAAAATGACTCTACTACCCAAAGCAATCTACAGATTCAATGCAATCCCTATCAAACTACCACTGGCATTTTTCACAGAACTAGAACAAAAAATTTCACAATTTGTATGGAAACACAAAAGACCCCGAATAGCCAAAGCAATCTTGAGGATGAAAAACGGAGCTGGAGGAATCAGGCTCCCTGACTTCAGACTATACTACAAAGCTACAGTAATCACGACAGTATGGTACTGGCACAAAAACAGAAATACAGATAAATGGAACAGGATAGAAAGCCCAGAGATAAACCCACACACATATGGTCACCTTATCTTTGATAAAGGAGGCAAGAATATACAGTGGAGAAAAGACAGCCTCTTCAATAAGTGGTGCTGGGAAAACTGGACAGGTACATGTAAAAGAATGAAATTAGAACACTCCCTAACACCATACACAAAAATAAACTCAAAATGGATTAAAGGCCTAAATGTAAGGCCAGAAACTATCAGACTCTTAGAGGAAAACATAGGCAGAACACTCTATGACATAAATCACAGCAAGATCCTTTTTGACCCACCTCCTAGAGAAATGGAAATAAAACCAAAAATAAACAAATGGGACCTAATGAAACTTCAAAGCTTTTGCACAGCAAAGGAAACCATAAACAAGAACAAAAGACAGCCCTCAAAATGGGAGAAAATATTTGCAAATGAAGCAACTGACAAAGGATTAATCTCCAAAATTTACAAGAGCTCATGCAGCTCAATAACAAAAAAACAAACAACCCAATCCAAAAATGGGCAGAAGACCTAAATAGACATTTCTCCAAAGAAGATATACAGATTGTCAACAAACACATGAATGAATGCTCAACTTCATTAATCATTAGAGAAATGCAAATCAAAACTACAATGAGATATCATCTCACACCAGTCAGAATAGCCATCATTAACAAATCTAGAAACAGTAAATGCTGGCAAGGGTGTGGAGAAAAGGGAACCCTCTTGCACTGTTGGTGGGAATGTAAATTGATACAGCCACTATGGAGAACAGCATGGAGGTTCCTTAAAAAACTACAAATAGAACTACCATATGAGCCAGCAATCCCACTACTGGGCATATACCCTGAGAAAACCATAATTCAAAAAGAGTCATGTACCAAAATGTTCGTTGCAGCTCTATTTACAATAGCCAGGACATGGAAGCAACCTAACTGTCCATCAACAGATGAATGGATAAAGAAGATGTGGCACATATATACAATGGAATATTACTCAGCCATAAAAAGAAATGAAATTGAGTTATTTGTAGTGAGTTGGATGGACCTAGAGTCTGTCATACAGAGTGAAGTAAGTCAGAAAGAAAAAAACAAATACCGTATGCTAACACATATATATGGAATCTAAGAAAAAAAAAAAAAAGGTCATGAAGAACCTAGGGGTAAGACAGGAATAAAGACACAGACCTACTAGAGAATGGACTTGAGGATATGGGGAGGGGGAAAGGTAAGCTGTGACAAAGTGAGAGAGTGGCATGGACATATATACACTACCAAACGTAAGGTAGATAGCTAGTGGGAAGCAGCCGCATAGCACAGGGAGATCAGCTCGGTGGTTTGTGACCACCTAGAGGGGTGGGATAGGGAGGGTGGGAGGGAGGGAGATGCAAGAGGGAAGAGATATGGGAACATATGTGTATGTATAACTGATTCACTTTGTTATAAAGCAGAAACACACCATTGTAAAGCAATTATACTCCGATAAAGATGTTAAAAAAAAAAAAAAAAAGGAAGAGAGCAGCAGAGAAATGAGCAGCAACACAGCTATTTTTAGCTTAGCAGCTCTCCCACAGCATGGGGTTCAGGGACGGGGGGAGCTGCGGGCAGATCAGCCTCACAGAAGTCCATTTCCAACCCCTTGGTTACAAACCTTCAGGGGCAATATTTTAATCTCTTCCCCAGGAAACCAAAAGGCTAAGCCTAAGCACCAGCCACAAGCACCAGCCACAAGAGTGAGTCACAGGCCCTTGCCATGACCAATGGTTTAGAGGAAAAATAATATTTCTACTATCTTTTCTATAAAAAGTAATAATATTTCTACTATCTTTTCTATAAAAAGTATCAAGCAACTTGGTAAAGTTATCAGCTTATTCTACTTCCATGTCATGTATATTTCTCCCTTTTTCATTACATTGAAGTTCCCAAACCAGGAACCACTCTTCAATATGTGATTCCTGGTTGTAAGAACATGTGAAATATTTTAAATATTTGCTAAGCGTTTGATGATGCTCAATAAAACTCCCAGAGATGGCTAAAGTAGCATTATTTCATGTTTGTCAGAGGAACGTGCCATATAAAATGGCAACTCTGAGGGATATGGCACTAGATGTGATTAAGATCCATATTTCAAAAATGTTCCCTTTATAACAGCTGCTGCTGCCAACTCCCAGGGAAGAGATTCAGTACGCTTAAAGGAATACGTTATATCTTCATAGAAAAAGGAAAAAATTAACCTGAAATTCCAAACATATTTTATTGTTAAATAATTTTCTTTATTGCTCCCTGGCATGTGTATTATTCTAGTTACACATATGAAACACCAGGAAAAAGTGAGTATATTAATCCTGATTTAAATTAAAAATTTTTTTTTTAATTCCTTTAATATTTTGTGTTGACAAGGTAGAAAAAAAATCCCATGTTACAAAATATAATCTCTTACCTTCATTCTCCTGACCAATTAACTTTGGGAAATCCTATATTATGTTAGCAGAGATGCAGCATTGACACTTCTACCTTCAATAAAACTTATTCAGAATCACACAAAAATTTAAAATTTGCAGCAGAATCTAGGTTAACATGTACCTTTATAGTATCCATAAAAATAGGTATGTGAAGCAAATTAAGATATCAAACCAATTTTGCTGAGCCTATTTGCCTTCTTACAAAAATAAAATAATTTTAAGCATGCTACAAGTAACTTGGAAGAAATATTTCAATTAACTGAAATGGCAGTAGTAAGTCAGGTTTATATATTCTTTAAGATCATTTATTGGGATGAAGGTATACAACACACACACATACACACACATATCTTGGTCTAGTTATTGCATGCTTTTTAAAGCAATTTTATTTCTTAAAAAATCCATGATATACTCTTTCATTAATTCAGAATGACTTCTCCCTCTGGCTGTCTGAAATTATAATAGGTTACTGCTCACTGTGTTAGTCTCTTCTAGTAATTCTTACCAGAATGTAGGATTCTTTAGCATTCATCTGAAGCACTGTTGTCGAACACCGTTGCCTAGAAAACTAACTTGTTTTTCAAGGCAAGACACTCTAATTAACTTCCCTGAGCTGGCCTTAATTCTTTTAGAACCATTTCCTCAAATTTTATTTAACTGAGGCGAAGGACCTGATTTTGAGTCAAATTAACTCAAGGCATTTTATTTAGATACAAGCAATTCTCCTTAGATAAGTGTTTTCACAGCCCCAAACAATAATGGATTAAAAATAATTTTTTCCAAAGTTTCACAAAATTACTACATAGTACAAGAGCAGATGCATTATTTTCTGTGAAACAAACTGATTTGATTATTTTAGGGTAGGATAAGGTTTTTTCCAGTCTACAGTATCCAATCAGCTGGTGACTTTGGAGCATCTAGGCATGCATACTGAAACTACCAATGGTTGAGCTGTTTTACCCAATTACGCAAAGATCATTGAGTATTGTGAAATCCTCTATATTGCCCAAATAATTAGACCTATGAGTCTGATGCACAGTTTCTTAACCCCACAAGTCTTACCTCTAATGTCCTGGTTTCATCATTTCTTTAAATATGGTTCAAATGTTGATTTAACTATTTCTCAACTGAAGCACTGGCTTGCTTCTAATTTAATAATTGTATATTTGAATTTTTAAAAAGTATACTCTGACAACGAACACTTACTCTATATACCTGTGAATCCGTCTCCCCAAGGGAATAAACAAGAATCAAACAAAGGATGACTGTGAATCACAAGGTGAGTTCCTTAACTCACAAAATTGTGATTATAGATCATCTAATGGGGACAGTTTAAGATAGAGACATGCAGTCCTTTTCCCTCTGCCCCACCTGCTACAGTTTAATCACAACGATGTCTTCCTGTTCCTCAAGCCAAATATATTCCTTTCATAAGCCCTTGACTTCTGTGAATGCCTCTGCACAGAACGCTCTTTCCCTAAACCTTCCCAAGACTGAATCCTTCTCATCATTCAAGTTTCAAATGTCCAAAGCTCAAATATCATTTTCTCATAAAGGCTTCCAGGATGGGCCTACCTAAAGGTGTACTTTCTCCCACTTCTAGGCATGTACTTTATTCTATATCATTCTATTCATTGCATTTGGCACTATCTGAACTCACTTAGGTATTTATATGTTCACAAACAACTCAAACAGCATGCAAACCTCGTGAGACTGGGCAGCATTGGTCTCGTTTAGCACTGCATTACCAGCATCTACAATAAAAATTGCTTTAAATGAATAGTTTTTCAAACTTCCATTTGCCCTATTGTTTGGAATCCCAGATAGTTTAGTCTACTTCCCAAACATAATTTCTACAAATGTACCTCTCTTTTGGTTCTAGTCCAGGGATTGGCAAATTATGGCCCTCAGGCCAAATCTGGCCTGCTGCTTCTTTTAGTAAATTAAGTTTTACTGGTACTCAGCCTTGCCCATTAGCTTACGTATCATCTATGGCAGCTTTTGTACTTCACGGGCAAAACGGAGTTGTGACAGAGAATTGAGTTGTTGTGACAGAGACTATATGGCTCACAAGCTTAAAATATTCACTATCTGCCCATTTATAGAAAAAGTTAGCCAACCTCTGTCTAGACCTTTTAGAGTAGATCACCAGTTTCTAAGTCTTGATGGAAATATTCAGAGGTAGTGTTTATTCAATGCCAAAGACTCTCATTTGTGAGACAAATATTAAGGAAGAGCTTCATTATTGTTAGTTGAAGCAAGATTCTCTCCAAAAGAGAGTGAGTTTGAAAGTTAGCCGGCCTCCCAAACACGGAACTTGCCATCAACAGAATTACTCACTGATAGCACTTGTATCAATAATAATTGAACAATAAATTAAGTGGTAATTTAGAAGGGAAAGCGAAACCAACATATAATCACATTAAAAACTGATGAAATCCTCATCAATAAACACTTGCTGTCTGCAGGTGACTGTGCAATAAACCATCAGTCTTGGATACAGAGGGTCTAAGCAAACCAGTTCCCTCGTACAAAACAATTTGAGTGGAAGGATATTACTACTGCCAGGAGAGTGAATATGTGTTTTCAAAGATGGTGACAATAATATCAGACACAACTAAGTATATTTTTACATAGAACAAAGGATACTGCAGGTATGAGGAAATGGTCTTCCATGAGTACAAATGCTATAAGAAATCTAGCTTACCTCCCTGAAGGGATGTTGTCTTTTCCCCGACACTGTTTTGGGTAAGAGCTAGCCTGAGGCTGAGATAGCCAGATAGCTCAGCATGTCAGCTCCCACCGCAGGGCCCCAGAACACAGGGAAGACAGGCGCAAGGCAAGCCAGCTGCTCAGTGGAAGCCTACATAAATTATTCTTTCCAGAAAGACAGTGAAAAATGGCATGGCCTGGTGGCCCTTAGGAATGGCAGTCATAATAGCCACAGCAAGTGTTTCACCTTCATTAACTCGAAACCAATTTGCTCTTGTTCTATTCCAAAGATTCTGTGGTACTTGTTGGAAAAGACAAAGCTTTCCGTTTAAAATATTCTGATGGGACCCAATAGTTTTTTCATCATCCATTCCCTTCGAAGGGATTTACCTGATTCATCTTAGATTAGGTAAAGGTGAACAGAGAATAACAAATTAGAAACAAAGACACTGGTAGCATCATTCTAAAGATGGTGAATAGTCAATTATTTCTAGAATGTTTCTCTTCTTTCCTTCTTCTTTAGTCCAAGGGATTTCTGTAGCAATGGTACATTAGTGTGATAAACTCCAAATTCTGTTTCCTAGTTACTAATGCTCCACCAGAGCAATGAAATGGTAATTTAGGCTTTTAAAGGCTGAAGTTCAGTAAAACTGGACTCGTAGTTTGACCTTCCATTCACAACTGGGCACCAGAGGAAGATAATCCTTAGGAAAGGGAAGTGAAGACATCATAACAGGGCATGTGTGATTACTGATCACACCCACTCAGGGAGAACTGATGTTTACTAACAAAATCATGCCAAAAACTTCAGTCCCTTCAACACTGACATTGAAAAATAAAGCATGTTTGTGTTGGCCAGGAAAATGTGATGCATTGTTGTATGCCATTGTGCAAACCTCTCCGGAAAGGATAGTTAATATGATTCATAATGTGTCCTTGGCCATGAGGGAAGACATCCAGGAGCAATTAGGACTTACAATATGCATTGTTAAAAGTCTACCAAAATTTAGAACAAGTCAAGTTGTCTATAATATGTTTTAGTAATTAAATGGTGGACAATTATGCCACCAAAAAAACAAACCTTCTTTCTGATAATTGAAGTTTCCTCATCTATGAAACTCAAATAATAATTGTATCTATTTCTAGAGCCAACTTAACAGGCATGAAACCAGTAGAGTCACAGAGAGCCCTGTTGGTTTGGGGTTCAAAGCTTGGCAATCGCTGTCTTAAAATTCATAAGAATTTTATCTTTGAACATCAAAAGCAGCTTCAGTGTGAGAATCTGAGAAGGGAGATTTTCCAGCTGAAATAAAGATATGAGTTAAGAAATATCGGAGGCTCAAAAATAAGGTGGGAGAGGGCAGACAGCAGAAGCAAGAAGAACTACAATCCTGCAGGCTGTGGAACAAAAACCACATTCATAGGAAGATAGACAAGATGAAAAGGCAGAGGGCTATGTACCAGCTGAAGGAACAAGATAAAACCTCAGAAAAACAACTAAATGAAGTGGAGACAGGCAACCTTCCAGAAAAAGAATTCAGAATGATAGTGAAGATGATCCAGAACCTCGGAAAAAAGAATGGAGGCAAAGATCCAGAAGATGCAAGAAACATTTAACAGAGACCTAGAAGAATTAAGGAACAAAAACCTAGAAGAATTAAACAACAAACAAACAGAGATGAACAGTACAATAACTGAAATGAAAAATACACTAGAAGGAATCAATAGCAGAATAACTGAAGCAGAAGAATGGATAAGTGACCTGGAAGACAGAATGGTGGAATTCACTGCTGCGGAGCACAATAAAGAAAAAAGAATGAAAAGAAATGAAGACAGCCTACGAGACCTCTGGGACAACATTAAACACAACAACATTCACATTATAGGGGTCCCAGAAGGAGAAGAGAGAGAGAAAGGACCCGAGAAAATATTTGAAGAGATTATAGTCTAAATCTTCCCTAACATGGGAAAGGAAAGAGCCACCCAAGTCCAGGAAGTGCACAGAGTCCCATACAGGATAAACCCAAGGAGAAACACTCTGAGACACATAGTAATCAAATTGGCAAAAAATAAAGACAAAGAAAAACTATCGAAAGCAGCAAAGGCAAAATGACAAATAACATACAAGGGAACTCCCATAAGGTTAACAGCTGATTTCTCAGCAGAAACTCTACAAGCCAGAAGGAAGTGGCATGATATACTTAAAGTGATGAAAGGGAAGAACCTACAAGCAAGATTACTCTACCCGGCGAGGATCTCATTCAGATTCGATGGAGAAATCAAAAGCTTTACAGACAGGCAAAAACTAAGAGAATTCAGCACCACCAAAGCAGCTCTACAACAAATGTTAAAGGAACTTCTCTAAGTGGGAAACACAAGAGAAGAAAACGACCTACAAAAACAAACCCAAAACAATTAAGAAAATGGTCATAGGAACACACATATCAATAATTACCTTAAACGTGAATGGATTAAATGCTCCAACCAAAAGACAAAGGCTTGCTGAATGGATACAAAAACAAGACCCATATATATGCTGTCTACAAAAGACTCACTTCAGACTTAGGGACACATACAGACTGAAAGTGATGGGATGGAAAAAGATATTCCATGCAAATGGAAAACAAAAGAAAGCTGGAGTAGCAATACTCATATCAGATAAAATCGACTTTAAAATAAAGAATGTTACAAGAGACAAGGAAGGATACTACATAATGATCAAGGGATCAATCCAAGAAGAAGATATAACAATTATAAATATATATGCTCCCAAGATAGGAGCACCTCAATACATAAGGCAAATACTAACAGCTATAAAAGAGGAAATTGACAGTAACACAGTAATAGTGGGGGACTTTAACACCTCACTTACACCAATGGACAGATCATCCAAAGTGAAAATAAATAAGGAAACAGAAGCTTTAAATGACACAATAGACCAGATAGATTTAATTGATATTTATAGGACATCCCATCCAAAAACAGCAGATTACTCTTTCTTCTGAAGTGCGCATGGAACATTCTCCAGGATAGATCACACCTTGTGCCACAAATCAAGCCTCAGTAAATTTAAGAAAATTGAAATCATATCAGGCATCTTTTCCAACCACAACGCTATGAGATTAGAAATCAATTACAGGGAAAAAATGTAAGAAACACAAACACATGGAGGCTAAACAATACGTTACTAAATAACCAAGAGATCACTGAAGAAATCAAAGAGGAAATCAAAAAATACCTAGAGATAAATGACAATGAAAACCCTACGATCCAAAACCTATGGGATGCAGCAAAAGCAGTTCTAAGAGGGAAATTTATAGCTATACAAGCCTACCTCAAGAAACAAGACAAATCTCAAATTAACAATCTAACCTTACACAGAAAGGAACTAGAGAAAGAAGAACAAACAAAACCCAAAGTTAGCAGAAGGAAAGAAATATAAAGATCAGAGCAGAAATAAATGAAATAGAAACAAAGAAAACAATAGCTAAGATCAATAAAACTAAAAGTTGCTTCTTTGAGAAGGTAAACAAAATTGATAAACCGTTAGCCAGACTCATCAACAAAAAGAGGAAGAGGACTCAAATCAATAAAATTAGAAATGAAAAAGGAGAAGTTACAACAGACACCGCAGAAATACAAAGCATACTAAGGGACTACTACAAGCAACTCTATGCCAATAAAATGGACAACCTGGAAGAAATGGATAAATTCTTAGAAAGGTATAACCTTCCAAGACTGAACCAGGAAGAACTAGAAAATATGAACAGACCAATTACAAGTAATGAAATTGAAACTGTGATTAAAAATCTTCCAACAAACAAAAGTCCAGGACCAGATGGCTTCACAGGTGAATTCTATCACACATTTAGAGAACAGCTAACACCTATCCTTCTCAAACTCTTCCAAAAAATTGCAGAAGAAGGAACACTTCCAAACTCATTCTATGAGGCCATCATCACCCTGTACCAAAACCAGGGGAAGATAGTACAAAAAAAAAAAAATTACAGACCAATAGCACTGATGAATATAGATGCAAAAATCCTCAACAAAATACTAGCGAACAGAATCCAGCAACACATTAAAAGGACCATACACCATGATCAGGTTGGATTTATCCCAGGGATGCAAGGATTCTGTAATATATGCAAATCAATCAATGTGATACACAACATTAACAAATTGAAGAAGAAAAACCATATGATCATCTCAATAGACGCAGAAAAAGCTTTGGACAAAATTCAACACCCATTTATGAAAAAAACTCTCCAGAAAGTGGGCATAGAGGGACTCTGCCTCAACATAATAAAGACCACATAGGACAAACCCACAGCAAACATCATTCTCGGTGGTGTAAAACTAAAAGCATTTCCTCTAAGGTCAGGAACAAGACAATGATGTCTACTCTCACCACTATTATTCAACATAGTTTTGGAAGTGCTAGCCACGGCAATCAGAGAAGAAAAAGAAATAAAAGGAATCCAAATTGGAAAAAAAGAAATAAAACTGTCACTGTTTGCAGATGACATGATACTATACATAGAGAATCCTAAAGATGCCACCAGAAAACTACTAGAGCTAATCAATGAATTTGGTAAAGTTGCAGGATACAAAATCAATGCACAGAAATCTCTTGCATTCCTATATGCTAATGATGAAAAATCTGAAAGAGAAATTAAGGAAACACTCCCATTTGCCACTGCAACAAAAAGAATAAAGTACCTAGGAATCAACCTACCTAGGGAGACAAAAGACCTGTATGTAGAAAACTATAAGACACTGAACGAAATTAAAGATGATACCAACAGATGGAGAGATATACTATGTTCTTGGATTGGAAGAATCAATATTGTGAAAATGACTATTCTACCCAAAGCAATCTACAGATTCAATGCAATTCCTATCAAATTACCAATGGCATTTTTTACAGAACTAGAACAAAACAATCTTAAAATTTGTATGGAGACACAAAAGACTCTGAATGGCCAAAGCAGTCTTGAGGGAAAAAAATGGAGCTGGAGGAATCAGACTCCCTGACTTCAGACTATACTACAAAGCTACAGTAATCAAGATAATATGGTACTGGCCCAAAAACATAAACATAGATCAATGGAACAAGATAAAAAGCCCAGAGATAAATCCAGGCACCTATGGTCAACTAATCTATGACAAAGGAGGCAAGGATATACAATGGAGAAAAAACAGTCTCTTCAATAAGTGGTGCTGGGAAAACTGGACAGCTACATGTAAAAGTATCAAATTAGAACACTCCCTAACACCATACACAAAAATAAACTCAAAATGTGTTTTCAAGACCTAAATGTAAGACTGGACACTATAAAACTCCTAGAGGAAAACATAGGGAGAACACTCTTTGACATAAATCACAGCACGATCTTTTTTGATCTGCCTCCTAGAGTAATGGAAATAGAAACAAAAATAAACAAATGGGACCTAATGAAACTTCAAAGCTTTTGCACAGCAAAGGAAACCATAAACAAGACGAAAAGACAACCCTCAGAATGGGAGAAAGTATTTGCACACGAATCAACGGACAAAGGATTAATGTCCAAAATATATAAACTGCTCATGTAGCTCAATATTAGAAAAATGAACAACCCAATCCAAAAATGAGCAGAAGACCTAAAGAGACATTTCTCCGAAGAAGACGTACAGATGGCCAAGAAGCACATGAAAAGCTGCTCAACATCACTAATTATTAGAGAAATGCAAATCAAAACTACAATGTGGTATCACCTCACACCAGTTAGAATGGGCATCATCAGAAAATCTACAAACAACAAATGCCGGAGGGGTGTGGATAAAGGGGAACCCTCTTGCACTGTTGGTGGGAATGTAAATTGATACAGCCACTATGGAGAACAGTATGGACGTTCCTTAAAAAACTAATATAGAATTACCATATGATCCAGCAATCCCACTACTGGGCATATACCCAGAGAAAACCATAATTCAAAATGACACATGCACCCCAATGTTCACTGCAGCACTATTTACAATAGCCAGGTCATGGAAGCAACCTAAATGCCCATCGACAGCTGAATGGATATAGAAGTTGTGGTACATATATACAATGGAATATTACTCAGCCATAAAAAGAACAAAATTGGGTCATTTCTAGAGACGTGGATGGACCTAGAGACTGTCATACAGAGTGAAGTAAGTCAGAAAGAGAAAAACAAATATCATATATTAACACATATATGTGGAACCTAGAAAAATGGTACAGATGAACCAGTTTGCAGAGCAGAAATTGAGACATACATGTAGAGAACAAACGTATGGACACCAAGGGGGGAAAGTGGCGGGGGGGTGGGGGTGGGGGTGCAATGAATTGGGAGATTGGGATTGACATGTATATACTGATGTCTATAAAATTGATGACTAATAAGAATCTGCTGTATAAAAAAATAAATAAAATTAAAAAAATAAAGAAGAATTTTATCTTTGAATTTTTTTTTAAGTGATGTTGAAAGGGAGCCTTCGTTCATGCATGGTCCTGGCCCTCAGGATGAGTGCCTGGCCACCCTCTTTTCTACCTCCACCCAGAAAACAACTGCTGCTACTTTCTGCCCTTTGTGCTGAGCCGTTGGGTGGAGTCTTGTGTGACTGTGAGGGTCTGCACTCACCCCATGAGTATCCTCATGCTTGAGGGAGCACATCAGATGGCAAATTTAAGTAAAAGGAAAGAAAAACACCACCACAGGTAGAGAGAGATAGAGTGTTAAAGAAAAGGGTAAGCTTCTTTCCTCCTTTTTTAACAAGGGGTTCACATTTTCATTTTGCACTAGGCTCCACAAATTATATAGACGGTTCTGCCTACTGCATATAGTTATTGTGGGATTACAGAATATATGTAACAACTGAAAATATTACATGGCCCAAAATAAATGCTCACTGAACACTGGCCCATTTTTGATGTTTTTGTTTCTTCTGTATATATCTCTTCATAGGCAAACATAAAGGCGTGGCACTTGTACCACTCAGCTTTACCAAGGACAGCTTAACCTCTCTGGCATTAAACTGAACCCTTGATCCCTGTGACTTTGCTAGATGAGGATCCTCACTCTTAATAATATGACCTTACTTGGAGTGAGAGAAAAAGCCCTGAATTCATTTCACACAAGATTCTATACCAGCTGCTACATTAAAACCCTGGAAGTTATCTCGGGCACACTCAGCTTCTTCAAACACTGATTCCTGTCCTATCTCCTGTGAAACATTTTACAAAAGAAGCAATTTCCTTTGAAAAATCAGAAAGGTTAGGCAAGTACCCAGGAGGCCCGGGTAACTGATGTTTCTATTGTTACAGGTTCAAATGATCAACGAGCAATCCAAGCTGTGAGACATGAGGGCCACAGGAGTGACAGCGGGTTTTGGTGCCCGTTTAAATGCTGGGATGAAAATCACATGGTTGGGAGCAAGGCTTCCGTTCAATTATTTTTCTTCTTCATCAAATGATGTTATAGCTATTACTACTAATAATGATGGCTCAGAGAAATTGCCTTAGGGACAAGGGCTAATGAGTAGCAGAGCAGGTATAACTGAACCCACAAGTTCTTTTCTTCCCACCAGGTAACGCTGCCACCCATGCTGTTGTTGTTTGTTTTTGTTTTGTTTTTCTGCTCTGAGTAATGTTCCTCATTCTCTTTAGGATCAGTTTGAAGCTTAAAGGGGCCTATAAAAATAATACAGGAAAGAGTATAGATTTCCATCCAGGGTGGGTGAGACATAAAACCTACACAATTTGACATGTACAGAACAATACTGCCCAAAAGCAATTTGTGCTTCCGATGTTTCTTTGAACAATCAAAAGAAGAGTCAGATCAATTTGAAATCACATTTCCTCATTTTAAATGTCAGCCTTCTAACATAGTAGTATTTAGTAAGGATTTCTGAAAACATATTTCTCTTTAGGACCTGGACAAATATCCTTAACATGTTAATCTATGGTATTCTAATTGGATCTGCTGAGATTTCCTTCTTTGTTAAATATGGAACAATTTTCCTCTTACTAAGTAATCTGTATTCATACATGGAGATTTCTCTTGTCATCCAAAGTTTCAAGTCATTAGGCTTATAATTATTAATTCAATAAATGTGCATTAAGGCCAACTATATGTCTGGCACTGGCCAGACAGTGAAGATACAATGACGAATAGGACATTTTCCCAAACTGTGAGGAATCCAAAGATTGGTTCAGGAGGTACACATGTAAGCAAATAAAGCAACACAAATGTGATGAGACTTCTGGAAGCTGTGCATTCAGGGTGCTCTGGAACTTTAGAGATGAACAAACCTAGACATGCCTGAGGAAGGGAAGGCTTCGCAAGAGTGGTGACCCCTGAGCTGTCATGAAGGATGAGAAGCAGTTGGCTATGGAGATACAGACAGAAATGGTCCACATAAGGTAAAGCATGGATGCAGAAACGGAGGTATAAGAGAGTTTGGGGAAGTCGGGTAACCACAATCTGTTTGCTGAGACTAGAGCACTAGGGTCTAATGGAAAGAGATAAAAGACAAGGAATACCAACTAGGCATCAGGCACATGGAGGATGACTCAGCAATTAGCTGTTACGGCATTCCAACACTACCCTCTTCTTAGTCATCCCTATGTCTGTGATAATTCCTAATTCATCCTCTATGCACCCCTACATGCCAAGTACCTTCCTGTCACAGAATTAAGCAGTGCCTTAGAGACTAGTTATGAATAAGAACGGGACACTAATATGTCTATAAAGCTGAGGTGAGGAAGCCTGACTCCGGAAAGGTCAAGGTTACAGAAAGACAAGCTAAAGAAATAGGATTTATTAGTGACTAGATGCAGCATCTTTCGTGGGGACCATTAGCCCTTGTCCTGGAGTGCTGATTGCGTTCATTTGAGCATCAACATGTCAGCATCTGAGCTGGAGAGGCAACATGTGCGGTCGTGAGGAGCACAGCATTGAGGTCAGATATACTGAAGGTGAGGCCAGGCAAAGCATTTCACGATTAAGTCTCATGTCTAAAATGAGGATAATAACACCTTATAAGGCCATGGTGAAGATTAAACAAGATCATGCAAGCAAACTGCTCATCTCAGAGCCTGGCAGGCAGAAAACAATCTTGGCTATAATTTTTACTGTAACTAGTAGCCATTTGTAAAGTCGATCACTTTATATAACAATAGCAAAGGTTTAAAATTTGTTATTGCAAATGTCCTTGTATATGGACTTAGCAGCATCCATTTTTGCTGTAACAAAGGAAGAAAAGCATTCAGGGAAAATTTGTCAAGGGGAAAGAATGGGGTTGTGTCTTCACTTAGTGTTCAATTTTCTTGCCTTTGAGATGTCAATCATGAGATTCTCATTCTACCAGGTATGTAGGGGTATGGATAAACTCAGTCATGGATAAGTACCTGGGCACTTACCTAGTCATTAGGGTAATAGAACACCTAGCTTTTCTATTTCTGATAATCAGCAAGTTTTTTTTTTTTTAATTGGTTCTTTTATCAAATAGGGAGTTTGCTTGTAAATAACAATCAGTGAATCAAACAGTTAAGTTAAACATTCCAACTATTGACAGGTATACAATATGACTTTAATTTCAACCATGAATTTCTTCTTATAAGGAGATGGCAAGCCTTCTCTAGCCATCCCCTAGGCCAATGGCTTCACCATATTGTCTTTATTCACCTTCTACTGTGTTTTCTTTTTCTTTGTGAGATCAGAAAGATACAGAATTTTTCTACAGCGATAGAACACATTCCTCTTATGCTACTCCATTACAAATACTCATGTGTGTCCTTTCTCTTGGTCTTTGCCTACTTTGCACACATTATGTTCTTGCCACCTGCTGCTTCGGCTCCTTTCCTGTTTTCTGTCTCTGCTTCTCTCACCACCCCACTCCTGGGGGCATCCACCTTTCGGTCAGTGGGGTAGTTCCTTCTCCTTGGAAGGAAAAGGGCTTCCTGACAGACTGTCACAGGAAAACCACTCAGAGGAAATAGACAGCCCTTCTTCTCTCCACCTTGAACATTTCTAATTTTCTTACGTTTTATTTTCTTAAGAACAGAGGAATAGCCCCCGTTTACTGTTTTAGATTTTATCCTGCCCACACTTGTAGGTAACATGAATTTCATCTCTCTGTCATCTCTTAGACTTCAGAACTAAACCTCACTCTATTCATAATGCTGTTCACCCAACAACCAAGAGTTTAGGTCACCATATCCTTCCTAATTTGGTATCTTTGCAGTGGTTTACCCCCCCACCCTGCATTTTTTAAAACTAATTCTGAAGAAAATCATGTTTCGTAGCATCACTAAAAGACTACAACTTAGGTGACAAATGGTGTTCATTTGATTAAGACTCAGAAAATGAAATTTTTGAAGACTCATGCCTGCCACTGATCACCCTGAGACCTTATGCAATGCACGCACTTTCCACAAGCCTTGGCTTCCCCATTCATAATATGTTAATATTTAAATATATGCCCTTGACAGGCCTACTGGGAGGATCCTGAGCTCATAACCGTTCAGAGACTTTGCTTCAGGGGATATGATCTCTATTACATTTTGTCTCTCTTTTAGAACACATGCTTTTTAACATTTTCTATTGCAATATAATGTCAGCCATTCAGGAAGACTTAGATTACTATAACTAAGCACCACATACCTCTTGCTTTCACAAGGCTTTTGGTATGACAGCAAAATTGTTTTGTATACAAATATTGTATAATCAGATTTACCCTGGAACAAATTCATTTTCAGAAGGAAAATGTAAACATCCCCTTTAAGATTTATTTCTCCAACTTCTAATAAACATCCAGTTAGAAAGCCTTGTGATTTTAGTCACTTAATCAATAGAACAGCCAGAAAATTACTCTGTTTCTTTCAGAAGCAACATCCCCTGGTGTCTAAGTTTTCTTCCCAAAATTGATTCTAAAACTGAGATAAACTCTGCTGAGATGCTCTGAATCAGTAGGGAGACTTGCACTTTGTGGTTAACTGTTCCAGAAATTCTATAATTCAAATTATAATCTTCTCCGAAATAATGTATGAGTGAAACCTGCTGCACTATATATACTATCTAGTGAAAAGCAACAAAAAGAAGTATATTCACTGATGCGTTTATCTTGTTATCAAACAGGAATAAAGGGTTTGGTTGGTAACGTTAACTTGTCAAATGGTTACTACACGTACTACCCCTCATTGATAAAGTGATCCTTCCTAATTTTCAAAATATAAACTGTTCCTAAATATAAACTGTGCCTAATACTTAGCGAACTTGTATATAGCGAACCTTGTAAACCTTACTGCGGCAATTAGACAAATAAAATGGATCAGAGTATAAAAAGACATTTTCAAACCGTAGAAGAAAAAACAGAAACACCATTTATAGTCAAAATTACAGCGCCTGAAACATCAGCTGTTGACGTTTTGTATGGCTCTAAGCAGGTGGTCAGACGCAGGAGGACAAGCCAAAACAGAAAAAGGAAAATAAGGAAAAAGACGTGACTAAGGAGACCCAGTGTTCAGGGCCTCAGTACTAGGAATATACATACATTGTGAAAAAAAGAAACCATTATGTTGAATGGAATACTGAAATGAACAATTGCTGAATAAAATCTATGAGAAACTCATCTGGATTTTAAAGGTACATACATCTGAGTTTCAATTTCTCTAAGAGAAACAGAAAACGAGGGGGAAATGGGTGTGTGCCTAGTCTATGAGGATTCCTTCTGCATTTTCCTTGGAAATCCACAGTATAAATCCCTAAAACTGACATCAACACCTGGAACCCAGTTAACTCTCAGTAAATGATCATCGAATAAGTGAACAAAGAGTGACAACATGTAATATTTACTGATACACATTCACCTTCCTTCATGAAATTCTTCTGACCCAACCAAAGCCTGGACAAATTGGATTTCATGAAAACCTTCATTTTGTCTGAAATTCCCTGCTTTACAGAGGAAATAATATTTATTCTTTCAGATTATTAGGGATAAAAGAACAAATTCACTCCAGTTATTTTTTTCTTCCTTTTAGAATGACAACAAAACAAAGAGCTGTAGTTTATATTTTTCTGGCTTGTATCTCTGTATCGATCCCTAAGAGTATCTGTAAAAATAATAAATTAAGGTAGAGAAATGGGTACAATTCATTACCTCAGTGACTTAATTATTTTTTAAGTATACACTATGTCCAAGGTAGCTTCAGGTCATGAAAATCCTACAGTGGCCAGATATCAGCATAAAAATTTGAGGCTGTGTTGACATAAGATATCACTATATGTATGTACATATCTCCAAACTATGTGCACTAATTTCATGGAAAAGTACAGTGGCTTGAACTGTGATTGTAAACAGTTCTAGGAGTCTATATTGCCACTCTTGCCAGACAGTTCAGTTCACCATAGATCATTCCTAAATTGGCAAGGTGTTTGCTCTTTTTTAGGATGTTCAGATAGAGAAATTTTACGCCTTTATTTATCAACCTTTTCTAAAATTCAATAACTCTATCAACTTTGCTTATATCTATATACTTCGTGAAGTGTGTTTTTAACTTCTTTGTTTTTTCCATCTCCTTTGCTATTTCCTCTGCTTCTTCCTTTTATGAGACAAAACACTCTCCTTGGGAAGCCACTTATTTATAATATAATGCTTCAATCTCACTTCTATCTACTCTTTAATTGGGTGCTTGATCCCAATCCCTTTATCCTTTCTAAAATCCAGATGGATTACAAATGTTAAAATACCTTCCTGAGTGGACTTTTCCATACCAGGAGTCCACTGTACATAAGAGAAGCAGACCAAAAAGTGATAGATTTGCATGTTAGAGCCCAGGGATCAGTTTCAAATCACAGAAAAAGTGGTCTTAGCTAAAGCCACTGAAAGAGACGTTCCTTCTTCTGATTTTCTCTATTTTAACCTGTGCTCAAAGGACATTCTCAGAATTGGGGGATGGATGGTACTGTAGTTCTAACTGCTAAATGGTCATTAATTCTCTACTTCTCTGGGCATCATGTATAAATCTGATAAGGCCTGAACCACCAGCCTTTGTGTATGTGTATGGAATATGTGTAATTTCAATTACCCAAAGGTCCACATGTGAATCTCTTAACATACTGACTTATGCTATGCCTCAACAAACTGGTTGAAACCAAAATACAAGATCTCCTAAGAAGGGGATGACTCTCTTCTCCTCTTGGTGATCTAGCCCTCCTTTCTCACAATGGTCTGAATAAACTTGATGACTTTTAAATCCATGCCAGGAATGTACCAAGGAAGCCAGACAGACAGTAATGTTCTTAGCCAGAAATCTGTACCCTTGCTGCAAAAACTCTTATTTCTCTGACTCTCTTTTATTTTAGTTCCTATTTAGATTATACAAAATTGATATTAGAAGATATTAAAGTCACAAATATGATATCATTGAATCATATCTGTGCACTTTAAAGATAATATTTTCATTTTAGAACACTATTAAGCTTTCATTAAAATGATATCAGAGTCTCCAAGACAAAAACAGAAGAACTCATGAAACCAAAATACTTTCATTAGTTCTGGGTTAACATCAAGTATTTGTTTATCATAATGCACTGAGGGGGAAAAAAAAGCCAAGGTGATGTTCTCATCAACAGTATTAGTAATGCTATTGATGCAGAATCCAATGCAACTTTGATGACCTTGAAAAGAGTTTATTATTGCCCTGAGTAATAGACTGAAGGAAGTAGGATGCTCATTTTACAGGCATCTATTAAGCTACCAAGAAAGGCTTTAAGAATACATAGGTATCCATTCTTGAATAAAAACAGTTCTCAAAAGATCATCTTTTCAGTTGAAATACTCTGCTAGTACAAGTCATCCTCATCATCACCAAAACCATCACCATCACCACACATTTAGCACATGTTACGTTCTAGCTTCTGTTCTTACTCAAAGACGCAGATACTATAATTATGCACATTTTACAATTGAGGAAACTGAGGGTTAAAGTAAATTGTCCACAGACATAAAACTCATTAGTGGTATAGAAAGGGTTGAACCCAGCCTATCTTTGTAATATTCAATGTTTATTTAGGAAGCATCCTACTATCACAGTCAAATCTGCCTATTATTGATACTATGAATAAACTTACATGTGAGGTATTTTATATGTCACAAGAAATATAAAACATTCCAAAGAGAAACAAAATTATGTGTTATCTTTTAAAATTCAGGTTTTGGTAAAAGTTGAAGTACACCATAATCATTCCATAAAGAAATACAAAGTCTCAGGTGTGATGTTGATAGTTGGATAAAGAATAATACATTATTGGATATAAGATTCTGCTTTGTGATTTTTTTCCATCTTCACTAAAACTCTACTAAGAGAAGTAGTATGATCAGGCTGACAGCAATGGTGATCCAAATCTTGGAACGGATACCAGAGAGGTTCTACAGTTTCCTTTGCAGAGACTTAATAATGAAGAAGTCAGCCTCCTGGTTGACCTGAGGAGGTAAGTGTTTCTGAGTTAAAGGGATAAGCTCAACAAGTCAGCTCTGGGATTTCTAGATGAAGCAGGCCTAAAGATGATGTCACTTATTCTGGTACCACAGACAGGGAAGACAGAGAAAAAGAGAAGAAAACCAGAAGTCTAGTGTAATAAATTTTAATGCCTAAATTAAGCAAGAACCACCCACACCCTGTTGACTTTGCCAAAACACTGGCATTGAGTCTGCCTGGAAACCCAAAGCAGAGAAGCAAAGGCAAAAAGCAAAAAACAGGTGCAAGGCAGAGGAAGTGCGAGAGAAGGAATATTTAGTAAACACTAGTAGTTTTCAGAGGTATGATTTGGAGATATAGAACATCCTTGTGATGTTATTTTCTTGCAGCTCTTATATTACTGTGCATCTCTATGATTCAAAGATAACAGAGTCTGTGGGAAGTGGACAAGATTATAAAAGCTGTTCTCAGACACAAATGACTACATTGTGGCACTTCCCTGTCTTAAGGTCAGTATATTTTTGTATGTCAAAGAAGGAAAACATTAATCTTATCACAGGTAAGTTAGTAAGGCTTCAAGTTCAAAGTAACTGGGGGGAGCTCTACATATACCTAAATAGTCAGGCATATACACAAAACTCACGATTTCCTCACAACTTTCATGTGATATATGCCCTCCTTTCCAGAAAGATTGAGAGAATGGCCACACACAGAGGAATTAGCCTTTGAGAGAGAAAGACTGGAAAAAAGCGGGAAACTGACATTCATTAATTTGTGTTCACTATATTCATTCATACTATACTCATTTAATCAATATGAGGTCACTGTATTCATTCATACAGCACACAGCTTAAAAGGGATGGGATGAAGGAGGGGCTAGGAAATCATAGGGCAGAGTCACAATCAGACAAGGTTCAAGACGACAAACCATTTTACAGACTTTCATTTGAGCAAACACCCACGAGATCAACAAGAAGTTCATACCTGTTTTCAGAACTGCATGCCTCTTAGGTACTGCCAGCCTCATGGAACTGGAACCATAGGAATGAGTGATTTCCTCCAGAAATTCCCAGAAAGCAGCCCTGTTTTCTTTAGCTGTGCTCCAGGTCACCCTGGAGTTCAATCCACCATGATGACTGCCAACTCTGTTGCTCTTTCGCAGTTTTAAAGTCAGTTCTAAATCGGAAATTTCCTTACTACTTATTTTGAAATATCCCTGGCAGATGAATCAAACACAGCATATCCCCAATTCAACCAAAGACTTTGATTGGCACAGTCTCTAATAAATGTTTGGTGATAACAGCCTGAGAAGAGTTTATGGTGTGGTACCTTGCAGGATTTGGAGAGCAGGGGTAGTAATATTTGGAATGAGTAATGATAAGTATATCATAGATATTATGGGGAAAGACAAAGTACTGGAAAAGAGAAAGTAAGAAAGGGAGAAAGGCAGAGAACCTGATTAGAAAATTGTTTCTGCTTCTTGGAAACCCTTGTCATGGAGCTGTGTCAGTTACTGACAGAAGGGCCAGCCAAGAAAGCCAAAAGGAAAAAGGCTTTTGTCTTGTGATCACTGCCCTCTATCATGTCCAGTTATTTTCTCCTCACACTGGAAGATGGTCCTTCTTCATGTTCTTCTTGCCATTAAAAAGACAGTCACACAAACCCTTGGAAATAGCCATTTCCCTGAACGAACAATATTTTGAGGCAGATGAACAGGAAAAAAAAAAAAAAAACAGATGATGTCATTCAGTATGTTACCTGACTGACTTTTCACAGAACAGGCATTCTAAAAAAGAATTAACTGGAAAAATTCATGAACTTATATACAAACTTAAAGTTTAATTCACTATGTCCCTTCAAGAGAAAAAAGTTTTGTGTTGCAACTTGAGCAATTACACCCTATGACAGCTACTGAAATGCCAGCTGGAGCTCAGGAGTAAGTGGAAAGTCCTTCCCTCTCACACTCAGGCTGCAAATCAATCTTACTTCTTGTACTCTTCCAGTGAAAAACTGTGTAAGAGGCAGGATCCGCACAACTTGAGATTACAGAAACAACTTGAGATTCTATAACAGGTTGAACTATGAACTCTGATAGGTATGTGAGAAGAGGGGTTTAGAAGTGCTAGTCACCTGTACCTGTTTTATCTCCTAATTTAGTTGTATAGTCTTCTCAAACTTTTCTACCCAAGTGCCAATAATGGTGGGAATGGAATAGAGAAGATACACAACAAAAATGATAGGACTTCGAATTCTTATGTTTTTTTCTTAAAACATAAGAATAAGATTTATCTATTAAATAAGATTCATGTTTATTTGTGTTCTTCTGCATCATATATCACTTTGCTTTCAACTCAAGTTTTTATTCCAAATCAACAATTAACTTCAAGAAAATGTATCACATATACTTTGTGACTCTACAGTATCCTGGGTACACATCTATACACCTCAGCATTAAAGGACTTAGATTAGTTTGAAGAGCTTGTGTTTTGTTTTGTTTTGTTTTGTTTCTATTCAACCCCTGTGCAACTAGTGGGCACTATGTATTCTTTCTCTGATGCTTTCACCAAAACTAACTTCCTTAGTATGTTAAAGATTTATCACGAGAATTCAAAATTGATTTTTCAAAATCCATGCTTGGCTTTTTACCTAAATATTGATTTAAGCCAGTTATATTCTTTCTATGCTGTGATCGAAGTCGGGAACGCATCTTTGCCGTGTGCATTTCCTCTCGATGCTGCTTTTGCTGGCTCTGAATAGAAAATCTTTTATCAGGCTTAGAAAATCTGCTGGCATCTGTGCCCTGGATAAGAATCACTGCATTCCCAGGAGAAAGAATTTGGGAACTTGTCTTATGATGACTCTCCATGGCTGATCAGATGGAATATATGGAATTAAATGTAAGATAAAGTATGGATAGAACACAAAAAGCAGGCCCTGATACCCTGATCAAATAACTCCCTCAGTTCTCTGTTCTGCAAATAAGTCTCTGAAGCCAGAAGGTGCCAGCTTCAACTTTGGAAGACGTTCTCCACCTTCATGCTCAGCTTTCATCTTATTTCCTTCTGGAAACTAATGCAAAAGAAAAAGTTTTCTATAGATATGCTCTATTTTTTTAAGAAGCCAGACACAGATGACTACATGTTATATGATTCCATTTATGCAAAATGCCCAGAAAAGGCAGGTTTATAGAGACAAAAGCAGACCAACAGCTGTCTAGGAGTATGGGCAGGAGAGGGATTAACTGCAAAAGGACATAAGAGAAATTTGGGGAGTGTTGGAAATGTTCTAAAATGTGAATATGGTGATATCTGGACAACCCTAGAAATTTAATAAAAATCACTGAACTGTAGGCTTACAATGGATGAACTCTGTGGTATGGAAATTATATATCAATAAAGCTGCTTAAAGAAAGAGAAAATGCCAGTCTTCGGAGAAAAAGGATGTTTCAATTAGACTTGTAATGATCTAAATATCATGAGAAATTTCTGGCTAATTAGAAATATTTAAACACAGCAATATAGGACATTGCTTAAATTAACTGAAAGTGATGCCAGGACAAGCAGAAAGCGCTGTACTTTAGGAAGTTGTTGTTTATATCAATTTTTTACATTTCTTTTTGTTGTTGCTGTTCATTTATATGGAACATTTGCCACCCAGAAGTGGATTTGGGCTTCATTAGTTTGTCATCCTGATAACGTATCTCCCAAGAAAGAAGGTTAAACCAGCTAACACCTTTAAAATTTTTAGAAGGATGGGACAAACAAGTAAATGAAATGTAAGAGGCTATCTCCTTTTCTGAGTTTGTCCCTACAGAAAGACCCTAGCAAGGAAAGCAGCAAAAAATCAGGAGATAATACTGCGAATCATGTGTGTTAGATGCTCAATCAATCCAGTTTTGTCTTCCTGGTCCACAGGAAGACTGTATTTCCCAGTTTCCTCTGAGTTTAAGATGGAACCATGTCTGACAAAATATAAGCGGAAGCTATATATGGCATTTTCAGGCAAGGCAATAAAACATATTGCATAACTATCCAAGCTCTCTCTCTCTTCCCTATGGATAGAACGAGAGGTGAAAAACTCCAAGGTTGTTGAACCCAACTCATGGAAGAATCTTAGTTGCCTGAATTACTTCTTTGAAGAGAGCCGACCAGGAGCGCTGCTCAACTGGCATTGGACTTTGCCCGAACAAGAAAGAAACCTTTTTTGTTGAGCCATTGAAATGCTGGGATTGTCTGTTGTAGCTTATCACCCTAACCAATTATCCTAGTTGCTTAATTGTTATTTAATTGCCTTAACTAATATGACACACTATAGAGCTCAAAGTATATTTCTTCCTTTCTTCCTTTTATCACCTAGTTCTACTCTTTCCCTCATGCCCATCTTTCCTCTTTCTCCTCCTATTGCCCTACTCCAGCTAATGTGCACTTCTGAGACAGAGGAAGAAATGCGTGAGTAGTATTCAGCCTGTTCCTCCTTAAGACCCTTCTTCAAGAAGTGGAATATTTGAATGGAATAAGGTAAAAATAGTAGTCTGCCATTCTTTATTCAGAAGAGCTAGAATGTATCTCAAGTCTTTGGTTAAAATGTTGCATTATTACCAAGAGCAATGCTTTGCCCACCCTCCTTAGGGGGAAAAAAAAAAAAAACCTACAGCGATAAATGCCAAGAAACAAATGTCAGAGTTGGCAGCCACCTTGTGGGTCATGAACTTTGCTTTCATTTTCTGAAGCTTTTGGTAGTGGAGAAGTGCATTCTGGTTGCTCTAATGCTTTTTGTCCACCCCTGAGAGTTATTTTCCCGAAACAACAAATTACCATTTCAATTCATTTTCAAAGTCATTATCCAGGTACCCTTTCCTCCTTTTCCGCATATAGAACAAATGCAAGGAAAGAAGAGAGGACCTGCCGCAATTCCGAAACCACACCCTGGGCCACACTCAGCCCAAACCATCACCCCAGCCCTTCAGCTTGTCAACCCCAGTTCCCCCCAACTCCACTGTCAAAAAATAAAATAATTCAAATAAAAAACAGCTCATAAAACAGTAAACAAAATAAAGTCAGTTTTCTTTTTTTTTTTTAAAGAACAAAATGAAACTTGAGGGAAAACTTACTGGAGTTACAGTTTATCCTGATACAGTCTAGATGGGGAAAAATAAATGAAAGATGAAATTGCATCCTTCAAGGTAACAGCTGCAGACATCCAAAAACAATCAGTCCACCCTTCCGGGGACAGACACACGCAAGAAATGTGGCCATTTTATATATATATATACAGTATGCACGAGTTTAAGGGTGGGTGTATATGTACAGTATATTGTTTAGTAAAGTTGGATACATATATATATACACACACACACATATATATATACACGTATGTATAGAGATATATACTGGTATACATATATATCCACAATAGACACCGAGTAGGCTTCTTTTTTTTTTTTCTTTCAAAAATCCTATTCACTTATATAAAGTATTTCAAAACTGGACTTTGAAATATTAATTTTGTTAAACTTGGAAAATACTGCAAAAATTTCCCCACCAAATGTAGGTTTTAGTTTGTTTCTCTCTACAACTGGTTTTTCTTAAAATTTATCTTTAAAAGTACCATCAAGACAATTTTTGTTTTAGTATTTCAAAGATATATCACCAGTCTGACATATCGTATCATTTTAACAAATCTGTCCATGAAGTTTCTCAGTGCAGTATTTAACCCTTTCTCTTTTTCTAAAACCAAACTCCCTCCACCCTCTCTCCTCAGGTCAGGCCCCAAATGCTATAGAAATTTATGCAGGCAGATTTGCCGTTATCCTCAGAGGTAAGGAAAGGGTTACCACCACCTGGTCATTTTCTGTCATAAAATGGCCACTTGCAAACAGCTAACCGCACAAACACCCATCCCAGATTTTAGAGAGGCGGGCTCGGGTGCTGGCTAAAAGGAGTTGTATGATGTTATCATAATTGATTGGGGTCTTTGCTGTAGTTTCAAAGGCCCCCAGACCAACGCCCTCATGAAGCCCATCTCCGTCTTCCTGCCTGAATGCTCAGACTGAATCAAGCGCCCACAGCATTTGAGGAGAAGGCGAGACAGGCACATGGGGAGGAGGTCTTGGGCACCTTTGACATCCTACCTATTTCCCTCTGTGATCCTGCATCTTGAAGAAAGAAAATTCTTTTTTTTTTTAATGGGAAAGAGAGGGAATAAAGGGTGGCTAATTTTCTTGTGCTGGTCACCAGACAAGGTATTTTGTGTCAGAGATCAGAGTATCTATCCTTTTATTAATATCTGTTTGGAGTCAGGGACACACAGCATAAAAGGTATAGAGCAGAGTCAATGGGTGTTAGTAGGGGTTGGGAAGAATGGTCAGAGAAATGTCTCAGGTTAACTGTTACCAGGCTTCCCAGTTGAACCTAAGTTTGGTTTTCAATTGTGGGAATTCCTATAAGAATTTGTTTAAAGCCAGACATTAAAAGGTAGAAGTAAAATGATAAAGAAAAGGAGAAAATTACAGGAAAAAAATACAGTTAGAAACTGTGCTTTTCTTCTAGTTAAGGTTAACCCAATAGTTTTGGAGAACTTGTGGAAGATAATGCCACGATTTGAATTTCCTAAAGTAAACCATTTTAAGCAAGTGAGAAAGAAACCAGTGGCAAATGACAGGGCAGAATGAAACTACGTGAATCCAGATAGGAGCAATTTATAACACCCAAGCATTCTGAGGAAGGGGGCAGGAAGCTTATTTGTTCCCCAGAAGAACATCTCTTGAGAAAAATCTGGGTTTGGTTTCGTGCGGTTAGGTTTGTCATGTGTCGTCAACCGCAACAGAAAAGTGGGAGCAAACAGCCCTGGAGCAACTGGTACGATCACCGGACAGAGGAGGCCATGCCCCTGGTGAGGACTGGGGAAGGGGAGGGCAGGGAGGGAGGAAGAAGTGGGGCCTCAGCTGCCGGTTTGCCTACCATCACCCGAGGCTGGAGAAATGCCCCTCACTGATGGATTCAAGAAAGAGGGGAAGCAGACGTATGCGCGTGCTTCAGAGAAGGAAGGGAAAGAGTGAGCCTAAAGCAACAACCCCAAGAACTTTAAACAAGAAGTGGTTTTCTGCCTTGGTTTCTGTGCTGCTGAGGATTTATTCTTAGTCAAGGACCTGGTCTAGGCAGAGGTGCTGGGTTGGGCTTGTCCTTCTGGGTTCACTCAAGTGATTCCATGAACTGAATGGTGTCTTTAAAACAATGTGAGGACTTGCAGCTTTCAAGACAGCAGACAATTGGGTATGTTAAGTCAAGAAGTGAAAAATTATTTTGCTACTTTACTTGAAGAATAAGTTTGAGGAGAAAAATCTACCCCAGTTCCTTGTTCACAGGGTCTGAGAGGGTGGTCTTGATAGTGATGATGTATTTTTTTTGTGTGTGTGTGGTACATGGGCCTCTCACTGTTGTGGCCTCTCCCGTTGCGGAGCACAGGCTCCAGGTGCACAGGCTCAGCGGCTGTGGCTCACGGGCCCAGCCACTCCGCAGCATGTGGGATCCTCCCAGACCAGGGCACGAACCCGTGTCCCCTGCACTGGCAGGCGGACTCTCAACCACCGCACCACCAGGGAAGCCCGATGTATTGTTTTTTAATGAAAAAATGAATCAGAAGAACTGACCTGGGAGGGCAATTTCCTTTAGATCTCCAGTAGCAGCCGAAGTCCTCTCTCTGCCTGAGCCTTGGCATGGTATTTGAGGGATGTGGGCATGTGTGTGTGTGCTGTTCATTCTGTTTCAGTTGTTTCATTTAATTTTAGTAAATAAGGAGAAATTATTATTTTCTATATTGATGAGCTTCAGGTTGAGCACGGAAGAGGTGAATGTTTCTAGGTGTTTTATGTCTTCAGTGATGCATACAGTAAACAGTAGTCTGCAAGTCCATGTTTCCAGAGAGAGAACATCTGGAGAATCTGAATGCAATTAACCAAGCTGCATGGCACTGCCTACAAGCCTCCACCACTGAAGAAGGGCTGCCTGCCTTCTGCTGAGGATTCTTACAGGCCCATGAATGAGGCTGTACCAATACTGATTGACTTTTCTGCTGTACGGCTCAATTCAAACCAAGCACTAAGAAAAAGATGCCTTCCGTGCATGTTTAAAAGGTGACCATCGTGAAAGCAGTTAGAAGTCATTAAGTCTGTCACATCACTGATCCACAGTATTGATCTGTGGAGGTCACGGATAACCCATGATGACTGAGTAGTTTAGAAACATGGGGAGTCCCACCTCTGTGACCTACTTTCTTTGTTTCACATCTATCAAGCAATCATAAAAAAACTATTGACTTATCTCAGAAAGTTACTGTGAGATTAAGGTTTTCAAAATATTTAAAAATACTATAATAGTAAAAATTATTATTATATCTTTTAATACTAAGAGATAAAAATATGATTGGTCAATGGCCAACCTCAAAGCTTTTAAAAACGTGCTGTGTGTAGCTGGACATTGCTCATGGCTGCTGTTGCCACGGCTGGCTATCTTCAGAAAGCAAGGCCCTTGGAAAAGCCTAGTCCCCTTGATATTTAAGAGACACGTTCCATCAGAAAAATACAGACATTTATATCATGACCTTCTATGTGTGAACAATTTGAAATAAACTGGAATATCATTCGTGCCTGTGCTAGAAAAGAGACACAACTTAAATGGAGGGAGGGATCCTTTGAAATTAGTTTTGGGGATTGTGTACGTAAATGCACACCCTGCTTGGAGATATTTTCTACTATAATGAAAAAAAGGGTAATATGAATTCATGACACGGAGAAAAAAAGCATTTATGAAGGGCTATATTCTAGGGAGGGGGGTAGGAGAACCTTCAAACAAAGCATGAATATGAAGAGTTGTGCACACATGTCCAAGGAATTTAAGTTCAGTTTTCTGTGTTAGGTTTGAAAGAAAGTAAATTCAAACCAGTAATTGTGGTGAACCATACCCTTCAGGGAAAAAAGAAGTGACCACTGTTTCTAGAGAAGCACAGCGCTCTTTCGCCTAAGATGCCTCAACTTAGGAGAGCTACACTGACCATGTGCAGAAAGGAGTCAGGAGGCAAAAGCAGAGTCTTTTAAAAAAGCACACCTTGGGGCTCCCTGGTGGCGCAGTGGTTGAGAGTCCGCCTGCTGATGCAGGGGACTCAGGTTCGTGCCCCGGTCTGGGAAGATCCCACATGCCGCGGAGCGGCTGGGCCCGTGAGCCAAGGCCACTGAACCTACGCGTCCGGAGCCTCTGCTCCGCAACAGGAGAGGCCACAGCAGTGAGAGGCCCGCGTACCGGAAAAAAAACCAACAACAAAAAAAAAACACGCCTCCCAGATTTTCGTGACAGTTTAAAATGCAAAAATAATGATTCTAGGAATACACCTGGGATCTATGACTGTGTGTATGTGTGTGTGTGTGAGAGAGAGAGAGACAGAGAGGGAGAGAGAAAGAGACAGAGAGAACCTGTTCATCTCTTTCTTCATCCCCTTTTATCTCCCTCCACCTCCATTTTTCCTTCTAAGATGTGAGACCTGTCATAGTTGGCCTTCTAATCTTACAAAACAACATCTAAAAAGGAAAAAAAAAAAAAGTTGTCTGTTTAAAGGCAATGTGCATTTCCCCAGGACCCCACGGGGCTGAATATTCCTTATATCTCTGGCTCTCTCTTACCTTGAAATAGAGAGTTAAAAACTGACCCTATCTTCTTTTCTGTGAGCTAGTTAGGAGGTCACATTTGTTTTCATTTTAGTTGTGGGAGGTTTTTTTTTAATTTTTATTTCTTCTGTTGTTTTTCAGAGAACTTGACAGTAGGCTACTGGTGGTGGTTTCAGGTATGCACTCTGGTTGGTTGGTTTCAGGTGGGCAGGATGGTGTAGGGAGGGGAAGGTGAGGAGGACAGGGGAATGCCAGTCCCTGCAGGCTGCTCAGTACACTCTGTTCTCAAGGCTGTTTGCTATGCGGGCCGCAGGCTTTGGGCCTTTGAAGGGTTGAATACCATCTTTTGATTTACCATGGCTGATGGTGGGGAGGATTGGAAACTCAAGAACACCCACAAAGATCTAGCAAAGGAGAAAAACAAAACCCAAAATAACCAAACACACACATACGCAAACCAAAGAAAAACCAAGAGACACACTGACAACAGAAATCAAATATGCTTGGAAAAGAAAAAGGGCGTAGTGTTGTAAAAGCTGCAACTTGGGGAAAAAAAAAAGAGACACACAACTAAACAAGCCACTGCTCAAAACAGTCTTCTGTGTCCTAGAGATTTTTAGGATTGTCGTATAGGCATTTTTCAAGAGTGACCAGTTGACCTGACGGCAGATAAGACTGGTATTGATTTCCCACCTTCCCACCAGGCCATCTAGGGTTGTGTATCGTCCTGCATCTGATACATTTGTCCATCATGTCTTCTCCATGCCTCTGACAAACCATTCCACTGACATCTTTATGAAGGAGTTGTGTATCTAAACATATCCTACATAGCCAAACAAATCAGAGGCTTAGATAGTTTGAGCGCAGCTGTATCACAATCCTGTCAACACAGGGCACTGACTTTCTACTGAGTAGAATCAGCAGAAATAGAGATTGCTTTTTTTCCTTCCAAAAACCAAGAGGTCCTCACTCTCCATAGAAGATTGATTAGAATCCAGCCAAGAAGGTCAGCAGCCTGAGAGGATGTGAGGCCATAAAAGAGGGATTTCCAAAGTACCATTGTAGGTAATTACAGTAGAAGAACAGGTCCTCTCTCAGTCAAGCTACAAATTTGAAACTGTCATAATTTCTCAACGCTAAGGAAAAATGCATATGTGTTATATAAGAACAGAGTAACTGGTAACAGTGTGACTTAATAATTTTTATCAAAAGGGCCGTCTAGTGAGGGTAGGAATGTCAGGAAGGAAGAAGGGACACATACCAAGAGCCACACCATCCTTCCATGTGTCAGAGACTCTAAACTGATAGAATTTTTCCCCGATGGGACAACAGAAGTAATGTGACTTGTGCTCCCCACTAGGAGAGAGTAAATATAAGGAGATACTAGTGTCATCAAGGCCACCAGAATTTCCCATGGGAACAGTCCTTGCGGAACTTCAAACAATGCATTTCTCATCCCACTCACATGGCTTCGTTCTCTCAAACACCACCCTCCCATTTTGCTTCCATCTCATGCCCTGTCCCTGTCCTCTGCTTTGACTGTTTTGAGTGGTGACCAAGGAGTTGGACTTAATGGGAATGTGCTTGATCAAAAGATGGACCAAAGTAGCGTGTTTTACACAAAGCTAAACGATTCAAAAAACCAAGAAAGGAAACTTAGAAAACAAATCTTCTAGTAAAGAAACCACCACTGTCAGAAACCAGAAATTGACATCAAAACCTCATGCAGAAACAAGAAGGTGTTTGTTGCTGTTGGGATTTATCCTTGGCCTATTAAACAAGAGGTGAGCAGCTTAATTTCAAGAAACAAACAAAGAATTCAATCAAACCAATGAAAATCAGAAAAGAAAGGGAAGACAAGCCCAAACAGAGTGGCAGAGGGTACTTCATACGATACCTAAGTTAACCATGAGCTTCACGCGCCCCCCATCCAGCTCCAAGCGCAGGGTGTCGGCAGAGTCCCTGGAGGTAGTGGCCACCAGCAGCCCATAAGCTCGCTGGGACATGAAGCGGAAGGACACGTCCTCTGCCTCGGTGTGCATGACCATGGGCATGATGATCTTCATGTACATGCTGCCGTCGTAGCTCAGGATGGACGCCTCTGCAGAGAAGAAAGAGGGTACGGTCAGGATGAAGGATGCCAGAGTCTGCCTTTGCTTCCAGGGTAAGCAGAGTAGAAGGAGAGGGCACCAAATTAGTAGACAGGTGGCTTGTGCTTGCTAGACCTCCACTACCGCTTTTAAGCTGTATGCAGAACCCTTAAACTCTGAGGTTCTATTTCCTCATTTGTAAAAGGCATCTGATGGCACTGGTCCCTGCCCTACCATGCTCACTGACTTGTCAATGGTACCACATGAAATAATGGATGTGAAGGCACTTTGCAAAAGTGAAAATGCCCTCACAAATGGTAGTAATTCTGTATGCTGTAGACACGACAAAGCAAAACAAGACACTAAACAAAACTTGAGTCCTGTAAATATTTCATGAAGAACAGGAGGGAAGCAGCAGTTTATAATCACCACAGCGAACAAATACATACTTGCCAGAGTGCTGCTAGAAAAAGAAAAGAGCAGCAGCACAGCCAGGCCTCGTAGAAGTTTGCTTGGCCCGTTCAAAGAAGATTGATGGAGCCAGGGCCAGAACACCAACAACAAAAGCTAAGCACACCTTCAGGAACCAGACATTTTACTTTTATTCAAATAGCACTTTTATAGGAAAGGAAGAAGCTCACTTTTATTTGAAACCTTCTCTAGTCCAAACACTTTGGTTATGAGCCCTCCACCCCCTCCAATATGTTATCTCATTTAATGCCACAACGTGGGTCTACCATTCCTACTTTCGAACAGAAAACCAAGGGTCTTAGGGGGAGTAGGTTATCATCCCTAAGTCACACAGTCTGGACTTTTTTTTTTTTTTTTTTGCGGTACGCGGGCCTTTCACTGCTGTGGCCTCTCCCGTTGTGGAGCACAGGCTCCAGACGAGCAGGCTCAGCGGCCATGGCTCACGGGCCCAGCCACTCCGCGGCATGTGGGATCTTCCCGGACCGGGGCACGAACCCGTGTCCCCTGCATCGGCAGGTGGACTCTCAACCACTGCGCCACCAGGGAAGCCCCACAGTCTGGATTTTAACCCGGTATATCCAATACCAAGTCCAGGGCCTGTTCTGTAGCACCATGTGGCTCAAAACGTGAATTTGTTTAATCATTTGTTTCGCAAATATTTTAGAGAACACAGGAAGAGAATATCACTCACATTCCTAGGAAGCCAACTGCCACTGAACTCAGCACCTGGCACTGAAAAGGTACTTACTAAATATTTGCTACATTCCAATATGCACTATGGAGGGTACAAAGGTGAAGCAGACAACATCCCCTATCCTGAAGGGAGACTAAGCACACACAAATAACTACTAGAATATAAACATGGCTAAATGACCCAGCAAAGATATATTGATAAAGCCAGGAGCATTCAGAAGAGAGAGGCTATAGCATGCAGGTGAGTAGAATTGATGTGGTAAAGTCTGAAGCTGGTCTCGATAGATGGGTGGGGTTTTTAATGAAAGAAGTGATGGCATCAGATTTCACAGGTAGATAAAACAGTATCTCTATACACAAAAAGGAAAGAAGAGGGGTATGCTCAGATAATAACAAACTTCAATTTAACAGAAGCGTCAAGCATATTTTAAGAATAATTATACAAAGGTGTTTTGAGATTAGAATAAAATCAATGGACTGTGGTAGATACTGGGAAGTAAATGAATAGTTTTAGATTATCAGGTACCACAATATGCTCATTTGTGACTATATACCAGGCACTCTTCTAGGTGTTGAGGACATGACAGTGAACAAAAGAAACAAACATCTTCTGTCCTCATGCATAAAAGGCATAGGAACACGGAGAGACAAGGCAGACCACGTGGAAAGTTCTCAAAATAGTACGTCATCATCATACACCCAACCTTATTTACACAACACACAAAAGGTCCATGAAAAAAACATAAATACACCTGTCATTCCTGGGAATCAATCTTCACCTGGGTAAAATCCATGACATGCTCATAGCTGTATATTATAATGTGCAAACTCTAAGAGGATCACAAACAAAGGTGTGACAGTTACAGACACCATCAAAATGAAAAACATATTTTGAAGATCTCTTCTTAGATGAGAAGCATTATCTAAATGTAACACATGCTCAAGATGTAAAAGAAACGTTTATCTCCTGAAAGAGCAGAATCAAAAGTTCAATAACAATAGCTAAAATTTATTGAGCACTTACTATTTGCCTGGTGTTTTTTAGGATTTTACATGCATTAAGATGGCACTTAATCCTCACAAGTACTTCGTGAAGAAGACAATATTATTATATTTTATAGATACCAGGTCACACATCCAAGAAGTGGCAGAGCTGGAAGTTAAATGTAGGCAGTCCGATTCTCATGGCTGTATACATAATGATTCTGCCAAATTGTGAGAGAGTTATACTAGGAGCACACCCGTGTTTCTTAGCACATAAAGTACATCTACAATGCTTCATGGCAGACTGTGGTGTTCTTGTGTGTGTGTGTGAGTGCATGCACATACATGCACACGTGTGCACATATATATACATATATGCCATTATTTAAAGTTGTATTAACATATACAATTATATAGAGATGATATGTATTTCTAAATAATATATTGTTATATATTACTAGGCACAATGCTGTGTGTTTGTGTAATTATGAACACCATTAATTACTACTATGTACCTTCTCCTATAGACACCCACACAAAAATACACTCCTTTTTAAAAGATGTTAGGGTATTCAGTGAGCCATGAGATGGTTGTTTTGATGCATTCAACTTAAATAATTCCAAAACTAATGGCCACTTTTATCTCTCTGGACATGTATAGTGGCAGAATATATGCATAAATGAATGTATCTTTATGTCAATATTGGTAGTGTCAGAGAACAAATATCAGGTGCATATGTAGTTAAACATCTAATGGTACAAAATAAAGTATGTATCTCAATGTATACCTTTGTGTGTATCTTGGTGAGTATGTTCTACTATTAACATGGTATTTTTAAGGGGAGGGTGATGAAGCAAAAAACTTAATATAGGAATCAGCTGAAACAAAATTTGTTTCAGAATTCATATTAATTTGCTTATAAGATTTCAAACACAAGGGCTACCATGAATGGAATACTATTCCATGGAAAATAAGTCTAAATAAGGAAAGTTATTTGATCTAAAAACTATCAGATTATTGAGTGTTGAAAGACCACATCATGAAATGCTGACATAATAGTACTTACACAGTTCTCCTTTTTTAAATTAATTAATTAATTTATTTATTTATTTATTGGCTGCATTGGGTTTTCGTTGCTGCGTGCGGGCTTTCTCTAGTTGAGGCAAGCAGGGGGCTACTCTTCGTTGTGGCACACGGGCTTCTCATTGCCATGGCTTCTCTTATTGTGAAGCACGGGCTTTAGGTGCGTGGGCTTCAGTAGTTGTGGCACATGGGCTCAGTAGTTGTGGCTCGCAGGCTCTAGAGTGCAGGCTCAGTAGTTGTGGTGCACGAGCTTAGCTGCTCCACAGCATGTGGGATCTTCCCGGACCAGGGCTCCAACCCATGTCCCCTGCACTGGCAGGCTAATTCTTAACCCCTGCGCCACCAGGGAAGTCCCCAGTTCTCCTATTTTGTTCCTCTTTTCCTCCTTTCCTACTTCCTTTTGTCTTAAGTGAATATTTCCTAGCATATTATTTTAATTCCTTTGATGGTTCTTAACTAAATAGCCAAGTAACTAAGAGCTACTTTCTTAGTGGTTGGTCTAGGGCTTACAACATACATCTTAATTTATCAGAATCTACTTCATATTTATACTAACTTAATTCCAGTAAGATACAGAAACTTTACTCTTACATAGCTTTCTTCTGGTCCTCCTTTTTGTGTTATTATTGTTATTCATATAATGTCTATATATGTTTCAAACTCAAAAATACATTGTTATAATTATTGCTTTATAAAAACTTCTTCTTATGAAGTGAAGAAAGGAGAGCTCAGATATATTTATAGAGTTTTTTTTTAAATAAGCTTATTATTTACCATGTCTGTCTCTCTTCATTTCTTTTTGTGGATTAGCAGTACCATCTGGTGTCATTCCCTTTTTTCAATGTAGCTTCATTCATTTTTTATTATCAAATATATTACAATTCTATGTTATAGGCCCAACAATACAATTTTATAGATTGTTTTATGTAATTGCTTTTTAAATCAGTTAAAAGAAGAAAGAAAAAGAAATGTGTGATTACACTCTTTTATCATTACCTACATAATTACCCTTATTGGAGCTCTTTGTTTTTTCATGTAGATTCAAATTACTGTCTGCAGTCACTTCGTGAACTTCTTTTAGTAGTTCTTATAAGGCAGGTATACTAGCAATGAATTCTGTTTTTTTGTTTACCTGGATACATCTTTGTTTCCCTTTCACTTTTGAAGATGCTTTTGTTGGCTATAGGATTCTTGGCCTACATTGTGAAGAGACATCAGCTGTTTATCTTATTGTGGGCCTTTGTATATGATAAGCCACTTTTCTCTTGCTGCTTTCAAGATTTTCTCTTTGACTTTCAACATTTCTATTATAATAAGTCTGGATGTGAATGAATTCCTTTGTACTGATCCTACTTAGAGCTCACTGATGTGTAAATTAGTGTTTTTACTCAAATTTAGGAAATCTTCAATCATTAATTCTTTAAATATTTTTTCTGTCCTATTCTCTCTCTCCTTTTTTCCAGGACTGCCATCATACGTATGTTGGTACTCTTAATGATGCCCCATATTTCTCTGATGCTTTGTTTATCTTCGTTCATTTTTCTTTCTTCTATTTAGACTGTATAATCTCTACTGATCTATCTTCAAGTTTGCAGATTCTTTCTTCTGCTAAGTCACATTTTCTGTTGAGCCCCTCTGGCGAATTTTTCATTTAGATTATTGTGCTTTCAAGCATTTTAGATAGATAGATAGACAGACAGAGAGACAGGGATAGATAGGTAGGTACGTAGGTAGATAGGTAGATAAATACTCCCCAAATGATAGAAATTTTGGAATTGAAAAGTTGAAAAATAGATATATAAATATATATAATTTTAATCTCTTTATTAACATTATCTATTTGATAAATCACGGTTATCTTATTTTGCTTTAATTCTTTAAGCACAGTTTCCCTTAATTCCCACAAATCCCTTTGAAAATATGTATAAGAGCTTTGGTGTAGTTGTCTGCTAAGTGCAACATCCGGGCAGTTTCTATTGCCTGTATGTACTCCTATGTATGGGTCACACTTTCCTTTTTTGTGTATGTTTCACAATTTTCTGTTGAAAACTGGACATTTTAGATAACAGATTGTAGCACGTCTGGATACTGCTCTCCCCTCCGTGACCACCACCAGGGCTACTTCTTTCTGTTTGTTCATTCATTTATTTGTTTAATGACTTGGCTGAACTAATTCTGTGACATATTTTCCAAGCAGTGTGAAGGCTCTGATGTCCTTGTTCAGATATTTTTCCATTTTTTATCTTTTAGCCTGTCTTCCTAGGTGTTGTTCCTAGGTTGGTATAAGCCACCTATCGCTCAACTATTATACCTAAGCCCCCTTGGTCAGTTAATTTTTACTCATTATCTGGTGGATTTGTGTGACTTGGAGACTGCTTTCACAGTTCAGTAAGCTTAAGACTTTGCCTCACGTTCAGCCAGGGACTAGTTCTTGGAAGTTGCCCCGCCTGTCACTCCTGAGTCGGTGCAGTCTTGGGAATATGCACAGTCCTCCAGCCCACCAAGGATAAGTGTGGTTTTCGCTTTAAGCCTGGTCTCCTAGGGGTATCCCCTGGCTAAAAGCAGCTTATCGTTCAGTCAGTTAAGAGGCTGTACCTTAAGCCCCTTGAGCCAATAGGCTTTTCCTCTTACTGATGGATGTATGTGTAGCTTGGTAATACTTTCAAATCTTCCCGATCTCCTCCTCTAATTAGCTCTGAGTGTATCCCAGCAAATGTGTACAACCATCTAGACCTCCATGGCTTTCTCTACCCCTGATTCTCTTTGCTAAACTTCTGACATTAGCAAACTTCTGGTATGCCATTTCACTCATTGCTACTAGTATCATAGATCTACCTGTCCCTTCAAAATTGATAGTGACCAAGATCACCATTATTTTCAAAAGTCCTTTACCCATGAACTTCTCTAATCCTTGTTCTAAACAGCCAGGCAGAGTTGTAGAGCTCTGCATCCTAATAACTTGCATCTACCCCAGAGCAGAACCTCTGTGCCACTACACAACCCAGCTGTGTGCAGAAACAGTGGCCCACTTCTCCCTGAGTGACATTCACATTCTAAAAGTGGGCATGGGAGGAAGATGATAGGTCCTGGTCTTCTCAGCTTGCCCCTCCTAACATGAAACATGACTAAGCTGGGGCAGGGACAATTGGAGCCCCTATATTCTTGACATGCCAAACCTGGGATAGAGCTTCTGCTCTATGAATGGAGATTTAGTAGGAGAAGTGAGGCCTCTTCTTGGCTGTGCCTACCAGGAATATTGCTTCTGCAACATGGAACTGGGGAGAGTTGAGAGGCACCAGTAGCCTGACCATCTGAGGTGAAACTGTAGTCCTAGTGTAACTGGTTGGAGAGGGAGATCCTGTCTTCTTGGCCACAACCACCTGGAATGAAGCTTCCTGAACAAGGAGCAGGGTTGGGGTAGGAGAAGGGAGCAGGTTGTGGTTTAAATACCATAGCTCTCACTTCTCTTAGTGAGATTTAGTAGATCTCTTAAATAAATGTTTCTCCATTTGTTGTATGTCCTTAGAACAATTTTCAGAGATTTTAAATGGTTGTGTGTGTTTTAATAATTTTCACCAATTAAATGGTTGTTTCACTGGGGAGATCTGCTAATTTCCTCGTCCAGCCATTGTAGAGTTCCCTATTTTGATTATTACAAATGTCTTACATATCTTTTCCCATAAAATTCCTGGACTCCAGATTCAGGTGAGGTTCCCTGGCTGGTAACACTTTGCATTTGTTGTTGCACATCACTCCTGGAGAAACTAAGCACACGTTTTGTTCACCTCAACTGGAAGAGTACTCTTGGAGGCCTGGGCTTGTTTTCCTCCACACTTTGCCCCACATGCCTTTTCCCTTTGCTGATTTTACTCTGTAACTTTTGCTGTAATAAACCATGACCATGAATATAATATCTCGAGTCCTGTGAGTCCTTCTAGAGAAACATGCAAATTGAGAGTGGTTCTGGGGACCTCTGATACCCACATACAGTTGTCCTGAGTGTACTGGGGGACTGGTTCCAGGACCCCTTGCAGACAACAAAATCTTCGGATGCTCAATCCCTTATGTAAAATGGCACAGTATTTGCATATAACCTACAAATATCCTCCCATATACTTAAAATCATCTCTAGATACTTACAATACCTCATACAATATAAATGCTATGTAAGTAGTGTTAAATACAATGTAAATGCTCTGTAAATAGTTGCCAGTGTGGCAAATTCAAGTTTTGCTTTTGGGAAATTTCTGGAATTTAAAAGATATTTTTGATCTAAGGTTGGCTGAGTCCATGGCTGTGGAACCCAAGGATATTATCAACTGTATTCTTTGTTCTGCATTCATAATGCGTATGATCATTATGTGTTTGTTGTATATTCAAAGATGGTCACTATTCTCACCATGCCTTTTGTCATAGTTTCTCCATTTCTGAGTAATTTTATTCATCTTTTAAGTGCTTGGATTTTATGGTAACACCTTTTTTATTTTATTTTATTTTTTGTTGTTTTTTGTTTTAAACATACCCATCAGTTTCTTTTTTTTTTTAACATCTTTATTGGAGTATAATTGCTTTACATTGTTGTGTTAGCTGCTGCTGTATAACAAAGTGAATCAGCTATACGTATACATATATCCCCATAACCCCTCCCTCTTGCGTCTCCCTCCCACCTTCCCTATCCCACCCCTCTAGGTGGTCACAAAGTATATGGTAACACCTTTTTAAAAAGAACTCACTAGTACTATTATTACCAAAGTTTGTTCATGTTTGTGAAAGTCTATTTGTGCTCTTGATATTTGAATTACATTGTGGTTGTGTGTAATTCTTGAGTCTCCCTTCATTTCATGCAGAATTTTATACACTTCGATTTATTGTTCTTGAGATTGTATAATGCCAACATTTCCTCTCATAGGTGGTAAATGATGTAAATTTTGTATAAATGCCTAAAGAATATTATTTTATTCCTTGAAGCCCAATGACATAATCAATACACATCTCAGTGTTGAATACACTATATCTGATTTTCTTAGAACCCATCATGCTATTTTGAACTTTATGGAGTCAGTTCTTTATATTAAGAACAAATTTCTGGTTTGATGCCTTTAGGTAATCTCTTTGTTAAAGTACTCAGTTTTTCTGTTTCCGAGGCCCAATTATCTTGTCTGTCCTCATATCTCTTAGTTTCTTTATGATGGATTTCAGCTCTTTGACTTCTCATCAGCATTCACTGTGAAGCATTTTCCTTCTATCAATACATCAATATTTAGCCGTGTATTATCTGCACCCCTGTGGTTACTAATTATTTCAAATAAGTTATGTGATCATATTTTGGCTCTCAGATATTACATATACAGTCTCTCTTTTCCATTCACTCATTTGTTTTTACTTTTTCTTTGAATTCTTATACCATTAATTAAATTCTCTTAAAATATTCTACAGTGCAAATGAGCTACAAACTACACAGCTCATGGGAAAGTTTTCTGTCCTTTGGTTTGTTTTCTTCTAGATCAAATTCCTTCAGTTTTCTAAGCTATACCTATGTTTTTTGAAATTGTATTTGCCTGATGTTTTCTATTTGCACTGTCATGTCATTGTCTTTCCTGCTCATACTCAGGTGGCTCTGTCCAGAGTTTCTAGTTGTTCACATACAGTTTCAGCGACTTACTGGCTCCCAGAGTCATCTACAGTTTAATGGCTTCATATGTTTAGTTCTATGTACTTTTTTTTTCCTGTAGGCTGAGAGACAGCAATGTGGAAGGAAATGGATGGGAGAAATGAAGAGCTCAGCCGAGACTGTGTGTAACCTTCGTTCAGCTTTCAGAGCTGTGCTGTCATTTCTGAAGCTTTGTTAAATGTCCTCTACTCGAAGACAGCCCACCTGGTTGAAGAGTGTATCCCAAGGCCATCGTGGTGGGAATGATACATTAGAACTTCTGAGCCCTTTAGTCCTGCTGACATCTCTTTTGATCCTCAGTCCTGTTGTTTGTTTCTGTTACATGCATTTACCTCTTACAGACATTCCCATTATTCTTCACTCAGATGAGAACATCTACTCAATCTATTTATTTCCCCCTATAAAGGTATTTTAGGGATAATTCTCAATATTTTTTTATCAACTGGACAGTACTGTATCTGAGGAACACAGGCAGGGTTGGCAGCCTCATCACGTTTGACCATTCCTCTTAACTTGGCTTCAGAATCATTTATCTTGCTCCTATTTTTTGAGACTTACGACACTGAGTTGTGCCTCTTTCCTTACTTATGGCTGACAATTATTTGGCTGGCACACCCTTTTCTGTTTAACTTGAAAGAGAGTTTCTGGTAGGCAACTTTCCCCTACCATCTTTGTACTTCTTTTCATAATCAAATTATTGCATCTAACACCAAAGGAACAGATAGGAAATAATCAAAACTGAGGGTTCTTTAATGTTATTATAAGCATATGTTGTTTTAGATGTGATGAGGTCCTAATCAAGAAGATAAGTGAAAATTATACGGAAAATTGACTGTAGAAAGTAAATGGTACAGAGAAGTTCTTCTTGCCTACACAAACTTGGAAGTGATACCATTTACATTTCCTACAGTTTTAGAGGAGAAAGCCAGATTGGTAGGCATGGACAGGGAAGGGATAAAACAAAAGCACTAGACAACACAATCGATGTAATGCTGCTAACGAATGCAAGGGGTCCCCTGACATAGATACAGTACTATGAGCAACTAGCAATGTGCTTTCATGTAGTAGACTTCCCAGGTCTCACTTTGCACTTAGCATACCAAGCAGACTTCCTAGCACTACCCACGGGCCCTTAAGCCATCTACTGTAGAGAGAAGATACTCTCATGGCCAGCCTTGTAAGCAAAGTACCAATAAACAATCACCCGCCCCACCATCTTCTCTTTTTGTACCTTCAAGACATCTTCCTGTTCACTCATGCAGCCACTGGCCTCATACACTCCCTAAGTGTGTTTTATTCTAACAAAGCTTCCAGAATACACAGATTGCTTCCTCTCTACCCAAACTGGGCTGATCTTAAACACTGTGCAAATCTATGCAGGAATGCCCACCAGGTTCTAATTCTGTATTTTGCAGCAGCAGGAGCAACATACATTTCTAGGTCTGAGCAGACCCAACAGTAGCCAACAGTTCCAGGGAATAAAAACTGATATGAGGTGATGTCCTCCCTCTCATGGACAAGGCTGAGAAGAACTAACTTTTCACATTCTCAACATCGTGCTGCCATTACATACAGTTCGACTGCTTTCCCATCCCCAAACAATTAAAGCACTCTAAAGCCATGACAGAAGCATTCTCTTTAGTCATGACAACCCAAAATATCTCCAGACATTGTCAAATGCCTCTTGGGGGAAAAATCCCCACCCCCAACCCAGGTGAGAACCACAATGATGATCCCATATGGGCTAGAGTATATGGACTGGAGTGATAAAGTTAAGACTGAAGGGAGATGCAGAGGGTCCATTATAAAAGAGCTAATAAGCACAATTAGGAAGTTTGGATATTAGTTAACATAAGAGAGTGTTTAAGACAGGAAGTGACACGATAAGACTTGCTTTTTAGGCTAACTGTGGTGCTGCAGGGAAGACAGAATGGCATGGTAAGAGATTAGATGCAATCTTACCCAATTTTCCTCCAGATACTATTGCCGCTGCTTTATTTTGCAAACGTATTATGAAATTTCAAAACAATATTTATAAATGATGGTGGTATGTTTCTTAGAATTGATCTGACTCTTTGAGTCAATTCAAGAAAGCTCTATTGGGCAGAGCTGCAATTACACATATGTAATTACACCTATTCAGAATCATTGCTCAGTGTGCTGTCACTATGAGTATATAAGCTTGGAGTTAGAAAATTCGGGTAGAGTCCTAGATCTGCAAGTTATTTTATTTTTATTTTTATTTTTTTGGCCTCACCGGCATGTGGGATCTTAGCATAGCATGTGGGATAATCTTAGTTCCCCAACCAGGGATCAAACCCATGCCCCCTGCATTAGAAGCACGGAGTCCTAACCACTGGACCACCAGGGAAGTCTTAGATCTGCAAGTTATTTAACTGTGAAATGTTCTTGGACTTCAGTTTCCCCATCTGTAACATGTATAATAATAATACTGAATCAGCCAGGATACTAATAGGAAATAGACGGCCAACTCAAATTATGCCATTTGATGAAGGTTTAATAAAAGTAATATTTACAACGGTAAAGGTAGGGAATAGTGAACCCTCCAGAGGTAATACGGTATTTAGGGCTAGTAAAAGCAGACCCATATTATTACTGTGTCCAGGCCTGACAGAGCAAGCAGAAGGTCAACTGCCAGAACCCTGAGCGGGGAGTGGAAGAGGGAGAGAGAGAACAAGGGTGCACTATGAGTGCCTCACAAGACTGTGACCTTATGTCAAGGGGTGCAGCCAGTTGGCAGCCATATCACAGACAAGAAATTAAATATTCAGACCTCATTCTCATCATTCCTTCTCATCTTTCTTGCATGCTTCCCATTGGGCAAATTCAACTGGAATACAAAAGGGTAAGAGAGGCTGTTAATGCAATCCCTATGGGATAACCTTCCAGGCTACAAAGCTGAGTAAAAAAGTATGAAGAAGAGTGAAGAATGGATCCAGGGTTGCAAAGAAAAGCTATCCATCACAAAGGTGAGCCCAAGAGAATGACTGCAAAGATATCCAAATGTCTGAAATTAATGGGTCCTCAATGAATGTTACATGTGTCGTGCACACACACGTGTTTGAACTTCCCTGATGTCTGGAGATGACCCATTGCTTTCACGTGCAGACACTTCCATATTAGAGGCAGCACTGATCAGTAAAAAGAGCCTAGGTGTCTGGAGGCCAACACTCCACTCCCAGCTCCACCTCTTATGGGCGCGCAACCTCAGGAAAGTTGCACATTCTCTGACTTTCCTTTTCCTTTATGTAAATCTTCAATCATTTTCAAAAGTCATATAAGAAAATATGTTTAAAAGAGCTCTGCAAACTATAAAGTGGAATGTAATTGTGGTTAAAGTGTTTTGTTAGTCTTCCTCTTTATTATAAAGTCTACTTTGGTTAAATAGAGAAATAAGGTAGACATTCTGCTTTCTTCTGTTCTCAAATTCCCTACACAATGGGTCTACTTTCATAATAATGGTAGAGATTGCATTCAAGAACACTAGAGTCCTATTATTTACCTTTGATAATAAGCATGGCTCATTACGGTCATAGGCAGACTATGTACAGTGATTGAACCTGACATCCAGCTACGATTTCCATCCTGAAAAACAGATAGCACTATTCTGTAGACTTTCATTTCTGCCCAAAGCTTGCTGCCTCACTCTGTCATATTCTTCCTGTCAGTATTCCAGAGAATACATTTGCTCTCTCATTATCACTGATGATCGGTTACAAAAAATTTGAATAAAAAGTTTTACCTCTGATCCATCAACAAGGATGACTGATGGCAGGTATGGAACTATATTGAATGGATCTGTATACTTATCACCTTTACTTTATTCTAGAACACTGTTAGACAACAGCATTGAGCAGACACAGTAAAGTGATTAATGGCCAACTTGCAGCCTGTCCTGGTTGTGTTTCCCAGGCTAGTTTTTGATGTTTTCATTCCCAAATGACTGGATTGAAGGCTCAGAGAACTGTTCTGCACACAGCTGTGCTCACCAGAATGTGATCGCTCCATTATCGTCTAAGGCCAGACCAGAGAAACAAGTTCTCCAGGGCAGCAAAAGAGGAGACACTTTCTACTTGCCAACTGTTCTGCAATGTACCAGCTCAACCAACCTCAGTTATGTACAGATTTCTTATAAGGAGAGACAGGGCCAGTATTTCAACATGAACCAAAATCAAATTGTTTAGGAATATAAAATACATTTCCTAGAAAAGTCAAACCAATGAAGAAATGGCCAGAAGTTTAATTAGCTGATTAAAGTAGAATCAGTCTCTTGTGATTTTTATAAGAAAAAAAAAAAGAATACAGAAGTTGTAAAATTACTCTTTCTGAATTGCAGAGAAATTTAGAGTTCAAAACTTAAAATTTACCTGCATTCAAACCTTTATTTCAAAACTGAGGAGACTGAGGTAATATTTAAAATCTTTGACTTTTTTTTTCTTAAGGAGATATTAAAGACCTTCCTTTTTTTCCTATTTGGGATCCTGCTTCCAAAATCAGGCTGCACAAATCAGTAATGATCTGAAACAGGTGAATCAATAGATCACACACACACACACACACACACACACACACTTAAAGATCTATTGAAGCACCTAGTTCAGAGTACTGTTGATACATATATATGATATATACGATATACATATATCATATGTATATAAGATATATGTTAGATATATGACATATATGATATGTATACAAGCTATTTCCAACACTACTTAAGCAGAGTTAACTATGGAATGGAAGTACAGAAGAACTGTGACAGTGCCAGACATTGCACCCAATTCACGATGGACATGAATTAAAAGATATTTTTTCTAACGGGTGTAACTAAGAATTAATAGAGGGACATCTCACAACTCTACATTCGTGTACAGTAGAATCTAGAGTTGCCCGGGTTAATAAACTAGCCTTGGAATTGAATTCCACATAGTTTTGCAAAACTCAGAATGGTGTTAGAGTGAATGTTGGATCCTTTGTAGTGTCTCAGGTTGACACATCAGTTCATCAACCCCCTGGCCAACTCTTGCTCAGTAGAACATGTTCTTCTACATCATATGTGGTATTCATTTCCAAATCATTAGGGCACATTTTTAAGCTAATGGTTGGGCTTATTTAATCAAAACATAGTATTTTAGTGCCTATTATGTTTTCCGGCACTGTGCTAGACTGGGGATCTAGAAATCGACAAAGTCCCCACCTGTGGAGCTTTAATATTAGCTATAGTCTCCTAGGGGCAATGGCTGAATAGAAGTAGCCTTGTTAGTTGAGTGATATAAGTGGCAAGTAGCTATTGTAACACACTAGGGAGAAAAAAAAATCAACAGGCATCGCTCAGATTTTCTTATTCTCGAGTTTTCTATCAATATCATGGTATAAGACTTTTAGAAGAGTAAGACATCGGATAATTTTATCAAGGCATAAGCCACAGCCATGAAATATCTAACAATTATGTCTCAATTCCTTTGTCCTAAAAGATGAGGGTGCATGCTAGGGCTACCACTTCCTAAGGTAAGGGACACTGGGGCGGCTATTATGCAAAGCCTGATGTTATGCTTAGCTTGCCAAATTAAAAAAGAAAAGTTGTAACTATCTGACCGATGACTAGGATGCATCATATGCAGGCTGCTACCATGTAACAATGGAGAACACAGCTAAAGTTAAGCTATAAACACTTCTTCTTGTCAGGCCCCCATTCCGCTGCAAACAGAACGCTGTTTTACAGGGCTGGCTAACTGTATTGTAAATTATATTACAGCCCGCAGCTCAGGAGTTTCTAAGTCTACAGGGAACAAGTTATCTGGCTCCGCCACCGTGCTTAGCTTGCCAAAATTGCATGTGAGGCACACTAGTCTGAGAGACATTGCTAAAACTTAGAAATGAGTGGGCCAAGAACAGCACTGGAGCAGAAGAAGAAAGTGAAATGGTACATGACATTAATTTGTCCCTCAAGTTTTCCTCTTGGAGCTTCTTTATGACTCAGCCACACTATCTAGCAGTCCCTGAGTCAACAGTTAATTATACTGTAAACCACTAGACAATCAAGGGTGCGTGTGATGAACAGGTGGACAGCTTCTAGTACAAATGAAAGGCCCCTCACCTTGTTATACCACCCTCAAAATATTTCTGGTTTCTTGTTTATTCCTGTAACTAGCAGAAGGTATCTCTATCTGTTTTCATGGGGGGTTTTCCTTTGCTCTTTTGTTTTCCTCATAGTTGACCTGGTGTCATTTTTCTAAAAACAAAACAAATCATGTCACTTTCCAGTCAAGGACTTTCAATGGCATCACAATATCTACTACTTAGCATTGGATTCTGTCTTTGATGATCTGGCCTGTGATCATATCTCCAACACAGTTTTGCCTGTCCCCTCTGTGCCCCTTCACTTTTGCCATAGAATACACTATGGGCTCCTAGAATATGACCTGCTCCTGTGACTCTGCTCTTGCCACTACCTTCGTATGGAATGTTCTACAGTCCCTAAACAACTGGCTAATCCTGGCCTATCTACTAAGAGTAAGCAAGGCTCATTGACTCTGCCTTCAAAACTGAGTTGAGTCTCCTTTTCCATGTCTACTTCCTTAGCTCAAGCCCCCATTCTCTGCCTGCTAGTTAGACTTCTAATCTTCCCCCTACTTTCATTCTTCACTCTCAATAGTCTATTCTCCACTTGGCAGCCAGAGCAATCACTTCCTGCCCCTGATCTACCCTCCCATGGCTTCCTAAGGCACTTAGAATACATTTGTACTCTTTGCCTGACTCACAAAGTCCTACACGATTTGTTTCTTCTCTATAGGGTGATCGTATGTCTAGGTTTGGCCCAGACAGTTCCATTTTACTTCTATTGTCCTGGTGTAATTATTAATAGCACCACCTTTTATTCAAAAGTATGTCAGTTTGGACTTAAAGCCAGGTGGTCAACCTACTTCTACAGCTCATCTTCTACCATTATCCCCTTGTCCATTATAGCCCAGCATGCTGGCCTCTTTTTGTCCTATTGAATAGGACACAGCGATTTGTTCCTGTGGTCGGGCATTCAGCCAACCTGTTCTTCATCATGGAATTACCTGCTCCCTGATTTTTTTGCATGGCTTGCTCCTTCTCATTCATACCTTGGTCCTAACAGCTTAACTATCAGCTCCTCAGAAAGGTATTCCCCAATCACCCTATCTAACTGCCCGTTTCCCCCAAGCATGTTCTATCACATTGGCTCATTTATTTTTCATCCCAGCACTTAAAATGTCAGGTTTTTGTTCCTGTGTTTATCTGACACCTCCTTCTAGAATGGAAGCTCCATGAAAGCAGTACTTTTTCATGTTTACTACCACGTAGCTTCTTTTTAGAGGAGTGCCTGGCCTACAGCAGGTCCTCAGTAAAACAGATGGTAGATAAAAGACCTCAAGCATCACCTTCTCTGTTCAGTCTATCCTGGCTACCTGCACTCCCTTTGCAGATAAGATCAACCACTCCTTCTCCATGGCCCCTTTCTATCTGGTGTACACATATATTACAGGCAATGCCTACAAGACTGTTTTTGTGTGCCTTTCATTTCAGTTTACAAGTTTGCTTCTCTCTTCAAGCTGCAAGCAAATCTGAAGGCAAGTGTACTTCCTGCTCATTTTTTGTTTCATTTTGTTTGTTGTTTTAAACCTTGTATTTCAAACTTACATACTTACAGAAAAGTTGCAAAAACTATACCAAGCATTCTCTTACACCTCTCACCCTATTTCTCCTAGTGCATAACCATAGCATGATTTTAAATAATAGGAAGTTAACATTGGCACAATATTTTAAATAAACTTCAGATCTTTTTCAGTTTTATGACTTTTTCCACTAATGTTCTTTTTCTGTTTCAGGATCCTACACTGCATTAGCTGTTATTTCTCCTTAGTTTTCTCCAGTCTATAATAGCCCCTCAATCTTTCCTTGCTTTTCACGTCACTTTAAAGAGTACTGGTCAGGGGCTTCCCTGGTGGCACAGTGGTTGAGAGTCCGCCTGCCGATGCAGGGGACACGGGTTCGTGCCCTGGTCCGGGAAGATCCCACATGCCGCGGAGCGGCTGGGCCCGTGAGCCATGGCCACCGAGCCTGTGCGTCCGGAGCCTGTGCTCCGCAACGGGAGAGGCCACAACAGTGAGAGGCCCGCGTACCGCAAAAAAAAAAAAAAAAAGTAGAGTACTGGTCAGATATTTTAATAAATATTTTCAATTTGAGTTTTTCCAGTGTTTGTTCATGACTGGAGTGAGGTTATGCATTTTAGGCAAGAATACCATGAAAATGACACTGTGTCCTTCTCAGTGCATTATATCAAGGGGTTCATGATGTTGACATGTCTTTTTACTAGTGATGTTTTCTTGATTACTTAAGTTGGTATCTCCCAGGTCTTTTAAGCAAAAAAGTTAAATACCTGTCTTTTCCTTTGTACTTGATAAATATCTTGTGGAAGATACTTTGAGCCTATGCAAATTCTGATTCTCCTCAAACTTTCATCCACTAATTTTAGCATCCATCAGTGGATCGTATCTGCAACATTTTTTACTGCAGTATTTGCCTAATGGTGATTCCCTCTTGCCCTCTTTCCTTCCACATTTGTTAATTAGAATTCTATTGTGTTCTTATTCACTTTTAACTTCCCTGCTAATGCTTATCATCACATTTCTGACACACATATGCCTCTATAAGTACAGATTATAGCAGAGCAATTATGCTCTCAGGCTGTATACAAGGCCTGACAGGAGCTAGCTTTGCAACTGGACAAGTTGCAAAGATTAACAAGTTAATCTCTCTGAGCTTCAGTTTCCTCATTAATAAAATAAGGATGATTAGCACATAACTCATTAGACTGTTGGGAGGATATTCAATTCATTCCTCATCAGTTCAATCATCCACCCATTCAGGCACTGGAGATACAACAAACAAAAGAGATCATTTTGACTTCTTTAAGTCTTGACTAGCCCAGTCCTAGACGTATATTAAGCATACAGGGCTCCAAAATTGTTTTCTAAGTTATAATTAATAATTGTATGGTTTCCTTGCCAACTCTGGACTTTTATGGATTTCAGTGAGTACTCAGATGCCATTCCTCACCAGCCAGAGCCAGTTTTTTGCAGAGTTTCCATCAAAGGTGTGCCCCGCCCCTAACAGGTATGCAATTTCAGTAATTAATTTTTTCCAAACGTATCAGAATCCTAGGAGGGAAGCCCAATTAAAACACAAGTACAATCTTTAATGAAAGGTAAATGTTAAAAGTTCTTAAAGGAGGGGTCACCTCCCTCTCAACCACTCTCTTTAGGTCCCAGTCTATGGAGGGGCTGGATCACCTTCTCGTGGGCCAGAGGAAATATTTGAAGATGGAGAGAACTGTAGCTGGTAAATGTTATTGCTAGCCCTGGGGGGTGAGGCTAATACCGCTGCTCTGAAGCTTGGCAGGTCCCCGGGGAGCACAGACACGCGGGCGAACTGATCACGCAAGCCCAGTCCAAATGTCACTCTAACATTTGCAGAGCTGTGTGTAACTGCTTAAGGAGGGGCTTCTAAAGAGAAGGTCAAGGATGGGAAAGCTGTTTGGGGAGCTGAAGGATGTATTGGGGAAGGCGCAGCCATTTTGTGGAGTGTTCCTTTCCCTTCACATGAGCAGGTTTTGTTTCATTTTGTTTTATATCACCCTGTGTAGTTTTTCAGGCTGGCGCTTGCTCATATAGACAGATAATCCTTCAGGAGGGCGAATGCCAATCCTCTGGGCTGATTTTAGGGGGGAAGGAGAGATTATATATTCTTCTCAACTTTATGTCAAACAGCATTTATTTTATGTTGTTTTCATTTTTATCCTTTTAGTCCTTAGCTGGTTTTGTATGTCTATAGTTGGCCCTTGACATTTCAGAATTTAACATTCACAATTTTGACATTTTCCCAAAGAGTCTGAAGAGTTATGCTATGTGGTCATATATAATTGTAATCAGTCCCATTGAGAGCAGGAAGTAGAAGAACTTAGTGAATAAACCTGGCTGAGCACTCAGCATCCATGACCTCAGTAAGGCTAAGTGGTTCTTTATTTAACTTGGAAATGTTTCACTCAAACAAACAGAAATAATAATATAATAAATATATGTGTATCTGAATCTGTTTTTTAACTCAATATTCTGGTGTATTTGTTTCAGATACTTTTTGAAGAAACAGAATGTTACAAACATAGGTAAATCCCTCTTATAGCAGTCCCACCTTTCTCCCCAGAAGTAACCTTTTTATTGGGATGTTCATCATGTCTAGGCATGTTTTTTTTTTATTCTTTACATATGTATATCTGTACATGAAGTATTTTGGATTATATGGCATGTTTATAAACTTTACATAAAGGGATCACGCTGTACCTTTATTGCATAAGTTGCTTTTTTCATTCGAGACTATGAATTTGAGGTTTACCAATGTTGTTACATGCGGCTCTACTTTGTTCTGCTCCACTGCTGGATGGGATTCTATTGTATAGAGATACTACAATTTATTTATGTTCTCTCGTGCTGATTTAGATTGTTTCTAATTTTTTTTTAAATTGCAAGTAGTGTTCCAATGTACCTTCTAGTAATTACCTAAATACAAATTTGTTAGAGAGTCTCTCTAAAGCATTTACATAGATGTACAATTATTAGGTCAAATGTCATGTTCCATTTCAATGCTAAATTGCACTCCAAAGTGGTGGCCTTATTTCACACTCCCACTATTTAGTATATGAGGGTTCTCATTGCTCCTCCTCTTTGCCAACACTTAGTATCATCAGAATTATTAATTTTTGCTAATCTGGTGGTTTGAAGTAATGTCACAATATTATTTGCAGTCCCAGGTTTACTATTATGACTGTACATCCTTTTACATGTTTACAATCCATTTTGCTTTGGCATCTATGATTTGCTTACTCATATCCTTTGTTCATTTTTTTGTGGGGTTCTTTTTCTTTTGATGACTTGTAGGAGTTCATTATACAACCTATGATACCAATCCTTCGTATATTACATATATGCATTGCCAATAGTTTCTCCCAGTCAGTGGCTTATGTTTTTTATCATGTTTTTCCTTGAAAAACTTATCAACATTTTCTTTATGGTATATGCTTTGTTTCTGGCCTTTTTAAAGAAATCTCTTCCACACATAGGTCATAAAGCCTTTCACCTTTATTTTCTTCTAAAAATTTTAAAGTTTTGCATTTTAAATTTAAATTTTTAAGTATTCAATTTATTTTCATGTTTGATGTAAAGATGAAATCTAATTTTTCTCCATATAGATAACCAGTTATCCTAGCACCATTACTGATTAGTTTGTCCACTGACCACTGATTTGTAACATCCACCTGGTCATGTATGAATTTTCTATATTGCACAAGACAGCTACTGAGCTCTATTCTATCCCATATGTCTATATGCCTGTGTCACACCATCGTAATTATTATGGCTATAAAATGTCTTGATATCTGGTAGGACAAGTCTTTTCTCTTGTTCTTTTTTTTTTTTCTTCCTCCAGAATTATTTTGGCTATTTTGGCTCCTTGCATTTACACATGAGTTTTATAGGGTCAGCTGTGTCAGGTTACATAAAAACGTCTGTTGGGATTTTGAGTAGAGTTGTGTTAGATTTATGGAATAATTTAGGGAGAATTGGCATCTTCATGTTATTGAGTATACTCATGAAATGACAGATATTGACGATTTACTCAGAACTTTATAATCTTCAATGATATTTTGTCATTTGTCATTTTTTTATAAAGGTCATAAATCTTTTTAGATTGATTTATAGCTTCTTTATATTGTTGTAGCTATTGCATACAGGATTTTTTTCTGTTCTACATTTTAATTGGCAATTATAATTGCAGAGAAAAGCTAATTAGGTTTATATGTTTATCTTCTAATCAGCAAACTTGCTGAAATCACTTTTAGCTCTAATAGTCTGCCAATGGACCTTCATGGACTTTCCACAAATTAAGGAAAGTTCAGTATATTCCTCTCCAATCTTTATGTATCTGATTTTCTTTTCTTATTCTATTGGTTAGTTTCTCTATTTCAACAATAAATAGAAATGATAGTGGGCATCCTTGCTTTGTTTTTAACCTGAATAAATATGATATTTGCTATAGGTTCTTGATAACTTCCCATTATCAAGATTAAAAATTCTATTCCAATCTAAGCTTATTCAGATTATTTTTAATAATATATATTGATTATATCAATTACTTCCTTGATTATTTAAATTATTTTGGTTTTCTACCTTTATCTTTAATATCATTATTACTATCTTATATTAAATTTAATTAATATATTTCCTGATGTTATCCTTACATTCCTAAGAAAATCTCTCCTTGTTTATGATGTATTTTTCTAAATATGGAAATAATTCCGTATTATATTTGCTGGTCTTTTATTTTATTAGAAGCATATATTTAATGCACATACAATTGTGCTTTGGAATGGAAGATATTATAAAGGTATAAAACTGGGCCTGTGTTGGTTTCCATCCATGCTGATTCAGTTTCTGAATTACACCGAGGTCTTCATGACAGGTGGTCTCACCACTACAGAGGTCCCATATTTAAACTTCAGCTCTAGTGGGTTTTAATATTTAAAATAAATAAACTCAGGCACATTGTAAGTGTGAAATAACTATGTGTAGAATGAATAAGGGAATTAATGCTTAAATGAAATAAAGTAAGAAGAGAGAGAAAGAAAAAAAAAGAATTTCTCAAGGCAAAATTTCAAAAAGTGTTGATACTTTTAAGTAAAGTAGTTTGTTAAGAGGAAACAAATGAAAAAAAAAACACTGAAGGAATTTGCTTCTGTAAAACTCATTTCAGACTTGCTTCAGGAGGAAAGTAAGATTGCTCCAATATTTTTCTGATCCTTCAGAAATAAAGAGATCATTTGTTCATTTGACCAATGATTGACTCTTCATCACAAATAACTTCTCGGAGGAAGCAGTGTTTGCCTGGTGTCTTTTTTGTAACTTCAGGCTAAAGGAGTTTCTATTGTTCTCACCCTATGGGCGGCTGCCTCTGGAATTCCTTTAGCCTTAAAAGCAATCTCAGTGTATTAGGCTCTTCTATTATCCTGGATGTAGGAGAGATAAACCACTCTCAAAAACAGTTGAGAAATAGCATGTAAAGTAGACCGAATGCCTCTCTTGTATTGACTCTCACATAAACTCTTCAATTATCAAGATAAAAGACATGACACTTTGAGGTACTGAACTTTGTTTCAATGTGACCATGCTTAACCCCAATTTACTCACTTCATATGTCTTTGTAAAGTCCCTTTCAAGCTAAAACTCCCTTTTCTCCCTCCAAAGGCATCACCTGATTTTCTGATAGTCAGTAAAACAGCATCCAGGAGAAGGGGTTGTCATCATTTGGCCAGTTGGGGCTATTTAGACAAACACAGTAGTTATTTCACGATAAAATTGTGAGGCAGTATAGTTTACAGTCCAAGAATGGAGATTCTAGCCCCAGAAATCAGAGTCGAAATCTCAGTACTGTCCTTATTAGCACTGTGACATTCAAAAGGTTACTTAATCCTCTAAGCCTTAGTTCCCTCACTAATAAAATAGATATGAGTAATACCTACTTTATATGGCTTTTATGAAGATTAAATATAATGTTTGTTCAATACCTGGCATGGTATGTGGCACATAGCTAATAAACGTTAGCTATTATTATGAGAATCAGCTTCTCTGCCAAGTAAAATATATAGAAAAATCAAGATGGACCTATTGCATGGAAGTGAACACTGATAAATCACTAAGCATGTGGCTAATATTAACTATATTTGGAGCCCCAAGCAAATGGCAAGCATTGAAAAATGGGACTGAAAGCCTCTAGAAGTCAATCCTTCACTCCTTGCTCTGTGCCATGTCGCCGTGTTAGTTGCTTTTTATGCTGAAATAAGGACGTGGCCCTTGAATAACTGGAACGAAGTGCAATAAATCTCTATGGGGACCGTGGTGTGGAGGGACAGGCAGGGACCAGGCATTCAGGATATTCTGGATAATAAGGATTGGAGATTTTATTCCAAGTGCAACAAGAAACCACAGAAGGGCTTTTAGCAGCAGAGGAACAGGATGTGATTTATACACGTACATGGATGACCTCTCTTGTGTCCTCAGTTTTCTCATTGGTAAAAAGAAAGCCTTAAACTAGAAGAGTGGTTCTCAAAGTATAGCTCCCAAATCAGCAACATCAGCATCACCTGGAAACATGTTGGAATGCATATTCCCAGGCCTCACCTCCTGAATCAGAGGCGTTGAGGCGGGGAACCCAGCAAGCTGTGCTATACTAAGCCCTCTAGGTGAACTCACACACACTGAAGTTTGAGAGCCACTAGACTCAACAAGCTCAGATATCCCTTCCAGCTCCGAAGTTCAGTGTTCCTAATACGGTTAAGCCCTTCACAATGCAGGTCACGAATCCTGGCAAATAAGACTAACCAGCTAGCATTTTCATCACCAACATTTTGTTTTACAGAGGAATATTCAAAGGAAAATAACCACCTACCTAATGCGCAGATCTCATGTCAGTACACATTTTATGTCCTGAGCCAAATTTGTAATAAGATGAAAGTGGATTAAATATAATGCCACACTGACCTACAAATCTTGTCTCATAGTTATCAAAATGAATTTCCCTAAATCCTATTTCCCCTATATGATTATCTGGTCAGGTTTATACAAAATTTTGAGACCACTAAAAGGATTATATCTGCCTCTGTGTTATATAAGGATCTATACAAAGAAGGTATTTAATCAGAGGCAGAATAGAGTGATGAAAGGGAATTCTGGTTTCACAACTGATCTGAAAATCAGAGTTGAAATGTGGAAAGGTTCTAGAAGGTAACTGGCACCCTCAAATATAGTTAGCATTACATTAACGTGTGTTTGCAAAACTGTTCATAAAACATAACCACATAACTATGCCCCATAAAATAATTTTCAGACCGTATTTTACCAAAATCTGCAGTCTTAGCTGTGGGTACCTAACTAGCTAAAATGGACTCTTGGATCATATATATAAAATTGTTCTTGGTGAATTCCTAGAGATTAACAGAATCTAATAACTATCCAACAGAATCATTTTAAAAGACAGACATCAAACATGGTCTTGTTTAGCAAAGCCAGGAATAGCAAAATAAAGGAGCATGTCTTCAAATTTAAAAAATATATTCTATTTTTTTAGCAGCAGTTATCTATTCTGTAAGCATCAGAGATACTTATTGGCCTAGTAGAATATTCCAGGCTACTCTATCCCACAATGGCATGTCATTTCTCTGAACCATAATACCGATTTGGAAATTATTTGTGTACTACTATGGGCTAGCTCTTATCCTACTAACTTGTATTCATGCTTAAGTCTTTCATGAATCTAAACGCTGCACACATGTAGACACTGCACCCCTAATGAGATGTTGAGAAGCTCTTGAGCAAATACTATGGCTTCTGTTTCTATGTATTTCTTAGCAGAACTGAGCATACTGCATTACACACATTAGATGTAGAATGAAAATGCTGATTATGAATCACGTTATTTGGGAGGTATATAGGGTGAAAATAAATACATTCAGGAAAGGTACAAATGCATCTATTGTTAATATTAAATGGGCACAGCCTAGTGGTTAAGAGCATAGATGGTGGAATTACATAGATAGTTGGAATCTAAGCTTAGCCACTAATGAGTTATTTAACCTCTATTTTTGACTCTCAGTTTCCTTAACTGTAAAGCAGAGATAACAGTATCCACCTCAAAGAGTTGCAAATATCGACTAGATAATGTACATGATGCTTAATACTTATAGATCAATGTGATAGCTATTAATAATGATAATAATAATAGATATTTATAGCATGGGATCTATTTAAGATATATTTTAAAATTTGAGTTACACAACTTCAAAAGAACTATGATATCCCTCAAACTATCAAACTATTCGTTTTGTTCAGACACAGACATGGACTGAATGAACTAGATCTCATTTAGTTGGGTATTAGATTCTCATGATTCATTATTAATTAACACATGATGGAATATTATGCAGCCATTTAAAAATCATTTTAAAGAACATTTATCAACACGGGGAAAGCGCATGCTAAAACTTAAGTGGAAAAAGATTAAAGTGCTGTAAATGTAATATGATTCAGTTTTGTTAGAAATTATTAAATTTTATTTAGTTCATATATATGTATGTGTGTATATATATATGAGAGAAGTATACTAAAGAGTAACACTTGTTAACTGTGAGTAGTGTAATTATGGATTATTTTATTTTTCTTTAAAATTTTCAGTATTTACCAAATTTCTACAGTAAACGTCCATTAATTTGATAATCGATGAAAAAAAATACATGTAATTTAAAATAATAAAAAGGCCGAAGATTTTTAACAACATAGGGAAGTGCTTATAATAAAGTGTTAGGTTTAAAATCAGAAGTATCCAAAAAATTAAGTGTACTCTCTCCTATGTATAGGAAAATGCTTACTATACTAAAATGTAAATTATAGTTATTTCTGGTTGATAAATTTGGGTAATAGTTATCTTTTACTATCTCTTTTTCAATATTTCCCAGTTTTTTCAAATTGGGCATATGCTGAGTTTATTATTAATTTATATGCATACATATATACATGTAACATAAACACACATGTACTAACACATACATATAAATTTGTATATATTTATAGATAGATATTTAGAGATATATCCCCTCTCTCCCAAGGGAACTCAGGTCCTGATCCTTTATCACAAATTATCTCTACATCAGCAGCGCTTAGTTACTAGCCCTGGTATTTAACCATTATAATGCTGTGTGACTACTGAGTTTTCTGAACAGAGTATCCAGCATAACTGATTCCATATTTCTGGGAAACACCGCAGAAACTAAGTAATAGCAGGCATAAAACATGCAAATAAGAAATTAATAAAGAGAAATACATGGATTATTAAAATTAATGGAAGAAAACCAACCTAAAACAAATAAATAATTGTGTTTTGATTTTTCAGGCTGGTGAAGATGTCAATGTTGAGGAAGGGTGTCAAGCAGTAATTACAGCCTAGCGACAGCATATGAGCTGGAAGACTATGGTACACAGTTTAATTTGTTGTTCTTGACTGAAGCTTCTAAACCTAAAGTAAAAATTTTAAAAAGCCAAGTAAGGTCTATAACCACAGGGGAGGGAGGGAACTGAATTCTGTGTTGTTCCTTTATCCTGCTTTCAGAGATTTGCCCATCCCCAAAATGTACTTTCGTAAAATAATAATTACCAAGCTCTGGCTGGTAGGCAGCTCCCTGCAGCAGAGGAGTGCCTGGCTGACACTGCATGCTCCCTTCCCTGTGCTCCTGGGACTGGGCCTGAAGGACAAAGAGAGGAGGGGAGCCAGAGTCTCACCCCTGCAACACTCAATAGCCTTGACACACAGAATCTCCCACCAGTAGTCCCAGGAGCTAGGGTAACAATTTAGGTTGAAAGATTTTGTCATTGGATGGCAATGAGTATTGAGGGAAAGAGCGCCCACTTAGAGTCAGAGGACCTGAGTTTGTGGAACAGCTTTGCCCTTTATTCTGTTACCTTGGACAGCTTCACTCCTCAAGTGCAAACAAGCCTACTTTAATAAGATCATGATTATACAATACTTCACAGCACTCCTCTGCTCAGTGTTTATTATGGGCCAATCAGAGCTCTATATTCAAGAGAAACAAGAGCAAAACAGGACCAAAAATTACTTACAGAAATAAAACAGGAGATTACAGAATTGAAAAACATTGCTAAAGTTTATAGGAAAAAGAACCCCCTTGAATGTTTAGGAGTTTTTTTATTTTCCCAAATTTCATCTTTAAAATAGCATTTTAAACAACATTTTAAAGAACCACAAAAAAACTGGAGTTCACTTTGTTTCTCCCCCTCTCCAATGTCACCTAAAACTTTACACTCAACATATATCTCCCCACCAGCCACAGCAGCATCCCCGGGGAGCCTGTTAGAAATGCAGAACCTCAGGCCCCATCCCCGACCTACTGAATGGTATCTGCATTTCCACAAGATGGCCACATGACTGGTATGCAGATTAAAGTCTAAGAAGCAGCGACCTAAATCTGATCTCTCATTTCTCACTTTCAAGTGTCACCTGGATTGGCCCCTTTCTCTTGCTTTTCATTGCCATTACTCTAGTTTAGACCCTATTACAAGATGTTGTTTTTTTTTTTGAGAAGTCACAACTGATTTATTTACTGACTCATTCTTACACTCATTTATTCATCAAATATTTACTGGGACCTACTTAGTGCAAGGCCAGGTTTGAATGCTCCAAAGAAAACATTTTCACTTTGAAGATAGGCAGATAGCAGGAATAAGTAAGGGTGAAAGCGTGAATGTTTTATGGGGAACGTGCAGCAATTCTATTTTGCGGGAATATGCATGGTGAGTAATGGAAGGAGGATGAGAAACTTGAAGACCAGGATCAACATCCCGCAATGGCCACCACTTGTCAACGGCACTTTTCCCAAACTTTGGTCAATGATGTAGCAATGTCACACATTTACCCATCTATATATATATATATCCTGAATTCTTATTTACTTCATCTTTTTCTTTAAACTGCCTCATTTCTTTTTACTTCGCATATTTGTATTTTAAAATAAATTTATACTTGTACTAAAAATGGAAAACCAGTATAATTTGTCTATAGAAGTTAACCATAAAAATAAATAGAATAAAAAGAATGTTAATAATGTCCGTAAAGACTGAGCCCGAGGCCTGATATCTTTTTGCAAATAAAGGAAATTAATAAGGGTTAGGGGGTGTTAAAAACAAACAAACTTGACTTTTTCCTTGATATAATCAAACAAAACACACATTTTCCGTTCTACTCAAGTCCTTATTCCCACCTGCAGGCTGTTCCCACGCCCTAGAATCCACCCTGATGCCAACTGTCTGTTTCTCCAAAGCATGCCAAGTGCCTTCAAATTCTGCCACTCTCACCTCCTCAATTCCGAGCATTGTTGCCCCCTTGGAACTCCTGTCTCTGAACCTTGAATAGGCCATCAGGAGTATGCAACCCAGCAGTTAATGCTCATTCATCACTTTGTGTGTGTTTGTCCTACCTCTAAAACGAGACTTTGAGCTCTCATAAGACAGGGAAGGGTCCCTATTCAGAGAGAGATAAATTTATGTGGATGATGGTTAGATCTGTACCCCCTTGGGAACCACCTAGAATCCATCTGGGGTGTCAGGAGACACTGAATAGCTTAGAATCGCTCCCTCAAATTGCAGCACTAAATCTTCCCACCAAGCCTCCCTATAGCTGTCTTGCAGCAGCTTTCAAGAGGTGTTTTCACTCCAGAGACCAGAATCAAGCCCATTAGGGCTGGGTCTGCCTGGTCGTGCTCCACGATGCCACCTCTGAAGGTGTTCAGCACAATTAGCAACCATGGCTTTACTTAAGTGGCACGAAGCATTTGCGCAGTCCAGGAAACCAGAATGAGGCGAGTATTAATGACAGCACAGAACCATAGGGGTGTTCTATAAAGGACCGTCCGTGAAACTGCATTTTTCTGATTGTTATTTCCCTTCTTAACGCATTACCTCTAATGACTACAGTTACTGCACTTTTTGGAGTGAAGCATATTTGCCATGATTCCAAACAGCTCCCTTTAGCACCTCCTGAAATCTGTATGCTTTTCCTAACATAAGCCTCCCTCCATCTCTCCCTCGTATCCACCATGTCCCTGCCTTACTTTGTTCCTGCTCTCCAAATCTTTGTCAATTTCCTTTTTTTAAAATATAGTAGAAAATACACTGAACCTGAAGTAAGAAAGCCTCAAATAGTCTTTACCTGGCCACTAATTTCCCATTTGATTTGAACATTTTTATCCTTTTATTTAAAAATTATTGATCAACTACTAAGTATCATACACTATATATAAAGAACAGTCACTTCAAGTCTCTTAATTTCTTATTCTTTATCTAGAAAATAAATAATCTAAAGGTCTCCAAAACATTTTTTTTACTCTCAAATGCTCTTATCTACTTGAGTCATTCGGCCGCTATTTCCCCAATCAGCAAATCCACCAATTTTTATAAACAAGAATGGAGAAGAGCCACCTTTGTACATCTCTGTTCCAAGACACAGTTTCATCCAGTGACCAAGTGCATGAATGTTATTGTTATCTTCAAAAGTCCTCCAACACACAGGCATTAGTCCCAAGATGACACAGAGAACTCACTCTGAGGTAAATTACGGGTAGGTGCACAGCACCAAAGTGCTGGCTTCCCTGAGCCCAACCATAAGCTGTGCTGTAGAGGTTACCAGTGTGTGCTCTGGGACCAGCCAGAATGGGGTTCAGTTCCTAGACTGTGATGATTAATTTTGTGTCAACGTGACTGGGCTTAGGAATACCAAGATAGCTGGTAAAACATTATTTCAGGGCGTGTCTGTGAGGGGGTTTCTAGAAGAGGTCAGCATTTGAATTAGTGAACTGAGTGAAGTAGATGGACCTCCCCAATGTGGGGGGGTATCATCCCATCCACTGAGGGCCCAAACAGAACAAAAAGGCAGAAGAGAGGCAAATTTGCTCTCTCTGCCTGAACTGGTCCATCCACCTTCTCCTGCCCTTGGACATTAGTGCTCTGTTTCTCAGAGCTTTTGGTCTCAGACTGAATTATACCACCAGCTTTCCTGTTCTCCAACTTGCAGACAGTAAGTCATGACACTTCTTTGACTCCATAATCATGTTGTGAGCCAATTCCTAAAATAAATCTCTCTCTCTCTCTCTCTGTATGTATATGTATGTGTGTGTTTATGTGTGTGTTTATATATGTGTGTGTGTGTGTATCTCCTATTGGTTCTGTTTTTCTGGAGAACCCTGCCTAATACATACACCCAATGCTTACCAGGGATGTGTGACCCTGAATTAGTTTCTTAATGTTTTAAGTCACGGTTTACTCATCTGCAAAATGGGGGTATCAACACAACCCAAATCACAGTGTTGTTATAAGAATTAACATCTTGATATCGAAACCCATCACCCAGTAGTGTCGGTAAATCCTATTGTTACTATACCTGTACACGTACAGATCCCTGGGCAACACACACACACACACACACACACACATGTCTGGAGATGTCCTGCCTTTAGCCACTAGCAATAAAAATAGACAAGAAAATCCCATGAAGTTCCTTTTCTTTTACCCAGACAATGAAAACCTGTGATGCCATACCCCTCTACCCCTGTTCCTCTAAATTCACCTTATGCTCCAGGTGAATGGGACACCTTGCAGTCAGCCATGCAACCTATCCTATGTTTCCTTATCTCTGTGCCTCTGCTAAGACTGTTTCTGCCCCTCAAAATTGCTACTGCCCTCCCGCAATCACCTCCTCAGCAGCTCGGTCATCTCCCTGTTCTATATCTCCACCCTACTTCATCTGTGTTGTACTCATTCTATTCTGCCTTCCAGTGTAGTTATGTGTGCCCTTGCCACTGCTTTCTGAACCTCTCTGGGGTCTTGCCTTGGGTTCAGTATAATGCATGGAAGTGAACTCTACTAAAGTGGGTAGGCTAGACCTAAAAGCAACTGGGACCTTCTGATTATAGAATATATCTTCAAAGTACTTATCCCTAGAGAGAATCACTGAGTTTCAATCACAGGGTAGCTCCGAAGAAGAGAAGCCAATTAGTAATTGTCATGGGTTGAACTGTGTCTCTTAAAAATATACGTTCAAGTCCTAACTCCTAGTACCTATAAGTGTGATCCTTATTTGGAAGGAAACAGGGTCTTTATAGATGTAATCAAGTTACATTGATGTCATATTGGATAGGGTTGGCCCTAATCCAATGATGGGTCTCCTTACAAGGAAGGGGAAATCTTGACACAGAGACAGCCACACAAAGAGGAAGACTGCCATATGACGACGGAGGTAGAGATTGGAGTGAAGTGTCTACCAGCCAAGAAATACCAAGGATTCGTGGCAACCAGCCAGGAAGAGGCAAGAAAGGATCCTCCTCTAGATCCTTTGAGAGCATCGCCCTGCTAATGCCAAGATTTGTTTACTTCTAGTCTCCAGAACCGTGAGATAACAAACTTCTGTTTTAAGCCACCCAGTTTATTTACTTTAAATATTTTATTACAGCTGCCCTAAGTAACTGATATAGTAACCATTTACCATATTCCCCATGGCTCAAAAGACAATATCCTACTTGAAGTGTAGTTTTCTAAAATTATCTCAGTATTACATTATTATATATTTTTCAGATGATATGAAACAGATCTAACAATTCCCTTTATTTTGTAATTAGATTCTAAGAAACGTCTCCACAAGTCTCAACCTTGAAAGTAAGTAAAATAGGTCCATAAATATTTATTTACAAACCATTTTTACATTCAGTTCCGCAGAATAGACTGTGGCATCGCCATCCACAGTCTCCAGGGTTAAAATAAGGTTATAGATTTAGCAGCATTGGTTTGGAGGTTTGCTGACAATTTCCATTCTCCTGGATCAAATGACTATACCCAAATATTGTCATTTTAGTGCCAAACTCTGTTCCTGAAATATATAAATATTAATTATATGCTTACTATGTACCTATTGATATATTGTGTCCGAACTTTAAGAGTGGAAGGTATATTCAGGCTCTGTTTCTTTCCACAGTTACCTATTTATATATATTTGTACATACTTCTATCAAAATATATATATATCTTTTCTCCATTTCTGCCAGTAAAATAATCTTTTCTTTTTTCTTATTCTGTAGAGATCCCTTATACAGCTAGAAGGACAAGGTCTTGCTTAAAATTGCACTCACTATATAATGCTTTCCACTGATAATCCATGACTAAGGACCTCTATTAAAACAAATGAGCCTTACATCAATAGTATGTCTCTGCCATCTTATAAGAACTTTTTCTTGAACACAGCCAAAAAAAAATTTCAAAATAAAAATAAAAAAAAAGAACAGCAAAAGCTAAAGTTGTATAAGTAATTGTTAGTATGGTTGGTAAGCCTATTATAATTGATTAAAAACTGTTTTACTGAGGAAAAAAAAAAACTTTTTCTTATACAGAGAATTTTTTTTTCCTCTAACTTAAATTGAGCCCAAGGACAGGTACAGGGTGTTCTTTTATCTCCTATAAGGCTTAGAATACAATGAAAATAATAGCATTCCTAGTAATTCACTCATATAATCATGAAGGCATGATAAGAAAACTCTCAGCACATGGAGAGGCATACAAAGACAAGCAAATATTGCCAGAGAAATAAACTTATTTACAGCTACATTTCTCTTTCCCAAGGGACTCAAACTCATATAGTTTCTTAGTTGTTGTGTTAACAATTTCTCTAGTTACACAACCTATATTTTTTTTTCCCTTTGTAAGCATAATTGTGTTCTATTGCATTGTCATCCAGTTGGTTTTAAGGTTTTTCTCTGATGTTTCCTGTTAGGGAACAGAGTAAAGGACACTTTCTATATATAGAAATTCCTGTTAGTTCCACATGAATTATCGTTGTCCTTGCTAAAAGTGCTGGTGTGTTAAGGACCTCAGGCACCAGGCTATCACTTCCCTTTATATTATGCTGGGCAAATCCATGGGTCTAGCTCACCAGGATGTACAGTACAGTTCAAGGATGGCAAATAGGTTTTGTAACACTTCCCAGCACCGATCAAATGGTAGCTTCTATCTTTTGCATTGTCCTTCAAAGAATTTTGAGACTGAGTCTGAACGCTCAGGAAACAAAAGCTCTGCATCAGTTATCTTTGTCTACACTGGTGAGGAATGTGAAAACAGATCACACTTTCCCAACTGTTTGCCATCTCTGATTTCTTGGGAAAGATGAAACTAATTTCACTGAAACAATTAGCAACCAACACAGACAGGAGGGTACACTGTGGCTTGCTGCACTTTGAGAGTGTGGGGGGCAGATCCTATGGTGACCCCCGATACCCCTCATCTCTAGGTGTTCACACCTTTGTGTAATTCCCTCTCCTTGAGTATGGGTGGAGCCTGTGACTCGCTTCAAACCAACAGAATATAACAAAAGTGATGAGACATAACTCTTGTGATTATGTTAATAAATATATAAAAACTTTACTTTCTTAACTGTTGGCTTCAAAAGAGCAAACTGGTTTTGAACTGTTAACTGCCTATGAAAAGGGCCACATGTCAGGGAACTGTGGGCAACCTCTAGAAGCTGAAGGCCTTAGTCCTGCAACTGCAAGGAACCTAATCCTGAAAACAACCATGTGAGTTTGGAAGAAGATCCCAAGTCTCACATGAGATCCCAGCCCTGGCTGAACCTTGACTGCAGCCTTGTGAGGACTTAAAGCAGTTGGGTTCCAACCAACCCATGCCTGGACTTATGACCTCCAGAAACTGTGAGGTAATAAACCTGTGTTGGTTTAAGCAGTTAAGTCTGTGGTAATTAGTTATGCAACAAGAGAAAGCTAACGAGGGAGTTGCTGGGAAATTATGTTAGAGGATAAGTGCAATTTGAGTGTGGAGAATCTTGATATCCAGTGAGGCTTTTCTTAGATACCCATCATGGCAGCCCTCTGAGGAATTACAGACCTCATTGTAAAGATGAGGAAAGTTGAGAAGAGAGGGTTCAGGAATCCTGCCCAAGGTAAAAGGAGAATGAGTGACGAGCTGGGTTTCAAACTCAACTAGGTCTATCTGACTGCAAAGCCCATGTTCCTTCCAAGACACTATAAGCTGCTGACCTGAAATCACAAAATTGTGTTAGATAATGCCCCCTTCCTTGCAGTGCTGGCCCCATCTCATGTGACTGCTTCTCTACATTTCAGAACCCACAAAGACAAGGCATTGAATCCTAGGAAGAAGGCAATGAGGGGAATGTGGGAGTTCAAGAGTTGGTTCATCACATGTAATTCAATTCGATTCAGATATCAGCAATCAATTCTGGAGATTCTTATCCTTTAGACACTGACCGCAAGCTAGAAATTACTGATATGGGTGATGGCAGTGGAAAAGGAAAGTTTTTTTTAAAAGCGCCTTAAAAGCAATTAAATTTGTTTGCAGTGTAATTGGGTAGGTGGACTACTATAAATATTCTCCTTTTGTAAACCAAATTACAGGAGTATAAGCCAGAGAAGTTATTTAGCTTGTGCAGCCTAATGCAATTTTTCCTTCCCATTGCTTGTTTTCTCCCTTATTTTGCTTTATAAGAAGCTGTTCAAGGTAAAGACAACTAGAGGTCCTATAGCAACAGATGTTTGTCAAGGAACATCCATGATTATTCACTCCTTTCTACTAAGATGTCATCTTTAGCAGGGGAAGAACATCTCAAAACCGAGGTTGAGTTACCTCTCAGTTGGAGGTACCTCTGGCACTAAACCAGACCAAGGACTGTTTCATGGGCTGGGTCCTGGTCTCTGCATAAACACTATCTCCTTCAGCTGGAGGTATTTCAGTCTGCCTAATGGCTCCCAGGCATAGTTACAGACTGTTAAAGCTCTTTTTGTCATAACCACTGAGAAGCTCAGAGAACCCTTCAACCAGTGATAGATAGAGCCTAGTATGCAGGCTGAAACAAAAAGAAGTCAGGTGACCTTGCCCAAAGAATCAATGAGTGGAGTAAAGACTACAGCTTTCAACATTTGTCCAATAAGCATTCATTGAAAACACTTCAGTCGATAAATGCACTCTACCGGCGAGTAGCAGTACAAAGATGAGCAAGCCATTGTTCACCATCCCACGTTGACCCCAGTAGGGGAAATCGACTTGTCAAGGAATCACTGTAACACGTGGAATCCATTCAAGGACAAATGTGGAAGCTATAAAGTGTGCCTGAGGAAGGCCGTTTCTAAGAGTAGTAGTTATTCGGGTCTTCAAGGATGACTAAAAGTATGCCAGGTAAACAAAAGGGGGAGAATAATTTGGAAGAAGGTACAATGTGCCACACTTTCTTCCCCAGCTAAGGTGACCCAGAGCATGAACTCAGCTCCCTCTCTCTAGCTGGGCAGCCAGGTGGGCAGCCAGCTGAAGGTCAAATAATTCTTCTACCCACTCCCTTCAGTAGCAAAACACACTTTGTCTGATTCCTAGTTTGTGTGTCATGACTGGATTACACATGTACCTCCCAGGTATTGACCCCTAAGCCCTTCGGTAGAGCTGGGCAGGCTGGTACAGTCACCTGGATGCCAAAGAGCCAGTCAGGGGACCTTGGAAGGTGTCTGGCTGAGTGAGGTCTAATGGTGTTCTCCTTGTGAAAACTCTTGGAAGCGTGATCTAACTCACCATCTCCTTTTTGCACTATCTCAACCCTGAGTGTTCTCTCATTATTTTCTGTGTTCAGGAAATGATTACTTCCTTGTTTCTGCTAAGTTGCTTCTCACCACTCATTCCAAACTCACCCTCAAGCCAGTGGTCACTTCGGCAAAACAGGAGAAAAATTCTTCACATTCTTACAACATATCTTAGGCTTAGGAATTGTTATTCCTTATGGAGCCAGAGCAAATCAATCACAAAAAGTAAAAACAAAAGATAAATGAAGAAAAAACTGAAAAGCTGTTGTTTAAAAATATGTTTCCCACATGTTGTTCTGGAGTGTGAAAGACGGGCAGCTTCATGTTAAGCGGAAGGTGAGAGCTAGTGGTTGTATTTCAGCTGGAACACAGGAAGCCTGATGGTGTTAGGAGAGGTAGTAAGCCCTCCTGGAAGTTGCTGGCCTGCCTGGAATGTACCTTCTCCTCAGCAGTCATTCCAGCCTTTGGTCAGCTCTCTTCTTTAACTCCTTTGATCCTTGCTTCTACCAGCATCAGGAAATACATAACTTTCTTCTGAGATATCTAACTTCTGTTGCTTTGGAAGTAGATGTTTTGCTTTCCTCCTTCTACTCTTAACTAATTTGCCAATTATATGCATAATACAAACCTTAACTGGGAAGAGGCATGATCACTAGGAATGCTCAGGAGTCACAGAGATCACCCGTGAGCTCTAATTCTCCTATGTTCTGGTTGTATGACTTTGGGCAAGTTCTGCTGTAGGGAGCTTTAGACAGACCTAAAGCCCATTCCCACAGGGAATGCTCCTGGGGAACTGACATCCAGTGTCACAGTCAACTCTCAGAAACGTGCTGGGGTTGCTTGGCACTCACTACTCACAGCTGTTGTACAGGCCAGCTGGTAGCGGCCAGAGTATATTTCCAGAACAGTGAAATGTGGAGGGAAGAGTGCCAGGAGATAAACACCCCTTGAGAACAGCAAAGGGAGCTCCTTGCACCCAAAAGAACCCTTTGGTCAGGCAGGCGATGGCATCCCCAGCTGCATGCTCCATAAGGGGCATTAGGAGACCCGAGAAGCTACATCTCTCTCTTGGACAGCCTTTAAAGCAGCAGCTCCACTATACCACCTCTGTATGCTGCTGCAACCTTTGTCATTAAAGAAACTTTATATCCTCAACTGAGCGTGTTGGCATCTTTGCATCAATCATGTCACCATCCCATTTTGACAGTCATATACTTTCTAAGGTTGAATTTCCTTCTCTGCAAAATAAGGATAATATCCATACGTACCCATGAATTTACTTATTTTTTTGTATTTATTGAGAAGATTAAAGAAGGTATTTCCTATAGAGTCCTCAGCACAGTGCTTAGCACTTAGCTATAATTACAAATAGAAGTATAACTATAATATATATCAAATATATTATGTAAATCTATAAAAATATACTTGTATGTAAATATAAATGATCATTTTATTTATAATCATAAATACATAGTATTTTTCTTTCTCTGAGAATCTACCAATACGTCATGTACCTTACGTGTAGTATCTAAGTGTTTACAGCAATACTTCAAGGTAGGTAATTATGACTTCCTTTGAAGATTTGGGGAAGTGAAACCTCAGAAAGGCAATGTAATTATGCCAAGATCACCCAGCCAGTTAGTCATAAGGCAGGATCTGAATGTAAGTCTGTTTTTGTTCCACTATACCTCTCTTTCTTTACAATTAAACCCCAAAGAATGTTGCTCCCAACCATCTGCTAAGGTTCCTAATAAAGGCTGTTATGAACATAGTGGATCAGCAGCAAAGGGGACAGTGTTGTCTTTAATCTGCACTTTGCTAGATATTTTTGTTTTCATAAATTCTGAGATTCCTTGGCAATGATACTGCATTCCCTTTCACCCTTACGCCAACACCTGCCAGCAGTCCTGTGGTCACCAACTTTCGCTCCACTGAACTAAAGCTTAATTATAAAATTAACCATCAGTGAGCAGAATTTTGGACATCATGGAAGGCTCTTCCACATTCATCAAGACCCAGCTCAGATGCTACTGTTTTTACAAAGCCTTCTCTGACTTAACCTAATAATTGACCCTCTTTCTTCTGAACAGCTATAACACTGGTGAAAGCCTATGTTTGAGCACTTAATAATTACTATTATTACAGCTAGAATTTACTGAGCACCTACTGTGTAGCCAGGCACTATTCTAAGTGTTCTCCATGCCTTATTCCATTTAATCATCATCCTAAGAGATAAGTAATGTCATTACCCTCATTTTTCAGCTGAGGAAACTGGATTGACATAGATTGCTCATCTGCTCCCCTGTCCATTGGACTAAGAGCTTCTTCATGGTAGAGACTGTCTCACCCACATCTCTCTTTTTATCCAGCAGCCACCTGTGGACATATCCAATGGGCTAGGTGACAGACATTACCACACTTATCCGTACAAAAAATATGTGGTCAGTACCAGTATAAGTTCCATCATTCAGGTGAGGAAACTGAGGCTCAAAGAGACGAGGTAACTTTCTCAAGAGGCAGAGTCATAGCTGGTCTACGCTTGTCCATTCCCTTACCAAACCCTGTCCCTCATGTTAGGTATAAAAACGAATGCTTTTCAGCTTTAAAGCATGCAAGAACAGAATGAATGAATGAATACTGTGTTTTGCATTAGGTGGCAGGCTCAGGGAGATGTGTTATATGCTAGAAGAGAAATTAGGAACCATCAACCCATCACAACTTCCCGAGAAGAAAGGCTTGGTCCAGCATGCACAATGATGCTTTCATAGGAAACAGACCTTTGGGAATCACTATTCATCAATAGTTCAGTGGTTAGGAGAATGGTCTTTGGAGAAAGACAGTTCTGACTTTGAATCCCTGCTCCTACTTTCTCTGTGCATGACCTGAGGCTAGTCACCTAAGCCACCTGAACTTCAATTTCCCTATCTGTAAAATAAGGATAACAATGCCCCCAACTTGATGTGAACTGTTATGAGGATTCCCATGAGATTATGTACACAAAAATATCTGAATAACCTCTACATGCCATTACATCCTTGTTATTTCATTTCTCTCCCAGGGTTTACACCAAATGCTGTCCAAAAAGTGTCCATCGGCATCCATTTCTCACATGTTTACACAAAGATATTCCTGAGATTAGTTCCCACGAAGAGCAGCTTTTCCTTAATCCGTGGTTAATTCTTCAAATGAGGCCCCAATGTGTATTTTACACCAGCCACAGACTTTCATTAGTGAAATGATTTTTTTTTCCAACTGCTAGATTTCATTCCCAGTTTTATAACCCTGATAAGAGTTTATAGATGGGAGAACACAGTAGAGTAAAAGTCCAACCTCAGTTTTGTTCAGAACTGATACTGTCTACTCTGCCTGAGATGAGAAATAAAAGAATGATGAGTGAAAATGTCATTGAGTTAAACAAGCTAAATTATCTTCAGAGAGACTGACTGACTGCACAGTCCACCTGGAAATCGAAGCCACCCACGCATTCACAAAGCCGCTTTATTTCACAGACAATTCCCCCTGGTTTTTTTAAAATGGGTTTTGACTTTCACACTCTCAGCCTATTGGTACCCAGGAGTCATTTTTCTTGACATTATTATCAGCAAGGATCCAAATACTACCTGGATTAATTTCCATTTTCTCAGACGGAGGATTTTTCTCAGGATATCCAGGGACTTAAGAAGAAAGACACACTGTAAATGGTCAGGAGGGAGAAGAATGATGGTGAGGGATTTGGGTTCATTTCTTTCTTTTCCTGCAGCTGAAATCTCAGTGAAGATTGTTTTTGATGATTAACTTTCCCCAGCCCCAGATATGGCATTCTAGGGTAATCACATAATAAAATGCATTGGAACACCTTCAATTTACATAAAATACGAGTTGCTCAGAAAATTCCAAATACTCTATTAAAAGTGATCTAAACTGCTCTGTTTGGTTACTAGAACTTTGAAAAGCAAAGGAAATAGAGGTCAATAACCAAGACCTTGTTAGAACCAGGTATTTCACCTACTCTTTTCCAGGCCATGATATCTCCCACTTCTTCATGCTGACATTCTCCTCGGAAAATTATAACCATTTCCATTTCCACAAACATGTCATCCGTTTACTCTTGACCCACTATCAAAGCGCTTATGAGAAAAACTTGAGGACGGTTTTTTATTTAGACTGCTGCGAGTCACCATTAGGTAATTACACAATCTTCACCATATGGAACCGTAAAATAGCAGAGATGATTTGTGCAAACCTGGACACAGGCACAAAGCGATGACCTTGATGACAAGCAAACCAAACAAAGACCAAACGCCTTAGGCTGGCTAAAGTCGGCCTTGCCAAATGTATGTTCAATCCCTGCGCCACACAGAAACCCATTCATCGCTAGCACATCATTGGTATTTCCCCTTCTGTGTCATTGCTTTTGCTATTCCCCCCACCCTACCTGGAACACCTTTCATCTTTTATTTGACCAAAGGAGAAAGGTGTTCATCCATTCACTATATAGCAAGTGCCTACTATGTGCCAGACACTTAGGATACACCAGTGATCAGATATTTCTGCCCACTTACGACAGGATGCTATACTAAGAGTGCAGGCTCTAGATCCACACCACCTGGGTTACAATCCTGGCCCTGCTTTCAATGGACTGTGTGATCTTGCATAAGCTACTTAACCTTTCTCTACTCTATTTCTCCTCTGTGAAATGGGGAAACCAATGGTATGTATCTCCTAGAAATGCCATGGGTTTTACATGAATTCACAGCAGTCCTGGGCAAGAGCTGACGGCCAGTAAGCACTCAAAAATTAAGCTACTATCATAGCTCACTGCTTATCCAGGCCCTGCAACTTCCTTTCAAGACTGAGCTGAATTTCTACTCCTCTGTGAAGCTTTCCCTTGACTGCCTCGGCCCAGAGATTTGTATCCTCCTTTCTTTCGACAAACATTTATTTACTGGATGGAAAACAGGACTAATCAACCCTAATCAATAAACGATGACTGCCTGGAGTCAGGGTTAAGAAGCAATGTGAGGTCAATTCCAGAATCCCCAGGGGGAAAAAAATGAGTGATGTGTGATATGAAGTAGTAAAAGTAGCGTGTCAGTGTGCAGCTATGTATTTGCATAACCAAAATTATTTTCTCATCTGCTTCCTATAACCTTAAGGTTATATTTGGGTAATTTATTTATCTGAGCCCCAGTTTCCTCATTTGTAAAAATACTCCTAAGAGTAATATCCTGCAGTATTATTGGGAATAGCAAATCAGATAGTGCATGTAAAGCACCTAGTCAGAAGTCAGCCACAGTAAGAACCTATTTAATGGTTTTATTATTATTATTATTAGCTATATCACCAATTGGTAGTAACACCAAGTGGGCACTGATTTACATCTGCCTTACATTGCGAGAATGTTTATGCATTGCCCCTGTCTCCCCAGGCAGCAGCCCTCAGACTCTCAAGTGCCTGACGCCCGCTCTGGTGGAACAGGTCCTCGAAGTGTACCTGTGGTGCAGGTGAAGTTGAGGGCGAATGTCTTTGCTCCTGTACCCAGCTGAGGAAATTCAAAGCTGGGGGGTGGGGAGTGAATGAATGGTTGAAAAGTTCCTCATTTCTGTGCCGGCACTGCTGCTCTGCTGCTACACAGAAAGCAAAATGAAAGAAGACAAAACTGAATATCAGGATGGGTTTCTCCTGAAGGGAAAATCCAGGGCTATCCCTCTTTGTGAAGGATGCTGCTCAGACCACAATGCAGCTAAGCTAAGGTTTTGCGTCCCACTGCTATAGGCTTTATGCTAAGTATGCTGAAATAAAGCAGAAAGGGATGGAGTGACGAAGTCAACCCTGGAGGTATAAGGGGGGAAGCATTGGAGCATTCTCAGAAAATGACACATTTAACAGTACAGCGCTGTCATGAGACCATTTGAGGCACCATAAGAAGAGGAAAAAAAAAGCATGGAGCTGCCCCAAGGTGGAAATTACAGAGCAGAGCTACTGAAACGCATAAGATTGCCATCCTATCCGGAGCTGCCCTTTGCTGGCACACCAAAGGCCAAGAAGAGCCTGCAGTGCTTGGGCCATGCACCAGAAGAGAATAAAGCACACATTTTTTCCAAGGCCATTTTTCCAAGGAAGGCCTTGTCTCTCTTCGATAAAGAATCAGCTTTCGGGTTGTTGAAGGCGCAAGTCTGGGAAGCACCGCTCTCGGCTGTCATTAGTCACCTGTGCCATGGCTGGATGGTTTTCCAGTACCTTTCCCACATTTCCAGAGCACAATAATGAGAGCACTTTCAAGGCGCTACTTCATTTGAAATTCACTATGCAGAGTAGTCCCATTACCTGCACAAGCAAAAGAGTATGTTCATTATACAGATGAAAAACCCAAGGCTCAGATGGATTAACTGAACTGAGATTACAAAATTACAAAGTGGCAAACAGGCGTCAGGGTCATGAAGTCAAGCCTTAGTGCTGCTTCACAAGACCATGGTCATTTTGCACAGCCCTGATCCACAAAAAGCCAGTTCATTCCCCGATGGTCAGTCAATTCCTCACACATCTTCTAAGACTCAGGGAAGAGGAAGCAAGAATACGGTGCTTTCCTGAGAACAACTATTTCCCACAAATATCATAGGAATTTTCAATTAAGTTCCTACTAAAATCCTAGCACTTTCATTTAAAAATAAACATTTTATTTTGGAATAATTTTAGATTTACAGAAAAGTTACGAATCTAGCACAGCCAGTTCCCACATGCCCTTCACCCTCTTTTGCCTAATGTTAGCATCTTACGTAACCATGGTGCACTTGCCAAACCTGAGAGACTAACATTGGCCCATTACCACTAACTAAACTTCAGATTTTATCCAGATTTCACCAGTTTTCCACTAATGGTCTCCTTCTGTTCCAGGATCCAACCCAGGATACTATATAGCATTTAAAATTCCATTCCGTGTATCACATTATTTAGCAATGATCCTTTGTGCCTCCTTTGTGAAACTAAGAGTTTCAGTATTTTGAAGACAGACACCAAGCCTTCCCTGATGCCTAGCTTTGCCCAGCACACTGGAAGTACATGATGTTTGTTGATGAACTTAGCTACACAAAACCCTGTTTTAATCATCATTATGAAAATCTGGACCATCAGCCTTAAAATTCAGGTAAGCATACATTTTTTAAAAAGGTAGAATGGGAGCATGTTCAAAAACGTAGCAACAATTTTGGCTGACACAGCAAAGCTAATTTTCAAACGCAGAGTGAATACGAAACATAACAGACACCAGCTGGAAAGAGAAAACAGTCTGTTAAACACTTAAACAGCATCAGCTTTCCCTTCCACCAAATCTGACAACCCACCAAATGAAAAATTAAGGAAGAAAAACAGGAGCTGTAGGAACTTAGAAGAAGTGTAAATAAGCTTTTAATAAGTCTATCGCATGGACCAGAGTTAAACAGTGGCACACCGTTGAACATTCTCATCCTGGAGCTGGTATCTATATATAGCTGTTAATTGTGCAAACTCCCCAGTTCCTCAATGCCATGAGTCCAGCTGCCAAGTACAGCTGTTTGATTTTTATTTTTTTAACAAAGGCAAGTTTTAAAAGTGGGAGTGAGAGAGAAATGGCATAAATGATTTAGACGAGCAAACACAGCCAAACTTTCATTCTACGTCTGAGCATTTTGAACTGTTAAATGTGGAAATAGTTTCCCTTGAATATGATAGTTCCCACACAAAATGCATAAATATTACCCGGGGTAGCCAATGGCTTTGGGCAAATAATTCAATGGGAAATAGAATACTCCTAATATTATTTTAGTTGCTACAAGCAGCCTTGTGAGAAATCTCTCTCATAATTTCCATGTCCAAAAACATCATGCAAATCCATAAAGCAATCTATATTTTTCAGTTGGAAGTGTTTTGTTCTCATCTGATTATCGTTCTCTAGAATACATCCCTGTCTACCTAGCAGTTTATTATAAAAACGTGCATGCATACAGAATGTACACACACACAAACCATCGACAGGTAGACATATGGACAACAGAAGGTCTTTGAGGACAATGGTCATTTGGGTAACCCCAATAGCACCTAGTATACTGTACTCAATAAACACTTGAGTAAGGAAGGGAGCAAAGCAGGTTTATTTCAGGTGGGCACTATCACGTTTCCCCTACTGGATCCCTTAAATATCAACGGAGTCTACTCAAAGAAGTTTTGTACCTAAAGCTGTCACATCTTTGATATTTCCTCCAAAGGGAAAACCTGTAAATTCACTGGACATGCCTAGCAGCCACTAGAATTCCAAAGCTTCAGTTTTTTATCTGTAAAATTGAAAATAATACCTCTTTTAAAAGTTGGTACAAAAATCAAATGAGCTCATTCATTTATCCACTAAACTGTTAACTGAATATCTAATGTGTGCCAGATAGAAAGTGAAGAAAAACAGTCACAACTCAGGCTCTGCTTTGATGGAATCAAGAGCCTATGAGGCTCCTCAATTAAAGAACGACACTGAAACAGTGGTTCTAGACGCGTGTATGCTGGAATTATCCAGACAGTTAGTAAAATGTGGGTTACGGGGCCCCGTCCCCAGAGTCTCTGGTTCAGTAGGTCTGGGGTGAGTGGAAGAATCTGCACTTCTAACAAGTTCCCAGTTAGTGCTGACGCTGCTGATGTAAAGATATGCTGAGGATCATTGCACTAATAAGTAGAAGATTATGACTTTCCTAAGTGTTGCCATGGAGAGGTATGTGGAATTAACAGAACCTATACTAGGGGGATTTGATCTAGTGAGGGAAGTTAGAGATGGCTTCCCAAAGCAAATGACTTTCAACATGAGATCTTAGTTGGTGTTAGAGAAAACGCACAAAAGTGAAAAGAGTGAAGAAGTAATTTTAGGCGTTGGGAATAGCACGTGCAAAGCCCCTGTGGGCAAAGGAGCAGGGCAAGAACTGGGGACTGAAAGAAGGCAGTCTGTGTGGCCCAGAGGAGAGTGGGTGGGGGAATGCCCAGGACCAGGGCTGAAGAGAGAAGCAGGGGCCAACTGCTGCAGGGCCTCACAGGCCCACCATAGGTACATCTTATTCTGTGAGCCTTGGACAGCCAAGGAAGGTTGTTGGTGAGCGATGAGGTGACATAACTAGATCACTCGATTTCTGAAAAGTTTTTCTGACTTCCTCTAGGGAATGGATCACTGTCACACCATCAGTGCTGAATGTCTCTTATTTGGATCTCAGCTCTGCCAATTACAGCCTGCATGGGTCACACGTCCTTCTGAGCATCAGTTTCCTCACCTGTAAAATGCTGATAATTCCTTTCGGATAAGTTTTGTGAGGATGGCTGAACTGATCGTGTATGATACTTAGACCCCTGTCTGGCACAGAGTAAACATTCAAATTCTAGCTGCCATTATCATCATTATTCACTGAGAACCGCCCCCCCCCCCCAACACACACACACACTGTTATATCCACAGGGCAGGAGAAAATATATTTAACTTTCTTAAAAGCCTTTTCAGGTAACTTGTCTTATTGTAAAGGTGGCAACAGCTTAAACCACAAAGGAAGAGAGGAGAATCTCTAAATTGCCCCAAACCCAAGCAGTTTCAGGGTCCACAAAATTAAGAGTTCACAGCAGAAATCAATATTGCTCCCCACCCCAACCCCAAATACAAGCTCCACAGAATTTTTCTTTTTTCTGTTTTGCTCACTGTCACATCCCAGGTACCTAGAAGAGCGTCTGTAACTCATTTCTTATTTGTTGAGTGCGAATGGGAACCCTTCCATGTTATTACGGTCGGCTGGATTTGGAGGCAGTTCGTTCCACCACCATCACCAAAACTCCCAGCTCCAGTTTCTCCTCAATTTCCCACCACTCAAGGAGAGAGGGATGTGTGAACATGTTGTTTCTGAATTGATGGCTGGGGTCACTGTATCTAATAGCGTAGTCAGTGGAACACTGTCTCCCTGAAAGCTGCACAGTGCCCGCACCAATCCCCGCAGCCCGCGAGGGCTGGACCTCCTTGAATGCTGAGTCAATGTCCAGCCTGTGGAAGACAGTTAGGACATTCTCTCACTGCCCACCTCCTGCTCAAAATTCTGTTACAAACCCCTCAACAACTTCCCAACATCCTTACAGTAAAGCTCTAAATGACCAGGCTTATAAACCCCTGTATGAAGTGACCTTGGCCCGCCGCTCCAGCCTCATCTCACACTCCCCCAACCGGGCCCCACGTTCCAGCCAATCTGCACTGGACCTGAGGACAGTCTCTGTGCCTTTGCCCACTGCTTCCTCTGCCTCTTACACCTGGCACACCCTCCCAACCCCTACATTTGTCCGTACGTCAAGTCTCAGCTTAACATCTCTTCTTCCAAGAGGTGAGCTCAGTGCTTAAGAATCCCCACAGAGCCCCGCTCAGGGATATTTATTCAATATACACCTTCCCTGTAAATTCCTCAAGAGGGGTACCAGGTTTGCCTTATACTCGAATCCACCTCCAATGCTTGGGGCTCTAAATAAATATTCGTCCAATGACATTATTATTCTCATCCTTTCACAAGGCCAAAACATGTGCACACATGCAAGTATGCGTGTGCACGCGTGCACGCACACACACACACACACACACAGTTGCTAAGGAATGTCATGCATACTCACTGGTTATTTGCCACTGGAAACTTCAGTTTCTACAGAGATGAATTCTTTCTATAGAGTAGCTCGTAGTTTTCTTAATACCCAGGATTCTCTCAGTGCAAGTCCTGGAATTCACCCATTATCTTAGTTCATTTTGACTACTGTAACAAAAATACTGTAGACTGGGTGGCTTAAACAACAAACACTTATTTTTCACAGTTCTATAGACTGGGAAGTCCAAGATCAAGGTGCCAACAGATTGTGTCTGGTGAGAGCCTGCTTCCTGGTTCAGACAGCTGTCTTCTGGCTGTGTCCTCACATGGCAGAGGGGCAAGGGAGCTCTCTACCATCTTTTCTATAAGGACACGAATCCCATTCATGAGTGCTCCCCCTTCATGACCCAGTCACCACCCGAAGGCCAGACCTCCTAGTACTGCGGGTTAGGATTTAACAGATGAGTTCTGGAGGGACGCCAACAGTCAGCCCATAACACCCATCTATTTCCTGCCCAGCGCTTCCCAAACTTTAAGGTGTTTAAGAATCATCTACTGGCCTTATTAAACTGCAAAACACAACTGAATAGGTCTCGGGTGGGGCCCAGGGTCTGCATTTCTAACAAGTTCCACGTTCCCCAGTGCTGCTGTGGCTTCAGGGGGCCACACTTTTGGGCGAGGTCCTCAATCATGGAAAAGCTTCCATGGCACTCTCCTCACTCACTCCCCACTTCCATCCCCCCAGGGCAGGTGCACATTCCCCAGGAAGCAGCCAGGAGTGGAGGGAGAGCAAAAATCCCTTAATTAGAGGAGAGGGATGGCAGGACCACTTCTGTCCAGGACTTAATGAGACAATCACAGCCAATTCACCCACTTTCAGGAGCTTAATGTGGTCTAATAACTGTGATTTTAGACTAGCACTGGTTGTAAAAACAGAGTGACAGGAGACATGGTCTACATGAATTAAGGGGGTGAAGAAGGCGGTGGCACCAGGAGGGAAAAACACTGAGGGAAAAACATGAGAAAGGCAGCAGCTGGACTCACCCCCGGAGCCAGTCTACCCCCAAATGTGCATCACCACACTGGGGGCAACTTTAATTAGCTGAAAGTGAATTTATCCCCAGGTGAAACATACGCTCCACTTCCTTTGCTCAGAACACCAGGGATGCCATGGAGAGCAGGTGACTTCCCTTTAACACCTTAAACCCACCAAAGTAACTCAAGCATTCTCCGAATCCCTGTTCGTAGGGTCTTCCGGGTCACAGAGACCACAGTGTAGACAGTAATTGTGAAACTGTAAAGAATGTATTACAAAAAATAATAATTAAAAAAAAAAGACAAGAGCATGACCGGTGTTATAGGCGAAGCCGAGGATTTGTTTTAGAGACTTCAGAGAGCCTAACAGCTTTTACTTTCTCTCCTCAGGCTAAGCTGCATGACAAAATGGCCTCCCCACCTTGGTAGGAATTATGCCTGTCACCCTTACCGTCAGCTTAATATATATTCAATATAGTGAAACTGTCATGGTAAGATTCTGGAAAACTGCTCCTCTGGGGTTCTTGAGTAATGAGCTATCAACAGAAACTGGAGGAAGGGTCAGCGCTGGTTCCTTGAGCTCTGGGAACTCTGGCCCTCAGAGAGGAGAAGAAGCCACCTAAGCTTTTTTTTTTTTTTTTTTTTTGCGGTACGCGGGCCTCTCACTGTTGTGGCCTCTCCCGTTGCGGAGCACCGGCTCCGGACGCGCAGGCTCAGCGGCCATGGCTCACGGGCCCAGCCACTTTGCGGCATATGGGATCTTCCCAGACTGGGGCATGAACCCACGTTCCCTGCATCGGCAGGCGGACTCTCAACCACTGCACCACCAGGGAAGCCCCACCGAAGCTTTTAAAGTCCTCAGCCTTTATGGAATTAAATAGAAAAGAGTGAGAGGGAAAGATAAGATGTATAATACCCTTCAATCACATTTCCCCCAGAGTGTGGGCTTTATCAGTCATTTCCCTCATACCCAGAGGCTTTCTTACTGTGGAAAATGAAAGTACTTGAATAAGTACATTTATAATAGAAAAGTGCCTGACTCCAAAACAGACTGGGAGAAAGTCCCACAACGTGCAGGACAAGGTATAGGGAGAAGACAGGGGAATGTATAAGCAGGGAAACTAAAGGAGGCAGAACAGATCTCTGAGCTGAAGGAGAAACAGCCTGGAAATTAGGAGAGGGTGACAGTATGAGAATGGTGTTTCAGGGGATGAAAGAGAAGTTGCAGCTAAAATGGTGGTTATCATGTAGAAGTAAAGCTCTCAAAACTACAATTAAGCCTGGGTGCAACGCCATATTCTCGTTGGAACTCATGATAAAAGAACCTGCAAGTTCTCAGACTGGAAGGAGAAAAGCAGAGGCTCTAAGTTCAAATTAGAAGGAATTTGGAAAATGGAAATCAACTTCTCCAGGAACAAAGTGAAAGAAACTCATGGACTAGGCTCTATAACCACCAAAGTATATAAAATTGGGGTCAGAAAAATCTTGTTGAATTCTTGATCTTCTCTCTTACTATATACAGCCACATGGCCTCATCAGGTCACTAAAGCTCACTGCACCTTGGTTTCCTTGGTGAGGAAAGGTGAAGGCAAAGGAACTAACAATTACTGGATACCTCACTTGCATATGTTATTTCACTCCACATACATAAAAAGTAGATTTATGACACCCACATCACAGATAAGTGAGGCTTAGGGGGGGTTAAGAAAATGGATGAAATTTAAATAAGGATTTGAGCTCATCTGTTGGCCTCTGAAGTTCACACACAACACTGGCCAGAGAGGTCATGGTGGAATGTAGGACATTAGACTCTCAACCCCTAGTTCTGGCTCTGCCATTTATGAGCTTTGGTGCCTTGCCAACTCACTTAACATCATCCCTGGCACTTGGCCTTCCTCTTCTCTAAAATGGACTGCCTACACCTGCCCTGTCCACCCACATATTCCTTATAAACAGAGACATAACCAGATTTTAACATCCAAGGATCACGACAAGGGAGAGGGGGTCAGGATTTACCTACCTTGACGAGTGTGTCACGGTCTGCCTTCTTCAATTATCTTTTCATCATAGTCTTAACAGCAATCGCTCAACAAATTACTTGGAAAATGTGTTGAAAAGGCATTACTCTCAGAAAATGTGCTCCCCCAAGCCCCTTCTTCACTAAGCTACAGAGTACGAACAGGGTACGGAGAGCAAATGCGATGGGGTTGTGCAAGCACCCTGCACAAGTAAAAGTAAGCCCACCCATGAGTGGTCCAGCAGCTCTACTGCAGAATTCCCTATTTAGTTCACGTTTCCCACTTTCCTTAAATAGAAAGGACTCACTCAGTTCTTTTAGATAAGGTTATCTTGTACAATTACTTAGGGTGTTATGAATTTCCTGTGCATTCAAAGACTCCCACTTTGACAAACCAAGACACCCAGAGTGGGTTTGTAAAGTCAATCAACAGTGTTATCTTCTTAAAATGAAGTCATGAGGTTTCGTCCCCAGAGTAGCTCCATTGTAAGAACTTGTCCGACTAAAGGTCAACACACACAGAGTTACATGCTCCAGGCAAAGAGCATGCCTTTGTGAGATTTATAAAGGTCTCTGTGTGTTCTCACTTAGAGCAACCCAACATAATATGACTGCGTGTCCTGGGAATCCTGTGGCACAGAGACGATGCCATCAACCTATGTCATTTCTGACCCCATTAGAAACCAACCTTCAGAAATGTGGGCAAAAATAAGCTTACAGCTTAGAGGACACTGGCAGCATTTTAATCTAATGAGCCTTGGGCACCCTTTCATTTTTCTCTAACATGCCATGGCCTATAGTTTGAGCTGCCAGAATCAGAGCATATCAATACCCTTCCTTTTCCAGAATGCATTTATCCCCCTTTCAAAAATCAGTATCCAAGTTTAAGTGGGAATAAACTAGCATTGACTGAGTTCTTACTATGTATATTAAATAAATTAGTGTACTTAATCTTGCTTAAGCCTTATAATCCCCATAAGGTAGTTATATCAATCTTTACAGGGAAGAAACAGGTTCAGAGAGGTTGAGGAAATCTTGGAACTACGTTCTGAACCCAGTTCCAATTGACTCAATAACTCCCGCTACTTTCATTCTAACATACACACTCTTGGAAAACAAATACGTTTTAATCTAAGCAAAAAAGAATCAATTGTTGAGATGCGAAAAGGAGCTACTAAGTGTCCCTGTTACTCTGGATGACAATAAAGATGGAAAAATGGATTCTTTCAGCATATACTATAAAAGAAAACACTGTGCCTGGCACCATACCCTATAGAGTCTATAGAAAAAGGGCCAAAAGCAGAGGGCTCCTGATAAACATAGATATAATGGAAATCAGACTATTAGTGAGAAAACAACTATAAACTAACACACAAAGGCTCAGTGCAGAGATAGACAAAGTAGATCAAAGGAATAGAATGTTTCCCAGTCTAATAAACTCCATGATAATATTATGGAGAGTATCAATGTATCTAAAGAAATGATGTGTCGATCAGAAAGGGAGCTGGTCAGCAATGGAAGATGGAGGGGGTGAAGGGACAGTGAGCAAAGCCGGCGCTGATGGGCTTTCTGTCTCCACAGGAGATAGCATCTTGATGAGCAGACTTAGTATTCTGGCGCTTTTGACAAGGTTCAGAAAGATAGCAGCAGCAAGCTATCTCAGCTGAAGAAAACTGCTCAAGATGACCTAAACCCCTTTTTTTGAATTCCAAGTTCACCAAGCAACTTTTTGATTAAAATTTACCTTCTCTACAGAAAAAGAAAGTACAGTTAAAGTGTAAGACATGCCAACAGGCAACCTTAGGTGTATCTGAGAATCTATTTTTTTACTGTACTTTAGTAAACTGACATTATGGTTTTATACATCAGTCTCTTGGAGCTTAACTAATGTGGGTTCATGCCTGGAAGATGAAGCCACTCTGGATGTACTGACCAAGACTGGTTGGTGATCAGAACCAGGATTCGGACTCTGTAAGACTGCTGACTGGGCTGAAGCCACAAAGAAGTCACCATGATAAGGCATCCTGTGGACATCCTGCATCTCCCAGTTTGCCTTTTTTACTTGATATCTCTATCTCTGTGTGTAACTTCCACTGAGTCTACAAGCCTCTGTACAGTCCTAGCTGCATACAAGAACAGAAAAGCAGGAACCTACCTCAGTGTGGTATCATGGAAAATGCATAGGAGTTAAAATTAAGAGATTTGAGTTCATTAAGGGACAGGTTTGCCATTCACTGGGGGGTACCTTGTGGAAAACGTCACCACAGAATATCCTATTGATGACTGTCAATCACTTATTGTGGAAGACATTCTTGGGATCAGATGTTTTGAAAGAAAAATTTATATGCAAAAAAAAAAAAAAGTCGTACCTCCTCAAGCCCGAAAACCCATATCTATAAAATGGGCAAAATAATGTCGCCAAAATAAAGCCCTTCCAAATTTTTTCCTTTTCAAAAAAAAAAACAAAGCTGCCATGTAAAAATGTATGAAAATAGACAACTGAAATTCTCTTTTTCTCCAAGGCAAACCCACAGAACTGTATCTCAGGACCATAGGATGCCAGTCTGGTGTTTGCCATCTGCCTGCTGAGTGACCTTGGGCAAGCTGAGAAACGCTGGGGTATCTGTTACTTTGTAAAAGAAAATGTTACCAGCTTATGAAGAAGGCCCTCCCAACTCTGAGGTTTTGAATCTGACCATGTTACATACTTGCTAAGAAGCCTTCCATTGAAAGATCCTTTCCTTGCCTTCAGAATAAAAATGAACATTTTCTGCTTGGCACATAAGGTCCTCCACAATCTGGCTTTTGCCTTTGTTTTCTCCTTTGTCTCCCATCTCTACTCCACACATACTTAGTGATTTAGTCTTAAGAAATGACATTCAGCTATGGATCGTTCTCAGATATCTGGTGATGAGAATTCTCTTTTGAGTTGACTGTGAAATATCTAGTTAGAAATGTCAGGTAAGCAGGCAGATCTGTGTGTCTGAGGCTCATGGGAAATGCCGGCTATGGAATAAAACCTGAAGTCAGCTGGATAGACAAAAGTTGACCCCATGATGCAAGTGAAGGAGATCCCCTAGGAAGTTATGCAGAGAGCAAAGAGTAACAGGTTGATGGTGGAATGCTAATTAAACCGATTAAATACCAACATTTAAGGGCTTTATTTAGCCCAATTCACACAAAACATTCTACAAGGTGAACACCAGACAGGGCAGAATGGCTGCGGAAAGATCATCTTTCCTCGCGTCACTGACACGTGTAAGCAGAATAGATAACCTATTTTTCAGAAAAAGAAACTGAGGCTTTCAGAGGCTATAGTCATTTGAGAAAGGTGGCCAGGCTAGTTAATGAGGAAGCTGAGTTTATATCCAAACTTTTTTTTTTTTTAACTTTAAACCCCATGATATTAAAATTACACTCTACCGCATAAGCCTGACGACAAAATATCTATCCTCCTCTCTCAGGCAATGCTAGAAGCAATAAACTAAATACAGCTCAATGTAAATAAAGAAGTGATTATGCTTGATAATAAAAGGACTATTAGACTTTAAGTAATGAATCGGTTAATGGTGGTCCCTTAAGTTAATTAACTAAATGGTTATTTGCAAGAAGTAGAAAATTAAGGAGTTACAGCTAAAAGAAGAGCTTTCTTATCTTCAGAGTCTATGGGAAAGCACTTCCTGTGATAACTTATTATATGGAGAAGCTTAAAATTTCATTTCCCTGTAAACTTTCATTACCTGTAAAATGGGATAAGAATAGTATTACACAGTTAAAGGCAGGCCTTCATTATAAAGTCGTAAGTCCACTTTTGATGGACATTAGAAATTTGTGATCAACCTGTCAGCCATACCCTGGCCAGATTTTCTCTTACTCCGACAGAAAATCTGGTCAAATTTGCAGTAATCACTCTATCACCCAACACATACCTTTGGCTAACGGAAACGTCCTTTAAATTTAATGTTGCTTAACTAATGTTTAAGCAAAACAAGCTATTTATGCAATGTACATTCAGCAGGTGATATGCCTTATTCCCTTTCTTATTTATAGTCATTACCTTCTCTAAGAGCTCTGAAATAGTTTCTAATTGAATTTCCTCATTATTATTATTTAATGCCTAATGCAAGCTCTTGGGGACGAACAGTGAAAATGCCAAAACCTAACGTGCAACAATTTATTGGACTGTGGCGTGACTGCCTTCCACCTGGAGAAAGCTCGTGGGCTTGGGATGGATGCCCACCGACATGTGTGTGTGTTTCCTCCCATGGCATCTTGGTCTGTCCAAAAATGTTGTTTCCTCAGACACTCCTGCGCCATTCTACATCAAGACTGAGAAGTAAACAGTCACCAGATGCCATCAGTTCCTGTGGGAAGCCGGCTAAATTAGATAATTCTCACAGGGAGTAACATGAGGAAACAGCCCCTTTGAAAACTCAATTTGATGAGAGGAGGATGCACCACATACATCCAGGGGAAACATGTGCTTTTGTAGAGATCGAGGTAAGGGTTCCAAAACTACTTACATTACTTCCTGGAAATCCTGGTCAGCTTCTCACCCTCTGCTCTGGCTTCCAAACCAAATAAAATGTTGATGCTTTTCCTCTGAGGTAAAGGGTTCATTCCCTTCCATCATATCTTCCCACTTATTGTTAGAGTAGAGAAGGGCAGAGGAACAAGTCAGGGTGAAGGGAATTCTGCACTAGAACTCTTCAGTATGGATGGAAAATAAGGATTCCCAGATTTCTTGGGGGAAAACATTGTATCCTCTTCCTCCTGCTATGAAACGCACAATGGTCATTGCCAAATGCTAGCTGCAGCCTGGTTATCCTGATGAGGGACACACAGATTCTCAATGCTTCTCTACACAAGCAAATGCTTTATCACTTCCTGCTAGGAGAAAGAACGAAGAACTACCTGCCTTCTTAAGCTGCAAGACATCGAGTGATATTCATTCAGGCAAATGGGCTCAGTTTAACCAAATGGTTTCTTTTGGAAAAACAAGCCTAGAAAAGCTTCCAAAACTAGAATTGTAATCCAGAGACTAGGGCAGGGCTCTGAAAATTCCAAAGTGCAACGGTATATCAGAAACTGCACATGAGCTTCTTTTGGACATCAAAAATATTTGCATAAACAGACACCCCTTCCCACACCGATCCCCAAATTAAGAGACTCGAGGGCACCAAAGCTAGGCAAAAGGAGGGCCTCAAAAAAGAAGGGTGGCAGGTGTTGTCCAAGAGCCATTGCTTCCCTTCTTCCCTGATAACAGAACCCTGGTTTGTTCAGATAGGGGCGGAGGGCCCTTGTTCTCAGAGCAAGTAGGCCCCTACCTACACCCACCCCCAGAAGATGAAGCATGATTGGTGCAAACCAGGCAGAGTAACTGCAACCCTGCCTCCAATTACTGGTCTTAGGATGAACAGGTGGGCTCATAAGACATGAGAGGTTTGCTGTGGAGGACTGCTAATGCCTCATTCAGAGAAAGTTCTTTGTCCTCCTTCCTTCCTCCAGCCTGGAATGAGGGCATGATGCCTGGATGTCAGGAGCCACACTGCGAGCAGGAGGCAGAAAACTGGAGGATAAACGTCAACATGCTATGGATGATGGGCTGAAAAAAAATGTATTCCCTAATGGCATTGTTGGACTGTGGTAGCAGCCCTGGACTGCAAAGCTTGGAACTCAGGGGTACGAAAGAAAAAAGCATCCCTATTTGTCTGAACTACCATTCTTTGATTTTTCTACCACTTTTAGCTGGAGGCATTCCTAATTAATACAGGAGGAAAACAGTAAAAGGAAAGGTCATGGAAGAAGGAAAATGATGAAAAAGGACAACGCCTCCTGTGTTAATCCAGATGGGAATCGAAGAAGTGAGGATTTGTGATGAAGACTTTCTGACTGAGAACAGGATCTGGGGAGGAGAGTGGAGGCCTGGTGTCTGCAAGCAGACTCTAAGAGAGGCACAGACAGAATGTAATAAGCGCATTGCATTCCTGCTGCCGCTGCACGTCTTTTAATTCTAATTCTGTATTCAATTCTAATCTGTACTTATGGTTGCACTGTTCTCGTTTCTTCTGCAGGCCCATTAGCCCCATGAGCATGGCACAGTCAATGCTGATTCCTCCCAGCACTCTGCTTTACTCACAGCTCTGTCCTCCACCTGCCTTCTCATTATTTTCCCAATATGATGCCTATGTGCTTCTGGCTCTGGTTTAAAAGCCCACCCATAGCATTAAAATGAAAAATAAAATCATAAAATAGATAACACAAAAGACAAAGAAGGAGAAAACCATGAGGGATGAGAAAGAAAGAGGCAAATATTTCTTTCAGCCTGTGTCTTTCCAGCCTCCCTCTCCATGTTTAGGGCTTTTCCCTAAAATAGGTCAGGGCAGCAAAGAGAACAGAAGGTCTCATGACCGATGACCTTAAGGTTTTTATCAGGCGCTCCTGGTCCCTCTGAAGTGATGTGCAGCAACACCCAGATGGAGGTTAAATAAAGACACCCCTTCCCTAAGGGTGGGGTCTGAGAGGCAAGGGAAGGAGAAGGGGTGGAGCTTTCACATAAGTTGACATCCCCCATCTAGGATGTCAACTGGGAGTGAGAGGACAATGCTGAGGCTCATTCCTCCAAAGGTGAGCTGACATCTCTGGAGACCAGATTTGGGTTCCTCAGACGCTCCACTTAATTTTTTCCTCTAGACTGCAAGCTCCATAGGAGAAGGACTACGGCTGCCTTAGCTCCTGCTTTACTCCTGGTGCTTATAGCACAACGCATGGAATGTACCAGATGATCAATAAACAGTGAATGAATAAGGACTGACTGTTTGGGGACTTAGAAACTTCTACATAAGCATTAGCTATTGTTGTTGTTGAGGTGTGTTGTGGATGTAGCTGTTCTTACTGCTGTTATTGTTGTGGTGGCAGTGGCAGATAGAAGACACAAAATTCCTTCCTCAATCCTCAGTCCTTAAAAATCAACCAGTCGAGGGCTTCCCTGGTGGCGCAGTGGTTGAGAATCTGCCTGCTAATGCAGGGGAGACGGGTTCGAGCCATGGTCTGGGAGGATCCCACATGCTGTGGAGCAACTAGGCCTGTGAGCCACAACTACTGAGCCTGTGCGTCTGGAGCCTGTGCTCCGCAAAAAGAGAGGCCGCGATAGTGAGAGGCCCGCGCACCGCAATGAAGAGTGGCCCCCGCTTGCCACAACTAGAAAAAGCCCTCGCACAGAAACAAAGACCCAACACAGCAAAAATAAATAAATTAATTAATAAACTCCTACCCCCAACATCTTAAAAAAATAAATAAATAAACAACCAGTCGAGATAGCCTCATCCACCAGAGTGCAGAAAGCAGAAGCAAGAAGAACTACAATCCTGCAGCCTGTGGAACAATAACCACATTCACAGGAAGAGAGACAAGATGAAAAGGCAGAGGGCTAAGTACCAGATGAAGGAACAAGATAAAACCCCAGATAAACAACTAAATGAAGTGGAGATAGGCAACCTTCCAGAAAAAGAATTCAGAATAACGATAGTGAAGATGACCCAGGACCTCGGAAAAAGAATGGAGGCAAAGGTCGAGAACATACAAGAAATGTTTAAAAAAGATCTAGAGGAATTAAAGAACAAACAAACAGAGATGAACAACACAATAACTGAAAAGAAATATACACCAGAAGAAATCAACAGCAGAACAAGTGAGGCAGAAGAATGGATAAGTGACCTGGAAGACAGAATGGTGGAATTCACTGCTGCAGAACAGAATAAAGAAAAAAGAATGAAAAGAAATGAAGACAGCCTAAGAGACCTCTGGGACAACATTAAACTCAAAAACATTCTCATTATAGGGATCCCAGAAGCAGAAGAGAGAGAGAAAGGACCCAAGAAAATCTTTGAAGAGATTATGGTTGAAAACTTCCCTAACATGGGAAAAGAAACAGCCATCCAAGTCCAGGACGCGCACAGAGTCCCATACAGGATAAACCCAAGGAGAAACACGCCGAAACACACAGTAATCAAACTGGCAAAAATTAAAGACAAAGAAAAATTACTGAAAGCAGCAAGGGAAAAACAACAAATAACATACAAGGGAACTCCCATAAGGTTAACAGCTGATTTCTCAACAGAAACTCTACAAGTCAGAAGGAAGTGGCATGATATACTTAAAGTGATGAAAGGGAAGAACTTACAAGCAAGATTACTCCACCCGGCAAGGATCTCATTCAGATTCGATGGAGAAATCAAAAGCTTTACAGACAAGCAAAAGCTAAGAGAGTTCAGCACCACCAAACCAGCTCTACAACAAATGCTAAAGGAACTTCTCTAAGTGGGAAACACAAGAGAAGAAAAGGACCTACAAACACAAGCCCAAAACAATTAAGAAAATGGTCACAGGAACATACATATCGATAATTATCTTAAATGTGAGTGGATTAAATGCTCCAACCAAAAGACACAGGCTTGCTGAATGGATACAAAAACAAGACCCATAAATATGCTGTCTACAAGAGACCCACTTCACACCTAGAGACACATACAGACTGAAAGTGAGGGGATGGAAAGAGATATTCCATGCAAATGGAAATCAAAAGAAAGCTGGAGTAGCAATACTCATATCAGATAAAATAGACTTTAAAATAAAGAATTTTACAAGAGACAAGGAAGAATACTATATAATAATCAAGGGATCAATCCAAGAAGAAGATATAACAATTATAAATATATATGCACCCAACACAGGAGCACCTCAATACATAAGGCAACTGATAACAACTATAAAAGAGGAAATCGACAGTAACACAATAATAGTGGGGGACTTTAACACCTCACTTACACCAATGGACAGATCTTACAAACAGAAAATTAATAAGGAAACAGAAGCTTTAAATGACACAATAGACCAGATAGATTTAATTGATATTTATAGGACACTGCATCCAAAAGCAGCAGATTACACTTTCTTCTCAAGTGTGCACGGAACATTCTCCAGGAGAGATCACATTCTGGGTCACAAATAAAGCCTCAGTAAATTTAAGAAAACTGAAATCACATCAAGCATCTTTTCTGACCACAACGCTGTGAGATTAGAAATGAATTACAGGGGAAAAAATGTAAAAAACACAAACACATGGAGGCTAAACAATACGTTACTAAATAACCAAGATATCACTGAAGAAAGCAAAGAGGAAATCAAAAATGAGAAAATGACAGTGAAAACACAACGATCCAAAACCTATGGGATGCAGCAAAAGCAGTTCTAAGAGGGAAGTTTATAGCTATACAAGCCCACCTCAGGAAACAAGAAAAATCTTAACAATCTAACGTTACACCTAAAGGAACTAGAGAAAGAAGAACAAACAAAACCCAAAGTTAGCAGAAGGAAAGAAATCATAAAGATCAGAGCAGAAATAAATGAAATAGAAACAAAGAAAACAATGGCAAACGTCAATAAAACTAAAAGCTGGTTCTTTGAGAAGATAAACAAAATTGATAAACCATTAGCCAGACTCATCAACAAAAAGAGGGAGAGGACTCAAATCAATAAAATTAGAAATGAAAAAGAAATTACAACAGACACCACAGAAATACAAAGCATACTAAGAGACTACTACAAGCAACTCTATGCCAATAAAATGGACAACCTGGAAGAAATGGATGAATTCTTAGAAAGGTATAACCTTCCAGTACTGAACCAGGAAGAAACAGAAAATATGAACAGACCAATCACAAGTAATAAAATTGAAACTGTGATTAAAAATCTTCCAGCAAACAAAAGTCCAGGACAAGACGGCTTCACAGGTGAATTCTATCAAACATTTAGAGAAGAGCTAACACCCATCCTTCTCAAACTCTTCCAAAAAATTGCGAGGTAGGAACATTCTCAAACTAATTCTATGAGGCCACCATCACCCTGATATCAAAAACAGACAAAGATACTACAAAAAAAGAACATTACAGACCAATATCACTGATGAATATAGATGCAAAAATCTTCAACAAAATACTAGCAAACAGAATCCAACAACACATTAAAAGGATCATACAGCATGATCAAGTGATATTTATCCCAGGGATGCAAGGATTCTTCAATATATGCAAATCAATCAATGTGATACACCATATTAACAAATTGAAGAATAAAAATCATCTTAGTAGATGCAGAAAAGGCTTTTGACAAAATTCAACACCCATTTATGATAAAAACTCTCCAGAAAGTGGACATAGAGGGAAGCTACTTCAACATAATAAAGGCCATATATGACAAACCCACAGCAAACATTCTCAACAGTGAAAAACTGAAAGCATTTCCTCTAAGATCAGGAACAAGACAAGGATGTCCACTGTTGCCACTATTATTCAACATAGTTTTGGAAGTCCTAGCCATGGCAATAAGAGAAGAAAAAGAAATAAAAGGATACAAATTGAAAAAGAATTAAAACTGTCACTGTTTGCAGATGAAATGATATTATATACATAAAGAATCCTAAAGATGCCACCAGAAAACTACTAGAGCTAATCAATGAATTTGGTGAAGTTGCAGGATACAAAATCAATGCACAAAAATCTCTTGCATTCCTATATACTAATGATGAAAAATATGAAAGAGAAATTAAGGAAACACTCCCATTTACCATTGCAACAAAAAGAATAAAATACCTAGAAATGAACCTACCTAGGAAGACAAAGACCTGTATGTACAAAACTATATGACACTGATGAAAGAAATTAAAGATGATACCAGGCAGATGGAGAGATATACCATGTTTTTGGATTGAAAGAATCAATATTGTGAAAATGACTATACTACCCAAAGCAATCTACAGATTCAATGCAATCCCTATCAATGACATTTTTTACAGAACTACAACAAAAAAATCTTAAAATGTGTATGGAGACACAAAAGACTCTGAATAGCCAAAGCAATCTTGAGGGAAAAAAGTGGAGCTGGAGGAATCAGACTCCCTGACTTCAGACTATACTACAAAGCTACAGTAATCAAGACAATATGGTACTGGAACAAAAGCAGAAATATAGATCAATGGAACAAGATAGAAAGCCCAGAGATAAACGCATGTACCTATGGTCAACTAATCTATGACAAAGGAGGCAAGAATATACAATGGAGAAAAAACAGTGTCTTCAATAAGTGGTGCTGGGAAAACTGAACAGCTATATGTAAAAGAATGAAATTAGAACACTCCCTAACACCATACACAAAAATAAACTCAAAATGGATTAGAGACCTAAATGTAAGACCGGACACTATAAAACTCTTAGAGGAAAACATAGGAAGAACACTCTATGACATAAACCACAGCAAGATCTTTTTTGATCTGCCTCCTAGAGTAATGGAAATAAAAATAAACAAATGGGACCTAATGAAACTTAAAAGCTTGTGCACAGCAAAGGAAACCATAAACCAGACAAAAAGATAACCCTCAGAATGCGAGAAAATATTTGCAAACGAATCAACGGACAAAGGATTAATCTCCAAAATATATAAACAGCTCATGTAGCTCAATGTTAAAAAAACAACCAACCCAATCCAAAAATGGGTAGAAGACCTAAATAGAGATTTCTCCAAAGAAGACATACAGGTGGCCAAGAGGCACATGAAAAGCTGCTCAACATCACTAATTATTAGAGAAATGCAAATCAAAACTACAATGAGGTATCACCTCACACCAGTTAGAATGGGCATCATCAGAAAATCTACAAACAACAAATGTTGGAGAGGGTGTGGAGAAAAGGGAAACCCCTTGCACTGTTGTTGGGAATGTAAATTGATAGAGCCACTATGGAGAACAGTATGGAGGTTCCTTAAAAAGCTAAAAATAGAATTACCATATGACCCAGCAATCCCACTACTGGGCATATACCCAGAGAAAATCTTATAATTCAAAAAGACACATGCACCCCAATGTTCACTGCAGCACTATTTACAACAGCCAGGTCATGGAAGCAACCTAGATGCCCATCGTCAGAGGAATGGATAAAGATGTGGTACATATATACAATGGAATATTACTCAGCCATAAAAAGGAACGAAATTGGGTCATCTGTAGAGACATGGATGGACCCAGAGACTGTCATACAGAGTGAAGTAAGTCAGAAAGGGAAAAACAAATATCGTATATTAACACATATATGTGGAACCTAGAAAAATGGTACAGATGAACCGGTCTGCAGGGCAGAAATTGAGACAGAGTTGTAGAAAACAAACATATGGACACCAAGGGGGAAAGTGGCACGGGTGGTGGGATGAATTGGGCGATTGGGATTGACATGTATGCACTGATGTGTATAAAATGGATGACTAATAAGAACCTGCTGTATAAAAAAATAAATAAAATAAAATTCAAAAAAAAAATCAAGCAGTCCATTAGGTTCTTCAAGCCAATGCAGAAGCATGGCTTTTCCTGGCCCTTTTAGCTTACCTTGTAAGGGATGGTACCTCCCACCCCTCTCAGTGACAAACATATCAGAGCAATCTTCAGAAACTGCGGGGTTAGGGGGATAGCCTGAGGCAGGGGGTGCTGCTACACTCAGGTCACTGCCACAAAGGGATGAATCCTCCCCTTTCCCAGCAGACTGCCTGCCAGCCCCTAAGCAGCCTCTAACGATTTAACTGCTGGATAATGGCACCCCTCCTCAGGGGACACATGCTGCTCCCAAATGGAAAAAGAGTTTCAGTTATTAAACCCACGTAGCTAAGAGTGGATTTCTGAAACTAATTTGAAAATGTTTACATCCCTATGCCCTTTTTCTACTGCATCCTGGTAAATTCTTTCCCTCCCTCTCCTGGGGGTCGGGGTGGGTGGGTGTTGGAAGCAAAGCTCTCCTGGGCTGCAGCTGCAGCTCCAAGCCTCCAGGCCCTACCTACAGTTTGAATGACGGCACTCACCATCTGCAAAGAGGACAGGCTGGGGAAGCCCGACAGGAGGCATGCAATGGGCGGAGCAGATTTTTAGGGATCACCCCAGGGGTGCAGGCCAAGGTACGATAGTGCCAATTCTACAACTTCCTACAGTGCACTTGAGAAATGCACTGGACCCTTGGGACAGTTCAGCTTCCAGATGCCAAACCACTCCAGCAGACCTGCATGGCCCAAGCAGAGGAATTAAAAGATGGGACCACTTCGTATTTGTTTTATTTGTCTTAAATCTTTGTGGAACAAATTGGGGATTAAGCGGGTAGAAGGGTAGATAGATTAGGGGATAAAAGAAACATTCAACTTCACGTCCCCAGTGACTAACATAGGCAATACCATGGATGCTCAATGCATTAAGGGACTAAAAGAAGGAAGGCGGGGGGTGGGGGTGGGGGTAAGGGAAGGAAGGGGAAATCTACCAACTGCTATATTTTACCAAAAAGCAAATTAGCTCAACTGTGCCTGCAGTCTCCATGGGCACACTGACCGACCTCCCTGCTACACCACACTCAGTAGCTCCCTGACACTTTCCCATCCCCTAGTTTACTTTGTTTTTTCCTTTAGCTGTTTCACTTTTCTCCAGAGCACTTATCTGACAAAAACATATACATATTTTAATGTCTTCTGCTTATTTTCTATTTCTCCCCACTAGATTGTAAACTCCGTGGGGGCAAGAAATTTTGTCACATTTTTTTCTCTGTGTCCCTAGAAGGATGCCTGGAACATATTAGGCATATGTGAATAAAAAGTGAACAATAATAAGTGAATAAAAAAAGATAATTCTGTAAATCACTTTGCACAATGCCTGACACATAGTACAAGCCCAATGAAAGGATGGCTAACATGATTATACCCCCATCTAATACTTGGAACAATCAAATGAAACAATTATAAGTACCCAGCTCCATAAATGAAAAAAATAAGGTTTCAAGAACATAAATGACTTGCCCTAGGTGACAATAGCTAGTGAATGTTAGACATAGGATTCTAACCAAGCTTTGCCTGCCCCCAAAGCCTACAGTCTATCTGCCACACCACATTCATAATCTATCTGTCACAGTAAAGTCACATCTGCCTTTCAACTACATCCTGAACCCCAGGATAGCCAAGCTAAGCACAAGATAGAGCACGATGATGGGAATCAAAAACTTAAGTAAGCGAATTAGATTAAATTTCAAATTGACATCTTGCATCCTTCAGAATAAGATAGGCATGATGTGTGTATAGTAAATATCTGTGGATATAGCTGTGTAGCAGATGGAGAGGGTGGAAAGCACTTCAATTTTCTACCTGGGAGGAATCTACAGTGCTACGCTGAAGTGTCATGAAAATTCCCAGATGGGAAGCAGCTATATAAAGCAAGATCATCCCCACACTGGATGTTGGAAGTTCAGGGTCCAGGTCACAGTCTTCCTACCATCTAGCTGTGATATCTTGGGTAAGTCAATTTCCCTCTCTAGAGTATGGCTTCCTCTTCTGTAAAAGAAATGGACGGAAGACTGACTGCTAATCCAACTCTTCCTACTCTAATAGACTTCTTCGGGTGTTGTGAGGGTAAATGAACTCAAGGCTGTAAGAAAACTCTGCCAACCCCTAATATAAAATGCAGATATTGACTCTCCCCTACAGAAAGGGGTACAAGGATTCACTGATCCACTGAGAAGCTGTGGCCTCTCCTGTTTGCCCCTGAAAAGTCACCTCTTGGGTCATGGTGGATCGTACTCTAACCAAGCATTCACAATTGCCATTTCTTATCCTCTGCTTTGTCTTGACCAAACTTGAGTCATTCCTACAGGTCCCTGACCTTGAACTGTGTGTGCCCCTAAAACACAGACACAAAAAGTGGAACATGACTCCCTTATCAGTTTCTCCTGGGAATCAGCCAACCACAGTGAGACCTTATTGCTGTCAGACCCAATGGTTATTTCCCCATGCTTGTCCAACATCCCCTCCAAAGATTCTGCTTATCCCTGCTTGCCTTTTTCTCCCTAGAAAAGAAAAAAAACCTTTTTTTTCTGTTTTGTTTGGTTTGCCAGTACTTTCTGACCTCACTGTCATAGCATTCTCCCTACTGCAATAGTGCCTTTCCTTCCCTTGCAATAATCTTTATGAACAAAGTCTCTCCTTACTAAGCCCTGATTTGTTTTTCTTTGACATCTCAAATGCTACAAATACACGACTTTCTAAAGATATCTCAAATTCTCTCACTTCCCTTCACATTCACAGTCACTGCCCTGGTCCAAATTTAGTCCACTATTGACTCTTTCCTGGAGAGCTAGTATTTTAGCATCAACTGTTAGTCTCCTCCAATCCACTCTCCATCCCATAGCCAAAGTGATCTTTAAAAAATAAATCATGAAAATAAACAAATAAATAAAATATAAATCATGGTCATGTTACTTCTCTGCTTATCACTATTCAACAATTTTTCACTGCCTTTAGGATAAAGTCTAAATCAGTACCACACTGTACTATCAGAGGGCTATATGACCATGCCCCCGCCTTCCCCTCCACTCTCCCTCTCTGTACTCCATCCCCACCAACCCAGCTTCTGTTCCTTAGACTTTAACTTGACATTCTCCTTTTCATCCCTTGGGCTTGCAACAACCTTCTTCCTGGAAGACTACATCCACCCTTGCCTGGGTACCTCTTGCCTATCTTCCAAAGATCAGCTCAAGCATCATTACTTTGGGAAAATATTTCTGGATCCTCCAATTAGGCCAGGTTTTCCACACTACTCAAGTTTAAGAAAGTTTCAAATTCTATGTTTAGTTGATGATTATTTGATGCCTTTCTCCTGTCGCCAGACTGTAAGTGCTATGAGGCCAAGGCTGGGTCAATTTTTGCTCACCACTGTATCACTCAGGGGTTGTCATATTCCGTCTGGCATATTGCAGGCGCTAAGTAATATTCAAATGAATATCATTTTAAATGATGGTGTGAAGAACAGTGTAACATGCAAGAGCTTTCTTTTATATAGTATGATACATCCTTGAAATGGTGAGTCTCTGGAATAAATGACTTTTCCCAGTTTTATTGAGATATAAGTGATATACAGCACTGTGGGAGCTTACGGTGTACAGCATGACTTGATTTATACATATTGTGAAATGATCACCACAGTAAGTTAACATCCATCATGTCATACAGATACCCCCCCGAAAAAAGATAGAAAAAAGTGTTTTTTTCCTTGTTATGAGAAATCTTAAGATCTACTCTCTTAACTTTCAAATATACCGTACAGCAGTGTTAACTACAGTCATGTTAAAATGACTTTATTTTGATCCTGCATCTGAAACTGCGATAATTTCATCAGTCACAGAATAGCAGATAAATGAACCAGTAAACGGGAAAGGGTGTGTGTGTGTGCGTGTCTGTTTCATTTATCTTTACAGATGTAGATGTGTGTTATTTGGCTCTTTTAATAGTTTACACTAATACCCTGATCCTAACCTAGCAGAAGTTTTTCTGCCACTTTAGAGAAAAGTCTTACCTTGCTCACTGTTTCTGGGAGTAGAGAAATTGTAGTTCTATTCTGACTCAGATCTAGACCCAGTCTCTTCCCCTCTCCTCCTCCACCTCCAATAAATCTTGCATCTTAAATAAGGTCGTTCATGCAGCAGTAAGAACGGGATCTTGGTTATATGGGCCTCATGTCCAATCTATCCTCCTGGAGGCAGTCACCTAGCACGACCTTGAGCTTCCTGAAGACTGAAGATATCATTTACCCTTTGTATCCTCTGTTCTTATCCTGGTGGCTATCACATGATAGGGTCTCAATCAATATTTGCTGAATGGTAGTAAGCCATAGTGGTAATAGATGGCTTTCTGCTAACATTCTGTGGCATTAGCCTTACCCACACAATATCCCTTCCACCACCCCCCAAATCAATTTCTCCTTTCCTTCACACTCACAGTGTCCTAATGCAATATGGCTGACTTAGGGCAACAAGCTCCTTATGAAATTCTGGCCAGGAAAAGTTTCTCTTTGGAGAGCATACAAGTTATTAAGCCTCATCAATTTCATTAGTCTCTGTTACCACTGACCACTCTAAATCAGCTCTTCTAACACTGACTGATGCCTTGATATTGGCAAACTCTGCTTGGAATCATGCTCCTTCCTTAGAAAATTATATTTGAAATAAACACATAAAAACTAGGGTTCCTGCAGGAAATTTCTGGCTGTTAGCATGAAATATAAGCCTAGAGCAAGACGATGTACATGGGAGGGAGAATATATGGATTAAAAAGAGTTGTCAAGTCTTTGGATGAAAAGGTTGAGGGTACCTGTGCCCTGAATCTATCATTATCAACAAACATGTGTTAATACACACTGTACATCAGGCCCTGGGCAGTGGCGAAGGCATGGTTCTGGCCTTCCTAGAGCATGTTATCTACTGTGCAAAATGGAGTATGTATTTCAAAAAATAAATACCAACTAAAAGCAGAGGGATACAAAAGAAACAAAATTAAGAGGCCCATCAGGAGAGACACAGGACACCAAGCATTAAGAACAGAGAAGTGGGCTTCCCTGGTGGTGCAGTGGTTGAGAGTCCACCTGCCGACGCAGGGGACATGGGTTCGTGCCCCGGTCTGGAAAGATCGCACATGCCGCGGAGCGGCTGGGCCCGTGAGCCATGGCTGCTGAGCCTGCGCGTCCGGAGCCTGTGCTCCGCAACGGGAGAGGCCACGACAGTGAGAGGCCCGCGTACCGCAAAAAAATAAAAAAAAACTTTTAAGTTTTTTTTTAATAATTTGAGATAAAGGTTATAACATAATGCTAAACTGACATTATGATATAATTTTGAAATTATCATATAATTGAATCTATGAAAGCTAACTGAAAAACTCAGGATAGAAAATTACTTTTAAGATACATATTTTATACATACATTGCCCAAAGGAATAAAATAAAGCATTCCAGCACGTTAACAATGACCATCTCTGGTTGGTATAATTATGCTTGATTTTAGCTTTTTTTATTATCTGCCATGAAATAGGTACTCAATATTGGCTAAATAAAAAGTTGAACTAATAAATTTCCATATATCCAAATTTTCTACAGTGAACATATATCGCTTTTGTAATCACAAGTGTTTATTTTTAAAAATGGAGATCCATGACCTAGAATATTGGTAATAATCCAATGGTGACAATTCTTTATGAGGCTTCTTCCCAGCAGTGGTAAACACTCCTAACAGAACTATAACCTGGAGATTGGTTTATTGATTAGCATTTTATGAAGACATAATAATAAGAGTCCTACCAAAGTCAAGGTTCGTTATTTCAATTGTTCCATCAGAGCCCCCAGGAACACTTCTTTGCAGTAAAAAAAAATGGGATGGGTCAAACATGTCATACACAGAGGGAAAAAAATGACAAGTGTTCTGAAAGGGCTGAGGGCAAGAAAAGCAGGAAGGTGAAAGAAGGGTGAGCAAGAAGTGAGAGAATTGAAGGAAGAAAGGGGAAAAGAAAACTTACAAAGAAACCTTTCTGTTCAGCTTCATCTTGAGGACATACTGCTTCCCCATCACACCACTGCCATCAACCTCCATGTACAGAAAGCCCCAGGGGGCAGACTCAACATCAGAAAGAGACAGCCTCTTCTGCAGCAGCCAAGTCATACCCTCGAGTAGGGATTGATATCCCAGTGCACTGCTCTGCGCTCCCCACAAAATTTTAGCCATTTGGTTTTGCAGAGTCATGACCCCCTCTTGCCAAGACCACCTCTCATTCCCACAGTTCAAAAAGAGATTGTTTCCAGGCTAGGCAATGTGCTTGCAGAGGCCTTTGGGGGCCTGTCCTTCCCTTCTACCTCTGTCACCTGTCTAGGCAGACATAGGTGCCAGCCCACATTTTATGGCAGCCTCCGTGCCAATCATTTTGAACAAACAAGGGTCAATTTCATCCCTCTGGCAAGGAACTGTCCATTAAAAGGTAGACATTATTGCTGTATCAAGCCTAAAAGGTGGATAGACAAGGGAAGAAAGGACTGTGTGAGACTGATCAGGAAGAAATAGAGAAGAGGGGATAAAGAAGAGGAAAGAGGGGGAAGAGTAAGGAGGACAGGGAAAGGCAAGGGAAAAGAGTGAGAGGGAGCAAAAGGGAACTGGAAACTCTTCTCACCAAGGTCAGTGCACTGTTTCAGATGGCAGAAGTGCCTGCCCAGGATGCACGAGTCAGCTTCTCCTTCTACCCGAGCTTCGTTCTTTCCAAGCCTGCCCATCTGTCCACTAAGCAACACTGACTCTTGCTTCTCTACAGATAATGCTGGCAACAGCTGTTACGGGGCAAAGACGCTAGGCCTCAGCCTATGGGAGCTGCTGGACGACTCTCCTCCAGACACATCTCCACCTCTGCCCACCAGAAAATCCCAATCTGTGTGTGTGTGTCCGGGGGTAGAGAGGAGGGACATTCAGGCCCCAAGTTTCTCCAAATTTACCTGCTAGTAAACCAGAATTCTAACTTCAGTAGAGTAACTCTTAGAGTTAACCCCACTCATTCAGGCTTTCATTCAGCCTTTCATTTTCTCCCTTCGCAAACACGGAGTGAACTGCTTTTCTATCCTTGGCAGTGGGATACTTGATCCATGCTTGATGGCAGGAGACAGATAAGCAAAACAAAATACAGAGAGGTCCAGGTTTATGGTTGAAGCATGTGGTATGTCTGTGTGTACATGTGGGTATGAACGTAGGTGTGAGTTTGGGTACATGGCGGCCCTGGATAAACTGTGACAGGGCAAAGTCTATCTCACCAGCCCCCAGCTGTAGAGATTTTGTGCTTTTCTGGAGCAGCCCCATGGAAACTTAAGAGTTCCTCTCCTTTACTTAGGAATCAAGAATGTAGGCAAGAGGATGTGGAAGACGCTGATCACTCTTCTAAATCCTGAATTTACTTCAAATGCACAGCTTCTAGCACTGCTTATGCCTTAGATTCACCCCTGAAAGTCCTGAAGCAGAGAACAGACAGGGTTGGAAGATAAACAAGGATCTCTCCATTTCCCCACAGCTCTTTTTCCCTCATGTGATACCAGATCCCACCTCCAAGACCTCCCATTTTAAGGAATGGCAAAGCATAATAGAAAATCTGATGGACTGGGTTTTACAAATGCTACCTCCAGTATTCACTAACGTTGTGACTATGACAAGTTATTTCATCTTTCTGAGCCTTGGTTTAATTAAAAGATATGAATGATACCTCAAACTTTATAAGCTTGTTCTAAATTTAAATGAGAGACTAATACTCCTCCAGGTATTAAACACAAAGTTACAGGCGCTGTGCTAAGATTTTTACATAATCATCTTATTTAAGCCTCACAACAACCCCAAGGAGTTTGTTTTATAGATCAGAAAGCTGAGGTTCAGAGAGGTTAAAAACACACCCAAAATCATATAATAATCAGTGATGGAATTAGCATTCATATCTGGCTCTGTTCCACACCAGAGCTCCTGCATCTTAAACATCAAGTTATACCTGGCATATAACACGTACTCAGTAAATGTGAATTCCCTTTTTATACCTCCTGAGGTGTGCATTTCAGTGGGTTTGATAACCTTGGTACGACCCTACACTCTCTCCAAAGTTGCCTTTCAGTAGTTCCCCTATTCTTGGAGATGATCAGAAATCTGAATATTCAGACCAGTTCTTTAAGCATCTCTTTTTAAACAGATGTGTTGATAATGTAAGGTTTGGGTAATGAGATTTCCCAGGCCATAAGCTGCTAACTGAATTAACTGCCTAGTCTATTTGCAGTAAATAAAGGGACTATTACGTGTAAAAAAAAAAAAATCACAAGGACCCATTGATCTTGTGCAGAAAGGTTCGGAGCTGCGTTGCACAAGGATCTAACTGTCAGCTACACAGGAAGACCACCCCAAAGGCACAAAGCTAGAGCACCTCCTGACATTGCTTTAGGATCGAGAGCTATGGTCCAGGTTTCAAAATATTGAGATACGAGTCCCACCATGACTACCTGTATGACTTTGGACCACCTGTGTAATACATAACCATCCGAACCTCAGTTCTTCCTTTGTAACTTATCAGCACCAGAATATACAATTTTTATGTTTCTGACCAACTCCAGCATTCAATGATTCTATATCAGCTGATATTTGTCAAAGCCATGGCTTCCTTGTCAAATGATACCCTGAGATATTCCTAAGGCCAAAGATAAATGTAGCCTTGCTTTTGAAATATGTGATTTAACCACACTCAGTCTAAGACTATTTTGAGCAATAAGATTAGGAAATAAATGTGATGCTGCCTATTGTGGGCTCAAGATATTTTGTTTTCAGGATATACAACTAGCAATCACCTCTCAGAAATACACCAGTGAATCCCACTGGCCTCACAAATCCATAGTCCATATGACGTTGCAATGTCCAATGATCATATGGGTTATAGCATTAGTAATAAATGCCTGCTGCTTAAAGGGGCAGAGCCACAAAGTTCCCTGGTCCTGGAAGCCATCCTTGCATTCAGTGAATACACAGCCCCTCCTCACCCTCCTTCATTCCCTCAATGACTATTGGATGATGGAGGAACTCAAGACCACAACAGATGAGGACTACTTGAAGAAACTAATAGTTTATCCTGAGAATGACTGACAACCTTTCAGTGGAACAATGACAGACCTCTTTAACTACCTAAAGGTCTACTACAGAAGAGCGTTTAGGTTTGATAGTTCTATATATCCCAGGTGCCCAAGGTGCAGTAAGTACCAAGTAAGTATTAATTGAGGGATTAAATCTTGTATAGTTCCCAAAGCCAGAACCAAGATCAAAAGAAAGATATTAGAAGAAGAGAGACTTCAGTTTACAGTAAACGGGAGATATTCAGAATAAAGGTATACCTAATTTTATTGCACTTTGCTTTATTGTGCTTAGCAGATATTGTGTGTTTTACAAATTGAAGGTCTGTGGCAACCCTGTGTTGAACGAGAGGACTATCAGCCCCATTCTTCCGATGGCATTTGCTCACTTTGTGTCTCTGTGTCACATTTTGGTCATTCTTGCAATATTTCCAACCTTCCACCAGCAAAAAGATGACAACTCACTGAAGGCCCAGATGACGGGTAGCATTTTTTTAGCAATAAAGTATTTTTAAATGAAGGTACACACATTGTTTAGACATAATGCTATTGCACACTTAATAGACTACAGTATAACATAAACATAGCTTTCATATGCACTGGAAAACCAAAAACTTCATGTGACTCACTTTACTGTGACACTTACTTTATTGAGGTGGTCTGGAACCAAACCTGCAATATCTCCGGGGTATGTCTGTATTTGGTGCTCTCCAAAACTGAACCAGCAGCTTCTTGAAGAGTGAGCTCCCCTGTCACTGCGAGCAGTAGAATATATTGATCACAGAAGAGTAGGCTCTGGAGTGAAAGGTCCAGAAGAACTCAGTGACCTTAGGCAAGTTATTTAATGTAGCCGTGACCTCCATTCCTCAGATGTAAATTGAGAATGAAATAGCACCTACAGTTATCGCAATGATTAAGCTACCCACTGCTGTGCATGTAGCGCAGCATATGGCAACAGAAAATGTTCCCATAGAGTCCATACAGCATTTCAGAGATTTTGTCAAGGGTGTTCATGCATCAGATGTTAGGTAAGACTCAAAAGCCTCAGAGGTCTTTTCCAACTAAATATGAATCTAAATTCTGATAGAGTCACCCCCACCCTCATCCCAATCAATGTTTTTATCACCTGTACAGCTACCTGACTTTTACTCATCAATCTTTTCTCTTTCTACTTCTGCTCTCAACATAGACCTGACTTTGTGAACTTCCACAGGAGGCTCCATCTTACAGTATCTGGAGAAGCTGGGATGCTTGTGAAATAAGTTTCATTACAGCCTGAGAAATGGGGCAAAGGGAGCAGAGACAGCCAGCTGGAGTTGAGGTCCCTGTCAGCAACCGCCTGCCACCATATGCAGTGACATTAAGAGTGAGCCACTATCTTCAGATCCTTTCTGGGGGTCTGAAGACTTCTGGAGTAGGGAGAATTCAAGTAAGCAAACATCAGAGCAGTCATCTTTCCTTACAATGTCGCTGATGGAGATTAAAAATGTACTAGCCTTAGCTGGTGTCAGTATGTGGCCCTGGGAGACCACAGGAAAACAATACTCTAATATCTGTGGGTCACAGCAGGAAGCTCCAGACAAGGGGTTTGCAGAGAAGACTGAAATCTGAAAGACACAGGGCTTTCTTCCCCTGCAGGAAAAAAGATGGGAAGCATGCTAACCCCACAGATTTCATAAGGTTTCTGATTAACTGGCCTCTCAGAAGGCTCTGTGGGGGTTTGTCATTTTGATGAGAATGCCTTGCTGTAAAGGTTAAACATGGTAAGAAGCATGAAGTGATCTCCAAGAAACCTTGCATTTCCTTGCCAGGGACATAGCTGGCCAATATTCCACAGAAGGGGGCCTTTTGAGAGCTATATACCCAGAGTTTCCGGCCCCAAGTCCCAAATGCACTTGTCACTCCAAAATTCTCTCTGTTGGGCTGGATTTATTTGTCATATGGGGTAATATGGGATCGTTGATGAAATAAGAGACGTGTACACATGTCTTTTCCCTTCATATTTCTTTTCTCTAAATCAATTGCCAACATTCTAAATAAATTTACCAACAAGAATAAGACTGGAGACTAACCAAATACCTTTGTTACAATGCATGATTGTACTGCTTAGTAATCCATGGGGACATAAACATACATCTTCATAAAATATGCACAAATACTGCTCCTGCAGTATCTTCGGATTTCTTTGAAAAATCCAATAATAGGAGAACCAAAAGGAGGGGCCAGAAACACTATATTCTATTCTTTGGGCAACTTATTTCCTACCTGGAGCCCTCAGCTTCCTGATCTAGAACTGGAGGTAGGGGGGTTGTGCTAGATGGTATCTGGGCCTCTGGCGAGATAAATAATTCTACTGTGCTTTACACTCATCTGGTTTTCTTTGGATCAATCCAGGTCTAGGTTTCAGTCTGGCCCTTCTATTCATGACTGTTACATGTTTGCATTTCTCTTCCTTAAATAATCTCTGATTATATTAAAAACAGAACAGCAAAACATCTCAGAAACTAGAGGGAAACTACACGTGTGCTCTATCACTCACACGTACACAATCCCCAGTATTGGGTGTCATTGATGTGAAGTCCTAATGGGAGACCAGAATACAGAGAAATTAAAAATACGATTTTTCCTACCTATAAGGAAAGAATCTTTTAGCTTAATTTCAAATATGGCCACTTTTACAAGAGAAAGAGAAACAATTCATTTTCCACCAAATACATGCAAAGCTTGGTTGAGATAATCACAGTAACAACAGACCATTTTAGCATAATTCTTCAAAATCTGGGATTACAGTAGTCATGTCTTGATTCCAAATACAAACCACGTGAAGTATGGAGAAAAGCATGCTTTGGTATGTTCCCTTCTGGTGCAACCTTCCTTCCCCCTGTTAAGTTCTAGCCTATATCATATACTTAAACACAGAAATCATATCTAGGTCATTTCTACAACACAAGAAAAAACTGAATAAAAAGAAACACCAGTCTGAGAATTTTTTCATTCTTGAATTGCAGAATTCTAGCTTCAGAAAGGGACATGCTGGCTTATGATCTCTGTGAACACAACATACACTTTGACTCTATAATAAAGAGGCTCACAAAAAGCCAATTAAGCAACCACTGTTGATATTCTCAGTGGTAAATACGGAAACTGAGGCACAGAGAGAGAAGAAGTCACATATGTTCAGAGTGAGACCAGTATATATAGGCGACTCCTAGCTATATCCCCTTAATCGCTACCTCACTCTTCCCCACTCCTCCCAAGACTCTCCAACTGATCTGAGATGCTTGAGTAGCACAGGGAAGAAACAATGGGCTTCTACGACCAAACCCTTATTCTAATCCAGTCTCGGCCACTCTCTAGCTGTGTACCGCTGGTTAGTAAATCCTATCAACATTACCCCTTAAATATCTATTGGATGTGTCCCCAGAACTCGACCTCCATTCTCCCTATCACAGTTAGGACTCTTATTTCCCACCCTGAATTAATATAAATGCAAACTGAACTAACGCACACTGGTCTCTTGGCCTACTGTCTCCCACGTGCCAATCATCCTTTGCCAGAGGGATTTGACTTTGTTATCCCATTGCTAAAACTGGCATGCCCCCTTACGAGTTTGGTAAGGTCCAAACTTCTGGGGAGAACAAACAAGGCGCCTCACAACTGACCCTACCACTTCTTCAGCCACACCTTCTAAAACATCCCCTCAAATTTAAGACTTAGATACCATCCACGAGGAAAACTTCCTGTTTACAGAAGTCATCTTTGCATATCTGTTCCTTCTGCTTGAAATACTTTTCCCTGCCTGGTCTTCCTGGGAGATTCCTGCTACTCCACCAAGCCTCAGCTCTAGTGTCACCCAATCTCTGACACTGTCCATGATATTTCTCCTCGCATTTATGACCTTTCCTCAGGTATCAGAATATATTGATATGTTTATGAGGAACATCACAATCAATTCTCTCGTATCTCGAAGGATCAAAGCGGCCGCTGGCACACAGTACTCAACAGGTGCTTTGGAATGAATGACTTGGGGCCTTATTTTCTTCATCTAGGAAATGAGGCTAAGATTACGCAGCCTGAAGAATGGATGTGAGGGTTAAATGGCCCAGTGTATATTAAGAATACAAAGCTGGCATATAATTTCTCTCAAAAAAGTTAACTTTCCTTTCCTCTTAATCTAGACTGGAGCAAGGAAGGATTCATCTATCTGTGAAAAGACCCAAGATGCAGCTAAAAAATGCTATGACAATCCCCTTGTGTTGCATTTTGAAGCACTTGTTTCTCATAATTTAGCAGCATCTCAGTTTATTGCATCTATAATGGGCAGACGTCTGCTGGCAGTTAAGCAGCTTTTAGCAAAGGCAGTAATAAAGGTACAAAGCAGTAATATAAACGGCCACCATGTCTCTGCATTTGACAGAATCACAGCCAACAGCAGGTGTGCCACAGTTCTAAGCAGCTGTCACGCTCTGCCTCAAAGTGCTGACCTTCACATTCTCAGGCTACACACAGGCCTAGCTGTAGATTTTCCAAAGATCGCCAAAGTCCCCAGCCTGTCCTTCTGAGACCCCTGGAGCTTCAAGCTTCTCAAACGACTAGAATCTTCCTCCCTTACTCTCTTCTTTAGACCATCAGGAGAAGCTGTGATCAGGGGTATCTCAGACCCCAACCTGGCAGAATAACACTTAGGAAGGGTTCATGGATTATAGGACAATTTCCTGGGATCATACAATCCTGGGCCTGTGGAAAGGAGAACAGGAAGAGAAACAAGAAGAGGCTGAATCTGAGCAACGCTACGGTCATCACCAGGGATATAGCTGTGTGTCTTAACACAATTAAAAAATGGGCAGAAGACCTAAACTGACATTTCTACAAAGAAGACATACAGATGGCCAAGAGGCACATGAAAAGATGCTCAACATCACTAATTATTAGAGAAGTGCAAATCAAAACTACAATGAGGTATCACCTCACACCAGTCGGAACAGCCATCATCAAAAGTCTACAAACAGTAAATGCTGGAGAGGGTGTGGAGAAAAGGGAACCCTCCTACACTGCTGGTGGGAATGTAAATTGGTACAGCCACTATGGAGAACAGTACAGAGCTTCCTTAAGAAACTAAAAACAAAGCTACCATATGATCCAGCTATCCCATTCCTGGGCATATATTTGGAGATAAACATGGTTCAAAGGGGACATGCACCCCAATGTTCATTGCAGCACTATTTACGATAGCCAAGACATGGAAGCAACCTATATGTCCATCAACAGAGGAATGGATAAAGAAGATGTGGTACATATATACAATGGAATATTACTCAGACATGAAAAATAGTGCCATTTGCAGAGACATGGACAGACCTAGAGACTGTCAGAGTGAAGTAAGTCAGAAAGAGAAAATCAAATATCATGTAATATCATTTATATGTGGAATCTAGAAAAATAGTACAGATGAACTTATTCGCAAAGCAGAAATAGAGACAAAGATGTAGAGAACAAACTTATGGATACCAAGGAGGTGGCAGGGTGGGATGAATGGGGAGATTGGGACTGACATATATACACTACTGTGTATAAAACAGATAACTAATGAGAACCTACCGTATAGCACAGGGAACTCTACTCAATGCTCTGTGGTGACCTAAATGTGAAGGAAATCCAAAAAAGAGGGGATACATGTATACGTATAATTGATTCACTTTGCTGCACAGCAGAAACTAACACAACATTGTAAAGCAACTATACTCCAATAAAAATCTTTTTAAAAAAAGATGTGGTACATATATACAATGGAATATTACTCAGCCATTAAAAAGAATGAAATAATGCCATTTGCAGCAACATAGATGGACCTGGAGATTATCATACTAAGTAAAGTAAGTCATACAGAGGAAGACAAATATCATATGATACTGCTTACATGCGGAACCTTAAAAAATGATACAAATGAATTTATTTACAAAACAGACACAGACTCACAGACTTAGAGAAGGAACTTGTGGTTACCAGGGGGGAAGTGTGGGAGGGGAGGGATAGATTGGGAGCTTGGGAATGACATATACACACTGCTATATTTAAAAGAGATAACCAACAAGGACCTACTGTATAGCACAGGGAACTCTGCTCAGTACTCTGTAATAACCTAAATGGGAAAAGAATTTGAAAAAGAATGGATACGTGTATGTGTACAACTGAATCACTTTGCTGTACACCTGAAACTAACATAACATTGTTAATCAACTATACTCCAATATAAAATAAAAATTTAAAAAGCACCAATGGATAAGAAAAAATGGGGACATGTTGGTTGATGTTGATGAATTATGTATTTCTTGGGGGGCCCTCTTTCTCTAATACATGTATTTACCCTTGAAAGGGGGTAAACAATGGACTGAAAAAGAGACAGTCTTTTAATGATCTTAAGAAATCCAAGGCTCTACTCATTAATCCAGCAATTAAAACTTTTAAGTCATGGACCTGAAGTATTCCCAGTATATCAAGGTATTCGTATTTTTAGATGAATGAATCAAGAGACGTGACAACTTCATCGCAGTGCTGATATGACTAAACTGAGCCTCCTAACCCAGACAGTACTGCAGACCGCAAGGAACAAGGACTAGCATCCCTGCCCTGCCTTTCACTCACCTTTACCCCTCTACTCAGGATAAGGGACGCCACTGCCAAGCTGATGACATTTGAGAATCACAGAGTTTTATAACTGGATGGGCCCTGAGAGAGCATGAAACCCAATTGCCTTATTTTGTTTTTGCAGAACAGAGAGGCCAGAGGATCCCAGTAAGAATCTCAAGGTCACATATCTAAATAAAGGGCCTGGATGTTCCTAGGGGAATAAGAGCAGAGCCTCAACGGCACGGGAACAAGGGAAAGCAACATGCATTTTTATATTTGACCCTGGAAGCCAGGGTTTCTTTTGTTCCCACACCAGTGAGTCAGTCTGAGCAGACCCCAGCAGATCCAGAACTGGTTATAAAGTGGTATATCATGTTGGACATAATTTGCTTTCTAATTTTTATCTCATTCTTTCCTATGATATTCCTGGATCATTGCCCTTGGTAGATTGCATTACAATTTGCAGATTATTAGACTGTGAGCTCAAGAATTGAAACTATGGCTTCTACCAATTTGTATCCTCCCAACTGAGCTCACCAAGCTTGGTACAGAGAAAAGGAATGGAAATGTGAATGTTGAAGTTAATTCCAAAGAAGTATCATAGCTTCATTTCCTGCAATTTGAGGGACCAAAAGCCACTGAAACTAAAGCTACTTAAGAATGTGTTGAATATTTAAACATTTTAATAATCTCACTTCAATACTCTGAGGAAGGCGCAAAATGAATTTGAGCTTTTCATAACATATGACATGCTACCTAGTTTTCCAAAGAAGAGATCGATGTAGGTTGACCTAGGATGATAGCAGTGGAGAGGGAGAGAAGTGGACAGATGCAGGATGGGTTTAGATGAGGAGACGACAGGAACTTGCTGAGACAGACTGAATGAGACGGGAGAAGAAAAATCGAGGAAAATGCCAAGGACAATGGTGATGCCATTTACTGAGATGGGAAAAACTAAAAGTAAAAAAAAAAAAAAAAAAGAAAAGAAAAAAGAAGTCTAAGGCAGGGAGGAGGCACTGAAGATTTCTATTTTTCAATGTTATGATTAAGATATCTATCAGATACTCAAATGAAGACCTCAAGCAGACAACTGGATGTAGAAATCTGGGGCTCCAGAGAGAGTTCGAGGCTAGAGAGACTGATTTGGGAATCACTGACATATAGATAACCTTTGACACCATGGCAGTGGATGAGGGCACAAAGGGCAATGTGCAGACCAGGAGGAGACCCAGGACAGAGGACTGGGACCCTTCCTCCAACATTTAATAACCTCGTAGTATGTGTACAGCACAGTGCTGGAGACTGTGGGAAAATAAAAATACCTAATGCACTGTTTTTCCTTCAATGACCTTATAATCCAACCCCTTTCATATATAAGAGGAGGAAAGGCTACTTAATGTAATGGAAAGTACAGTGGATTAGGAGTCAGGATCCATGAATTTTAACCATTCTACAGCTGCTCCAAGTTAAAGTGAGATTAACTTTTCAGGGCTTCCAATTGCTCCCTTGCTGAAATAAGGATTAGGTACAGGTAACATCAACTGAATCTGCCAGGCCTGCTACGTCCTGATGTCTTGATTTCCATGTGGCATCCAAATGACACACTCTAGCCTCCTCTGAAGTCAGTGTCTCACCCTCCCCAGCAGGATGTACTGCTGCCCCAGGAGCACACAGCAGCCATCAGAGGGGCTGGCTGAAAGCAAAGTCCCCGAGCAGCTGCTGCCTGCAAGCCTTTCCTGCTGGAACAGGGTCATTTGAGAGAACCCATAATATCTGCATTCTTGGTTTTCAGCTGGTGTTTATGTCAGATAAATGGAATCCCGGGGACCAGTGAGAAGAGCACATCTACCCTCTGTATCACATTTTCTTAGTTCTACAATTTAATATTCTCAAAGGCATCCAATATGCATGACCCCATGAAATATTTTTGTTTAGCACATGGAAGTAGTCCATGTGGCTGGGCATCTATAACAGGACATGGCCTTATGGATCAGGGCACCCCAAGCTTCACCATGAAGGAACACTAAGAAAATGGTTCAGTAAGATTATATATTTACATATTAGGTGATCCTTCATATCTATTCTAGGTGACTGCCCACCTGGACAGAGCTGATTGTAGAAGAACAGACAGATGAACTAAACTGGGCCAATTGGGCTCTCTTTCTGGAAAATGTAAACTGTGAATGGAAAACTCCAGAACCCGTAGGTCAAGAGAGATGCATCACTTCAATCACAGTGCCTTGGGATCCCCAGAGTTGTTCTGCTTCCCTTTTCAAGATGTAATTGGTGAGATCATTATTTGATCAATAACTCTCTAGGTAATCATGCAATATGTCTTCTTCCTTTACTCTGTTAGTCATTGTCAATTCTGTAGCTTGCAACCAAGGGAACCTTACCTAGTAATTATCAGTGTCCCCATTTTACAGATAAGGAAACTAAGACTTGGACAAAATAAAAAATTTGTTGTATATTACCTAGCTACTGACAGAACCAACTCAGGAACCAAGGTACATCTGACTAAAATTCACGCCATTAACCACTAGGCCATCCTGACTCTAAGTGCTATAGTGTAGTTTATTTTTGTCATAGGGATGAACCTGTGCTGAGTCCTATTTTATTTCTTGCTAAACAAATGATGGCATACATTCAGGAAAAGCCATCTAGGGAAGGGGGTAGAATCTGCAGTGGCCTCAAATTGAAGTTCGATAGTCCACAAATAAATTAAATCCATAGCCTTGCCTATTGACACTTGGTCCCCACTAAGTGTCACTTAGTGGGCTTAGGGTTAATGCTTCTAGAAAAAAATTAGAGAATGGTAAATTGAGTGAACTTGTTGATGGTGTTACGGTGCGTGGGGCAGCATTCCTTGACAAAGGGGATCATGCTCTTGCATAAAGAATGTTAATGCTCTTCCTTTACCACTCTTCAGAAGTGCCTATAATGGACACTGAGGGTCGGAGGTAAAGAGAGGCCATAGTTTTATTATTAATAGCAGACAAGAAAATCTAAGAAACCTCAGGTCCTCTTTTCCCAACCATCACTCACCCATGTAGGCATGGCCTCTCCCATCTGTCTGCCCTGCTATTCCCCTAAAAGATCAGGCATGACATCTACCAAACATTAGCACAGTTCCCACCTTTCCTTGTCCAGTAGGACTATACACCCCTTGATCAAAACCAGAAGCTGTGTCCGTTTTTTGGGGTTTTTTTTTTGCATTGCCAGCATCTAATACAGTGCCTGGAACAAATTAGGGTTTCAATAAATGTCTGCTGCATGTATGAAAAATGAACAAAAGTCAAAACCATCTCCACTGACGAATCAGTTTCAATAAAGAAAAACAGTGTCATAGGGAAACAGTTTTCTTTGCCAGCAAAGTAGAGTCCTATCATTTTTACACTCCACTGATCCATTCTGAACATGGTGTCAGGAACAATACAGGGCCAGAAAACAATTAGCGGGGGAACAAAACAATCAGTTGAACCATCTGGGATTTGAGCGACATGTAGATTAAATGTCTTAAATTTGCCAGGCTCCTTCTCATTTGGCCACAATGGATGATTCTTGGCTGCACTGTACCAGGAATAATTGTCCCTCATATATCCCCAATCAGCTGCCTTTTAATGACTAGTCAGCAAGTGACAGCCTAAAAGGTGCAGTGACTTTCACTGTACTTGGCAAATCTTGGACCAACTCCCATTGATTTGCCCTTGGAACAGTTGATCTCAGGGACACCTTGCTCAGCGGTCTCCAGTCCCTGCTGCAGGCCCTTGAGTTGGAAAGATACCCAGGAGAAAGAAGTGACATGCCTGAAGGGACCTTTGGTTCTTACACTACCTTCCTAGACAGTGGATGATCCACAATTTCCTGGCTTATATCAAAATGGTCTCATGCATCCCAGAGGTCGAATGACTTTTCTATCTCCCCAAACCAGCAACCAGGATAGTCTACCCCAAAAAGAGATTTGGAAAGAGTTCAGGAGCTTGACAGACTGGCCAGCCAAATGAGACCCACTTCTGTGCCGGATGGCCGCCTCCCCATCTTAGTTCATGTTCTGGGGTGGCTGCTTTGAAAATTCAGTGAATCTGAATTTCACTTCTATGAGCCCCAAAAAAGCTCCTTTTCTTTTACTCCAATATCCTGTGTCCTCCTTCTGGTCCAGCTGTAGGGAAGGTTTGCAGTTCTCTTGAAATATACTTTAACTAGCAATATGGTTGATCTCACAAAAATGACTCCTTGAAAATTCTTGACTGGTTATCCAAGCATGTTCCAGGATCCCTCCTTATCACCAGACTTCTGATACCTGGACAATTCTGGCCACTGGTAGTCTTTAAGGGTGTGACCCTGCATGTCCCTCTCCTCAGGAAAGTCTTCACTAAATTTCCATGTCCCCCTAGTGGTCCAGCCCATGCTGTGGCCTTGTATCATTTTATTACTGCTTCTTATATCGATGTGTCAACTCCTCAGCTAAAGAAATGATAAGCTTCTGTAGACAGAAACTACCTCTACTACACACACAGTATCCTCAAAGCCCTAGAACTACGCCCTCAGCAAAACTTGATAACTATGCAAATTATCCTTTCATACAAAATAGAGACTGACAACTCATGGACAGCCAGCCAGATTCTGTGTGGTTGGCATATAAAACAATTAACCAAGCTGCAATCTGGATGTGGCTTATAGACTAGGATCTCCTTGTCTTGATGTTGTCTCTTTGCTTACCTTTATCTCTGCCCTTTACCCAAACTGTAAATTCAGTGCAAGTGTAAGATCCTAAAGCGGTAGAGAGAAAGGGGCTTCCCCCAGCATCCTGGCCTGTTGTAAATGGTCAGCCCCCACTCTTTGTCCCCCAACTCTTCAGCTACCTCTCACACCCTTCCCCCCACCTCACTACACACTCCATTCTGTTACGGACTTTGTTTGGTTCCTCAACTGTGCCATGGTCTCCTTTGATTTTTTTTTTAGAGGAGATTTTTGTTTTTAAGTTTTTCTTTTCCTTGATGTGGACCATTTTTAAAGTCTTCAGTGAATTTGTTACAATACTGCTTCTGTTGCTTATGTTTTGGTTTTTTGGCTGCGAGGCATGTGGGATCTTAGCTCCCCAACCAGGGACAGAACCTGCATCCCCTGCACTGGAAGGCAAAGTCTCAACCACTGATCTCCAGGGAAGTCCCGGTGTGCCATGGTCTCTTACCTCTTGGCACACGTTGCCCTCATGTAAAAGACACCCGGCTTCCTCCCACCTCGTTGCCAAGCTAACTCTTACTTATATTTCAAGTCTCAACCTATATATTTCTTTCTTGAAGAAGCTTTCTATGAATCTCTACGGTATGTTGGGTCCCCTTGCAAAGGCCTCCCAAACTTCTCTGTGCTTTTCCTTTAATGATGTTGATGACAATAATTATGACTGTAACAATCACTAACATTTACTAAACGCTTTCCATAGTCCAGGAACCTACTGACTCACTTAATCCTCATTAATATCCTGTGAGGTAGGTACCTAAGTATCTCCATTTTGCAAATGAGGAAATCAAGTCTCAAAGATATTATCTTGAGAAAGTTCGTACCACTCCATGAGGGCCACATCTCTCACCGAGTCTGGTCCCAGGATTCATGTTCTTAACCAACACATAACACTGCTTCTTATAAAACTCGGCATGTCTGTGATTATTTAACAGCTAAGCATTCCGCTAGGCAGCAAGCTCCACAGAACAGGGCTGGGGCTATTTTGTTCAACAGTGTATTTCTAAAGCCTAATCCAAGAGCTAGCACGAAGGAAGCATCAAAAAGCATGAGTTCCCTGGTGGCGCAGTGGTTGAGAGTCCGCCTGCCAATGCAGGGGACGCGGGTTCGTGCCCCGGTCCAGGAAGGTCCCACATGCCGCGGAGCGGCGGGGCCCGTGAGCCATGGCCGCTGAGCCTGCGTGTCCGGAGCCTGTGCTCCGCAACGGGAGAGGCCACAACAGTGAGAGGCCCGTGAATCGCAAGAAAAAAAAAAAAAAAAAAAAAAGCATGAGTTAAATGAACAAAGGAAACAGCCAGTTGGTGAGCCCACCCAGAATCCCAAAAGAATTCACCTTCTCAAATAGATGTTTAACACTTAATCAAGAAAGTAGCATGATCATGGTAATATTTACTCTACAGTTTCCCTCTCTGCAGCCCAACCCTAGCCAAACAAATCCAAGCATCCGAACTAGAAGGGGTATGATCTGGAAAGGAGTGAACCCTAGAAAATGCTTCTCCAGAAGAACGCAAGCACAGGGAGGTCCAAAGGGAGAGCCTGTAGTAGCAAAGGAAGCACAGGCAGGTGCAACCAGGGACACAGCTGCAGCACATCACCCCCACTCAGACGCAGCGTGCCACCACGAGGGCCTACTCACCCCTCTCGCAGGTTCGGCCCCAGTAGCCGGTGCCCGTGCAGTCGCAGATGAAGCGGTTCCAGCCATCTTTGCACACGGCGTTGTTCTTGCAGGGGTAGCTGTCACACTGCTTAGCGCTCATCCGTGAACAGGAGGACTTGACGCCCGCAGCGTTCTGCATCTCCGCCAGCTGCCGGATGTTCTTGCTGCGCCCGTCAATGAACAGGTCACGGATGCAGCCCACGTAGCCATAGTTGAGCATGGCGGTCCAGAGCTCAGTGGGAAGGATGAGGCCAGCACGGTGCTCCGGCAGCCCGCCCAGGTACATGTCCCCCTCCAGGTCCAGGATCTCGCTCTCCCCACTAGCGGTGAACGGCGTGCGCCTGCTGTTCACTGATATGGTACCTGGGATGGGAGGACAGAAACAAAGTGAGCTAACAGCCCTCTTGGCATCACAGGTGAGGCTGCCAGTTGATGAACCAAACGAAAGGAGCCTAGCAGGTGAGATGGGAGACCACTGTTGCCTGGCCAGGAAGGAACAATGTAAGCAAGGGAACGAAATGCCGCAAAATGGTAAAAAGGACAATGTAGGCCATCTGGCTCCAACCCCTGCCAGCTAAGACAGCCTGCCCAGAGGAATCTCAGTGGCCCAGCACCTAGTAGGATTATCTTTTTTTCTACCTAAAAGTTTTGGCTGAGAGGTTGCACATCACACAGGTTGACAGCAGCACAGACCGTGCCTGTGTTTAAATCCCAGCCCCGCCACGTACTAGCTGGATAACCTTGAAGAAGTGACTTCTTCCTGGTCCTCAATTTCCTCATCTGTAAAATGGGAAAAGAACTGTCCCCACCTCACAGGTTGGTGTGATAAGTAAATGAGCTCATACATGTAAGGTGCTTCTTACTCTGTACCTGGGACACAGGCTGTAGGTCCTGCCTGAGTCTTCATCACTGGCTCACCATCACCAGAAGGATGGAACCTGCTCTTCTCTTTCTCTCTCCATGAGCTGATACCCTCTTTACTGGCCTTAGCTACCAGTCCTGCAAGGGCATATTTTCGACATTCGTTGTCTTTGATAAATTTTAACTGGAACGTGTTTCTTTCTTTCTTTATTTATTTCTTGACTATAAATCAAATATTTTAGTTTTTTTTTTAATGTTTGTAACACCTTTATTGGAGTGTAATTGCTTTACAATGTTGTGTTAGTTTCTGCTGTACAACAAAGTGAATCAGTTATATGTATACATATATCCCCATGTCCCCTCCCATCTTCCCTATCCCACCCCTCTAAGTGGTCACAAAGCACAGAGCAGATCTCCCTGTGCTATGCAGCTGCTTCCCACTAGCTATCTATTTTACATTTGGTAGTGTATATATGTCAGTGCTAATCTCTCATTTCGTCCCAGCTTACCCTTCCCCCTCCCCGTGTCCTCAAGTCCATTCTCTATGGCTGCGTCTTTATTCCTGTCCTGCCCCTAGGTTCTTCAGAACCATTTCTTTTTTAGATTCCATATATATGTGTTAGCATACGGTATTTGCTTTTCTCTTTCTGACTTACTTCTCTCTGTATGACAGACTCTAGCTCCATCAACCTCACTACAAATAACTCAATTTTACTCCTTTTTATGGCTGACTAATATTCCATTGTGTATATGGGTCACATCTTCTTTACCCATTCATCTGTCAAAGGACATTTAGGTTGCTTCCATGTCCTGGCTATTGTAAATAGTGCTGCAATGAACATTGTGGTACATGACTCTTTTTAAATTATGGTTTTCTCAGGGTATATGCCCAACAGTGGGATTGCTGGGTCTTATGGTAGTTCTATTTTTAGTTTTTAAAGGAACCTCCATACTGTTCTCCATAGTGGCTGTATCAATTTACATTCCCACCAACAGTGCAAGACTGTTCCCTTTTCTCCACACCCTCTCCAGAATCTATCGTTTGTAGATTTTTTGATGATGGCCATTCTGACCGGTGTGAGGTGATACCTCACTATAGTTCTGATTTGCGTTTCTCTAATGATTAGTGATGTTGAGCATCCTTTCATCTGTTTGTTGGCAATCTGTATATCTTCTTTGGAGAAATGTCTATTTAGATCTTCTGCCCATTTTGGGATTGGGTTGTTTGTTTTTTTGATATTGAGCTGCATGAGCTGCTTGTAAATTTTGGAGATTAATCCTTTGTCAGTTGCTTCATTTGCAAATATTTTCTCCCATTCTGAGGTCTGTCCTTTCGTCTTGTTTATGATTTCCTTTGCTGTGCAAAAGCTTTGAAGTTTCATTAGGTCCCATTTGTTTATTTTTGGTTTTATTTCTATTTCTCTAGGAGGTGGGTCAAAAAGGATCTTGCTGTGATTTATATCAAAGAGTGTTCTGCCTATGTTTTCCTCTAAGAGTTTGATAGTTTCTGGCCTTACATTTAGGTCTTTAATCCATTTTGAGTTTATTTTTGTATATGGTGTTAGGGAGTATTCTAATTTCATTCTTTTACATGTATCTGTGCAGTTTTCTCAGCACCACTTATTGAAGAGGTTGTCGTTTCTCCACTGTATATTCTTGCCACCTTTAACAAAGATAAGGTGACCACAGGTGCATGGGCTTATCTCTGGGCTTTCTATCCTGTCACATTGATCTGTATTTCTATTTTTGTGCCAGTACTGAACTGTCTTGATTACTATAGCTTTGTAGTTTAGTCTGAAGTCAGGGAGTCTGATTCCTCCAGCTCTGTTTTTCTTTCTCAAGATCACTTTGGCTATTCAGGGTCTTTTGTGTTTCCTTACAAATTGTGAATTTTTTTGTTTTATTTCTGTGAAAAATGCCATTGGTGGTCTGATAGGGATTGCATTGAAACTGTACATTGCTTTGGGTAGTATAGTCATTTTCACAATGTTGATTCTTCCAATCCAAGAACATGGTATATCTCTCCATCTGTTTGTATCATCTTTAATTTCTTTCACAGTGTCTTATAGTCTTCTGAGTACAGGTCTTTTGTCTCCTTAGGTAGGTTTATTCCTAGGTATTTTTGTTGTTGTTGTTGCAGTGGTAAATGGGAGTGTTTCTTTAATTTCTCTTTCAGATTTTTCATCATTAGTGTATAGGAATACAAGAGATTCCTGTGCATTAATTTTGTATCCTGCTACTTTACCAAATTCATTGATTACCTCTAGTAGTTTTCTGGTGGCATCTTTAGGATTCTCTATGTATACAGTATCATGTCATCTGCAAAAAGTGACAGTTTTACTTCTTCTTTTCCCATTTTGATTCCTTTTATTTCTTTTTCTTCTCTGATTGCTGTGGCTAAAACTTCCAAAAATATGTTGAATAATAGTGGTGAGAGTGGGTGACCTTGTCTTGTTCCTGATCTTAGAGGAAACGGTTTCAGTTTTTTACCACTGAGAACGATATTGGCTGTGGGTCTGTCATATATGGCCTTTATTATGTTGAGGTAGGTTCCCTCTATGCCTGCGTTCTGAGAGTTTTGATCATAAATGGCTGTTGAATTTTGTCGAAAGATTTTTCTGCATCTACTGAGATTATCATATGGTTTTTATCCTTCAGTTTGATAATGAGATTGATTTGTGTATATTGAAGAATGCTTGCATTCTTGGGATAAAACCCACTTGATCATGGTGTATGAACCTTTTAATGTGCTGTTGGATTCTGTCTGCTAGTATTTTGTTGACAATTTTTGCATCTATGTGCATCAGTGATATTGGCCTGTAGTTTTCTTTCTTCATGACATCTCTGTCTGTTTTTGGTATCAGGGTGATGGTGGCCTCATAGAATGAGTTTGGGAGTGTTCCTCCCTGTGCTATATTTTGGAAGAGTTTGAGAAGGATAGCTGTTAGCTCTTCTCTAAATGTTTGATAGAATTCACCTGTGAAGCCATCTGGTCCTGGGTTTTCGTTTGTTGGAAGATTTTTTTTTTTTTTTTTTTTTTTTTGTGGTACACGGGCTTCTCACTGTTGTGGCCTCTCCCGTTGCGCAGCACAGGCTCCGGACGCGCAGGCTCAGCGGCCATGGCTCACGGGCCCAGCAGCTCCGTGGCACGTGGGATCCTCCCGGACCGGGGCACGAACCTGCATCCCCTGCATCGGCAGGCAGACTCTCAACCACTGGGCCACCAGGGAAGCCCTGTTGGAAGAGTTTTAATCACAATTTCAATTTCACTGCTTGTGATTGGTCTGTTTATATATTCTATTTTTTCCTGGTTCAGTCGCAGAAGGCTGTGCTTTTCTAAGAATTTGTCCATTTCTTCCAGGTTGTCCATTTTATTGGCATCTATTTGCTTGTAGTAATCTCTCATGATCCTTTGTATTTCTGCAGTGTCAGTTGTTACTTCTCCTTTTTCATTTCTAATTCTGCTGAGTCGTCTCCCTTTTCTTCCTGATGAGTCTGGCTAATGGTTTATCAATTTTGTTTATCTTCTCAAAGAACCAGCTTTTAGTTTTATTGATCTTTGCTATTGTTTCCTTCATTTCTTTTTCATTTATTTCTGATCTGATCTCTATGATTTCTTTCCTTCTGCTAACTTTAGGGTTTTTTTGTTCTTCTTTCTCTAATTGTTTTACGTGTAAGGTTAGGTTGTTTATTTAAGATGTTTCTTGTTTCTTGAGGTAGGATTGTATTGCTATAAACTTCCCTCTTAGAACTGCCTTTGCAGCATCCCATAGGTTTTGGGTTGCCATGTTTTCATTGTCATTTGTTTCTATGTATTTTTTTATTTCCTCTTTGATTTCTTCAGTTATCTCTTGGTTATTTAGTAGCGTATTGCTTAGCCTCCATGTGTTTTTATTTTTTACAGTTTTTTTTTCCTGTAATTGATATCTAGTCTTATAGCATTATGCTCAGAAAAGATACTTGATATGATTTCAATTTTCTTAAATTTACCAAGGCTTGATTTGTGACCCAAGATACGATCTAACCTGGAGAATGTTCCATGAGCACTTTAGAAGAAAATGTATTCTGTTGTTTTTGGAAGGACTGTCCTATGAATATCAATTAAGTCCATCTTGTTTAATGTGTACTTTAAAGCTTGTGTTTCCCTATTTATTTTCATTTTGGATGTTCTGCCCATTGGTGAAACTGGGGTGTTAAAGTCCCCTACTATGATTGTGTTACTGTCGGTTTCCACTGTTATGACTGGCTGTTATCATCTGCCTTATGTATTGAGGTGCTCCTATGTTGGGTGCATAAATATTTACAATTGTTATATCTTCCTCTTGAATTGATCCCTTAATCATTATGGAGCGTCCTTCTTTGTCTCATGTAATAGTCTTTATTTTAAAGTCTATTTTGTCTGATATGAGAATTGCTACTCCAGCTTTCTTTTGATTTCCATTTGCATGGAATATCTTTTTCCATCCACTCACTTTCAGTCTGTATGTGTCCCTAGGTCTGAAGTGCATCTCTTGTACACAGCATATATATGGGTCTTGTTTTTGTATCCATTCAGCCAGCCTGTGTCTTTTGGTTGGAGCATTTAATCCATTTACATTTAAGGTAATTATTGATATGTATGTTCCTGTTAGCATTTTCTTAATTCTTTTGGGTTTGTTATTGTAGGTCTTTTCCTTCTCTTGTGTTTCCTGCCTAGAGAAGTTCCTTTAGCTTTTGTTGTAAAGCTGGTTTGGTGGTGCTGAATTCTCTTAGCTTTCGCTTGTCTGTAAAGGTTTTCATTTCTCCGTGGAATCTGAATGAGATCCTTGCTGGGTCGAGTAATCTTGGTTGTAGGTTCTTCTCCTTCATCACTTTAAATATGTCCTTCCACTCCATTCTGGCTTGCAGATTTTCTGCTGAAAGATCAGCTGTTAACCTTATGGGGATTCCCTTGTATGTTATTTGTTGTTTTTCCCTTGCTGCTTTTAATATTTTTTGTTTGTATTTAATTTTTGATAGTTTGATTAATATGTGTCTTGGCGTGTTTCTTCTTGGATTTATCCTGTATGGGACTCTTTGTGCTTCCTGGACTTGATTGACTATTTCCTTTCCCATGTTAGGGAAGTTTTCAACTATAATCTCTTCAGATATTTTCCAGTGCCTTTCTTTTTCTCTTCTTCTGGGACCCCTATAATTTGAGTGTTGGTGCGTTTAATGTTGTCCCAGAGGTCTCTGAGACTGTCCTCAATTCTTTTCATTCTTTTTTCTTTATTCTGCTGTGGCAGTTATTTCCACTATTTTATCTTCCAGGTCACGTATCCACTTTCTGCCTCAGTTCTTCTGCTATTGATTCCTTCTAGAGATTTTAAAATTTCATTTATTGTGTTGTTCATCATTGTTTGTTTGCTCTTTAGTTCTAGGTTCTTGTTAAACACTTCTTGTATTTTCTCCATTCTATTTCCAAGATTTTGGATTATCTTTACTATCATTACTCTGAATTCTTTTTCAGGTAGACTGCCCATTTCCTCTTCATTTGTTTGGTCTGGTGGGTTTTTACTTTGCTCCTTCATCTGCTGCATATTGCTCTGTCTTCTCATCTTGTTTAACTTAGTGTATTTGGGGGTCTCCTTTTCACAGGCTGCAGTTTCGTACTTCCCGTTGTTTTTGGTGTCTGCCCCCAGTGGGGGAGGTCGGTTCAGTGGCTTATGTAGGCTTCTTGGGGGAGGGGACTGGTGCCTGTGTTCTGGGGGTGGGGCTGGAACTTGTCTTTCTGGTGGACAGGGCCACATATGGTGGTATGTTTTGGGGTGCCTGTGAACTTAGTATGCCTTTAGGCAACCTGTCTGCTAATGGGTGGGGTTGTGTTCCTGTCTTGCTAGTTGTTTGGCATGGGGCGTCCAGCACTGGAGCTTGCTAGCAGTTGAGTCGAGCTGGGCCTTAGTGTTGAGACAGAGATCTCTGGGAGAGCTCTTGCCGATTGATATTACGTGGGGCCCAGAGGTCTCTGGTGGACCAATGTCCTGAACTCACCCTCCCACCTCAGAGGCTCAGGCCTTACACCAGGCTGGAGCACCAAGACCCTGTCAGCTACAAGGCTCAGAAGAAAAGGGAGAAGAAGAAAAGAAAGAAAGAAAAATAATAAATTTTTAAAAATTATTAAAATAAAAACGTAATAATAAAAACAAAGGGAATAAAAGGAAAGAAAAAAAGAAGAGAGCAACCAAACCAATAAACAAATCCACCAATGATAACAAGCATTAAAAACTATATTAAGATAAACATAAAAATCAGTAACAAATCAGTCACAGACAGTAAACCCCAAGTCTACAGCTGCTCCGAAAGTCCACCACCTCAATTTTGGGATGATTCGTTGTCTATTCAGATATTCCACAGATGCAGGGTACATCACGTTGATCGTGGATATTTAATCCGCTGCTCCTGAGGCTGCAGAGAGAAATTTCCCTTTCTCTTCTTTGTTTGCACAGCTCCTGGGGTTCAGCTTTGGTTGTGGCCCCACCTCTGCGTGTAGATCGCCCTCAGGCATCTCTTCCTGCCCGGACAGGAGGGGGTTAAAGCAGAGGCTGATTAGGGGGCTCTGGCTCACTCAGGCCCAGGGGAGGGAGGGGTACGGTTGTTATACTTGGAATGTGGGGCGAGCCTGCAGTGGCAGAGGCCAGTGTGACATTGCAACAGCCTGAGGCGCGCTGTGTGTTCTCCTGGGGAAGTTGTCCCTGAATCACAGGGCCCTGGCAGTGGCGTGTTGTACAGCCTCCTGGGGGGTGTGGATAGTGACCTGTGCTTGCACACAGGCTCCTTGATGGCTACAGCAGCAGCGTTAGCGTTTCATGCCTGTCTCTGGTGTCTGCGCTGATAGCCACGGCTCGCACCCATCTCTGGAGCTTGTTTAGGTGGTGCTCTGCCTTCTTTTCGGAAGTCTGAGGTTTTCTACCAGCGTTCAGTAGGTGTTCTGTAGGAGTTGTTCCACATGTAGAGTATTTCTGATGTATCTGTGGGGAGGAAGGTGACCTCCAAGTCTTACTCCTCCATCATCTTCGGAACATGTTTCTTTATGTACTCATGTAACAAACATGTATTGAACACCTGTTCTGTCTCTAGTATAGTTCTAGACATATACATGAACTTGACAGGCGTGCCTGCTTTCATGGAGCTGATGTTCCACAGCAGAGGAACAGAAAATAAACAAATCACCCAATGAACAGAAATTGGAAAATGGCAAGTGGGAGGAAGAGAGTAAAATGGGTGCTACAGCAGCCCACAAGTTCAACTTTAAAGTGTAGGGTCGATAAAGGCTTCTCTAAGCAGGTGAGAGGTAAGTTGAAACCAGGATGTTGAGAAGGATCCAACCACACCAAGTCCCAGGGGGAGAATGTGCCCGGCACAGGGAATGGCACCTACAAAGGCCCTGGGACAGGCAGGAGTGTGGCTAGAGTACAGGAGGCCAGAGGAAGTCAAGAAGAGATGAGATCAGAGCTAGACCAGGCACAAGAAATCACAGAAGATGTAACCCTGAAGCCTGACCTGGGAACTTGGGAACAGGGATTCTAGTCTTTCTGACCCTGTACCAGTCACTGAACCCCTCGATTTCCTCAACAGCTCAATTTCCTAAACTGTTAAATCAGAGTGATATCTAAACTTCATGCCAGAAATTTTAGAAATTTAGTATTCTTAAAGTGCTTTATTGGTACCAAGATGACTGGGCCATCCATCAGCCAGCTTTCACTTATCTGAGTCTCAATTCCCTCAGCTATGACAGGGGAAAGCCTGAAGGGCCTAGAAGATCAAATGAGATCAAGAAAGTGAAGTACACTCTAAATCACAAAGTCAACCCAGGGGTAGAAGAGTAGAAAGAGTATGAGGGGTCTCTGGAGGATTCAGCTAGGTGTGCTTCCCCCTACTCTTCCCTGGAAGTTTTCTCCTGGAGAAATCTGCTTTGCCTTTTTGCTTTTTAATCTTTTAAAAACCTACATAACAATAAAAATGTCCCAGCCACCATTTTTAGTACTTTCTGTACTTTTCTGGACTCAATCCTCAAAACAATCCTGTGAGGTAGGCATTCGTATTTCCCCTATTTCACAAATGAGGAAGTTGAGGCTTGGGTACTTTTCTTCTCTCTTGCAGTTTGCTTTCTTTACCCACCACATGTCCACAGAGTTAATCTGATCACCAACTAACAGGGAGGAGCATCTACTGCCAAGTAAGAACAGTACCCGAACTGATTTAAATAGTGGACCCTTAAATACATCCTGAGGAAAATTCATCCTCAGAGTGTGGGACCACAACTGTTTTGAGAATCAGTCCCTCAGCTGGGGAATGAAGATGAAAGTTTCCTGAGATCACCTCTCAGTCATATCCTTCAGGATGAGTAGGGAAGGAGGTACCACAATTAGATACACTTGTGTTTTTATAACTAGTCATTTTAATACAGGTCTGTAAGAACATACCAGAAAATACCCTCATGAAGAAATGAAGTTTAGTGTATCACGTTAAAATTTTGTTATGCTGCTTTTACATGACAACGACTTGTTTACTCAGTAAATTTTTATAGGCTTTGATCAAATGTATCAGTATTTCAAAGTATTAGCCAATGCCGTAGCACCCAGGTATAAAATTTAAGGCTTCTGTAATCCAAACTTATTTGTCAAAAAATGGGTCTACTGATGGTTCTAAGAAAACGAAACAACTGCCCTACTTGAAAAAGCAATTCGTGTTGAGAATATCAGAAACAGACATGTGGCGATTTTACATGTCCTAGCCTGCCTGTGACACAGATAGGTGACATTTCAGCTGTGCCAAGGTCTAGGTTAGTCAATCATGAAACCCATCAACCATGTCCGAACTCCAGAGACCCAAAACGCATTGTCTTAAAAACTAACAGGAGTGTGTCCCTTATAATTCTGAGACAGCTTTCTAGCTCTCTGCCCCTGCTGACATTTTTTAATGGATAAACTTCAAAAGATTTGGCCTCAGAAATGATTTTTTGTGTATTTTTCTCTTAAGAAAGAACAAAATGTTCATTCTTGCCCAACAAGCACATTTAATTTGAAGCCTCTTGGTTCTGATCAAATTTCAGGCCATTGATAAGGCATCCTGCTGGGCAATAAACCATCCAGGTCTGCAATCTGCCACCTGTCTGCCCTCTGCACAGAACCCAACCAGCTGCTTACCTAAGGGCAACACTGCTCATCTCCGCCACCCCTCTAGCTCTGGAATTATGCAGAAAAGCCATCCCCGCAAGCTCAGCCATTAGTGGCTACAGCCTTTTAGGGGAACCTATTGCTTTCTATTGTTGGCCAAATGCAAAAATGTCTAAAAGGAAGACATTTTTGTGTTTACCAGGAGAGGAAATCCTTAAAAATATGAAAATATAGCCAAGACCCTTATTGAGTACAATACTACCTAAATGGAGAATCAGGAAATAAGTGTGAAATTCAAATGCTCTAATTACTTCTCTGGGTGAAATGCCCTTTCTGATGCACAGAATGTGACCTTCACTGCCACATGTCCACAGAAAGTGAGGCAGACTGTTCAGGCATTCAAAAGCCTCAGACTCTCTATTTGTGTTTCCTTCCCCTGCCCCGCTTTGTTACTATTCCAGAGTGGCTATGTACTGCCTGGGGCTAGCTTGCTTGGTCTGCAGCTGCAGAAACAAACAAAGCCGTTTAAACCCAATGTAAAAGGTTATGAAGAGGAAGGGAAAGTTAGTAAGGTCTGAGCAAAGAGTGAAATACAGGCTTTCACACCAAAGGAAGGCTTTAAATTGAACATGACTTTAGGAAAAATCAATTTGCCTTTTCCTTTCTTGTCATAATTTTTCCCTGCAATATGACTCTTGCCAGTTACTGAAGGGTGTTTCACTGCATAAACTCTTGCACAGTGCAGCTTATCCTACAGAGTAATCACATAATGCAGCATCTGTGATGTCACAATTGGTTTCCATGGTGATGGAAAAAGGAGAATAAAGAGGGAAGAAACCCATCACACAAGTGACATGACAGTCACTTTGGTAGCAGTGGAAATGCTGCTTGTAAAAACATCCTTAGCCCCAGGGTCTTGGAGGTATCACTGAGACCACTGTGCAGTGAGTGACAGGGGAGATGAGGAGAATGTCAGCCATCGATGAGACAGGTGTCTGGTTCAGAAACATAATCTTACACAATCATATAACAAGCATTAAGGAGAACAGCAAAAGAATGAACAAGCAAACAAGTCACAAAAACTAAAATAAAATAATATAAGGAAGCAGAAGCTTTCCCCTAGTCCCAGTCACACACCTTGCTTCTTCCTACCTGATCTGCCATCTCGCTGAATGTCCACATGGTACCATTCCCCATCGTTGGCTTTCTTCTGAGTGGCTTTCACTTTAATGGTGCCTGAGCCCATGTCAAGCAGTAGGTACAGGTTGCCATCGAGGAGTTCCACGGCAAAGAAGTCCACCTTGGTGTTCTTCTGGCTCCGAGCATCCTTCCTCTCTTGGGGCTTGCCGTGAGTGAAGAGGATCAGGCCGTTGGGCTCAGTGGTGCGAAAGTCAAAGGAGATAGAGCCCATGCGTTTGGTGTTCCATTTGGGCAAGCTGATGTAAGCCTCCGGGGTCTCAAAGTTGATGGGGTCCAGTGTGGCCACATTCTCACACTTGAATACAACCTCACCGTAGATTTTCATCTTGGTGTCCCCAATTCTGGCCAAGCGAGACAGCTCCAGACGGATGTCATTATTCTTATAAACAACCTGTCAAAAGCCAGACAAGTGCTACATGAATCAATCTTGCAAACAGTAACCATCCATCGCTCACTGGGCACCCAGGGAAAAGGCCCAAAATGAAGCTTCAGGACACAACAGTCTGAAACAATGAGAAACATGAGATACAGCACTTGAAAAAGCATCTGCACAGACCTCTGAGGTGCCCACAAGCCCTGAATAAGCCCCTATATTTCCATTATATTCCTTTCGTCTGATTCCTTCTGGCCAATTTTTTGCATTGTCAGAAAGTTAAACAATATAAGCTTGCAAGTGGAAATCAAAAGAGACTGAGTTGCACAGACACAAATACTTACCTACAGAGATATTTACTGAAATGTCCTCAGTAAAAGACCAGAAACAACCTAAATGACCAGCAGTAACAGACTGGCCCATCTTTAAAATGGAACATTATGCAGCCCTAATAAACAAGGTAGCGCTCCCAGTTTTGACATAGATACTCTGAGTAACATTAAGTGAAATTAGTAAGGAACAGGACAGCGTGCATTATGCTATCATTGTGCAAAGAGTGTGTGTGTTGGGAAGTGTGTGTTACATGTATTTATGCTTGTAAATGCATAAAACATTTTTGGAAGGAAATACAAGAAGCTATAAAATTGTCACTGGGGAGAGGATTTGTGGGATTAATATTCAGGAGTGGAGGGAGACCTACTTTTCACTCTACCCTGTTGTATTGTTTTTCTTTTTAAAGAAGATTATTGAGTGTTAAGCACTGGTGGAGAAGGAGATCTATATTTTTTTTGCACAATTGCACATGTCCTCTATATACACACAGTGAGAATGAAACACCCTAAAACATTTTTTAAAAACCTATTATGACTTTCTAAACCCGGTATAATCCATATAAAAGCAGGGATTAAACTTGTTCCCCAAGATCAGAATTTCTAAAAGGTTTTACTGTTAGTAGAACTGAATTTTGATGCAGTAACCTTGGATAGGTCTTGGTCCTCTGATCTCCATGCAATGTCACATCCATACTATAATAATAAACAAGCAAAAACAGAAGGCAAAGGGGCTAGCATTTGAGTATGGGTTGTACAAACCACGTTGCTACGTCCTTCACATTGTCTTATTCAAATTCTAGATGAGGACCCCCATTTAGGTTCAAATCCCACATCCACTACTTCTAAGCTGTGTGAACTTCAAAGTTATTTAACTTACTTGGGTCTGCTTCCTCCTCTGAAAATGCGAATATAGGAGTAGACTATTCCTTAAGGATGAAATGAGTTAATACACGCAAAGCACTTAGAAGTGGCACATGGTATGGGCATAAAAATCTCAGCTATTTGGGGGTGGCTGTCGTGGCTGTTAACTCATTTTATCCCTTCCACAGAGAAGGTTGTCTTATCCTCTCCTTTTTTAATAAAGTAACAAGACTTAAGTGCTAAAGTCTTACAATCCATCTCAGTGATAAAAAGTTAATTGGATGAGTCATTCCAGTATATACTATTTAATCCCTAACATCCAGCTGTAGAACTGCTTCCCTTCTCTCCAACACCAGGAGAGAAGCAAGCAGAGATATTTGCCTTTTAATATCTAACTAACAACAAAGAATTGAAAATGTCTCACCTACTAGATGACCTTCACCATGGTGTAACCATAGTCAATAACACTGAAAATAATAACAATGCTAATATTTACTGAGCACCTACTACCAGGCACTGTGCTAAGGATCTGAAGCTTAGCATCCCATTAGATCCTGACAACACCCGTTTGAGATACCTACCATCATTCCCCCATTTTACAGATGCAGAAACAGACATGGAGAGTAGTTAAGGAACCAGCCCATGGTCACACGGCCAGTAACTGGCAGAGCAGGACTTGAACCCAGGAGTTAGGCTCCGGAGTCCACGTGCTTTACCACTTGTGGACACTCAGAACAACAACAGTTACTACCAGCACCCGTGAAGCTCATCTTTAATAATACATAGAAAATCATGCATATTCATCTTCCCAATTCAAAAGCTGAATTTCTCATCTTAGCTCTACTGGACTGACCGTGTGCAAAGGGGAAAAACTGCAGGATCCTTAGGCAAACACTCAAGTGACTAAACGAGAAAACAAACGATAAACGTTTAATGACCGACAGCTTCTCCCTTCTAACTCCCACTCCCCAACATGTGAGCTCTCTCTGCCATAACCAAACTTCAACTTTCTCTGAATCTGGGTTAAATGCCTACGACCAGAGCTCTTGTAAAGGTTAATTATTAATGTACAACAATAGCTCATCCCAAAGGGACAGACTAAGGCTTGGCTTCGTTGAACTATAAGTGAAGAAAGAGCTCAAACATCCCTACAGGAGGCAGAAGGATAAAAAGAAAAAGGCCTTTTAAAAGGATGCAGCGTCCTATGAGGAGGAACTCTTCCGTGAAATGGGTATATGACCAAGACTGGGACACACTGAATAACTACAATGCAGATTTCTGGAGAGACAGACAAGAGAATCCGGGCCAGAAACTGCCAAAGACTTCTCTCAGAAGCTATTTGAAAATGAGCTCTCTATCTACTCCACGGCCCTGAAATTACTTGTCTATTCATACGCAGTTTCCACACCTTTCCCACTGACGGCTGGGTAACCTCTTTGAGTCCCGTTTTATTTATTTCCAAAGGCAGGCAACTCAATACCTATTCTAGAAACTGCTCCCTTCCCCACCCCCCAGGCAGTTATCGAGATGAAATGGGATATTATACATGGTAGAACACAGAAAATCCTCAATGGTACACAAACCTAGGAACAAGCAATAGTATACCTTGGTTTCCAGCAGTACTGGGGTACTGGCGGAAACTGACAGGGGCCTGGACTGATGCTCTTCTGAGGATCTCCTATCAATAAGAAAGGGACAGGAGGGCAGGGGTCTTGTAGCCCAGTGATACTCAGTTGAGAAATTCCATGGCTGGCATCTTCACCTTCCCCCCTACCCCCTGTCCAGCGCAAGACCACGGCATGGCCATGAAGAAGTGTAGTAGTACTTTGGGCAGAGCGTCACGGCAAGAAACACCCTGCTGGACCCCCTTACAAGGCAAATTAGTATCTGGTATAGTATTTTCCATAAATTCAGACTTTCATCTAAATGAACGCTTCCCCCCACCCCCCCGCACCTGATGACTGAACTAGGAAGAGATGTGGCAGCAAGTGACGGAAAGCAGCCTTGGCTGACAATGGCCTCAACAAGGAGCAATTAAAGACAGAGTGGTAACAGCTCCCCACGGGAGATGACACACAACCTGGGAGGCACAGAGGCAGAGTCAAGAGAGTGACAAGCAGGTCTGACCACCCCAACTGTGGGCTTGTAAAAGCTGCTGTTTGGACTTGCAGCTCATGCTTAGAAGGCCAGACAGTAGAACAGCTGGGGACAGCGTCTCAGGGTTAAGACAGACTCTCTTGGAACAGCTACTCTTGTACGTCTCCCTAATCTTTGATACAGAGGCACAGGAACAATACCAGGAGTAAGGCAAGCCATGACAACACGAACAATACAATGGAAACAGCTACCACCTATTGAGAGCCTACTATGTGCCACTTAATAAAAACTCGAATGTATATCATCCAAATTAAGGAAGTGAAATCGGAAGCATTAGCACCATTTTGCAAAAAAGAAGCTCAGAGGTGATAGGTACTTGCCCAAGATCATATAGCCCCTTAAGGGCATAACCAGGACTTGAACCCAGATCTCTCTGACTGCATGGGGGCAAGGCCACCCTCCAGAGGTGGCAATTTCTAAGCTCTCCGGTAGCACATGCCTACCCACAAAGCAGAAACCTCTTAAGTCAGGCACATAAAACACACCCAGCTCCGTGCAGTGGTGTTAAGCCCTTCATACCTGGTCTCTCCTCTCTATCGGATCCCTACTCCTCCCCACTCCAAGGCAACTTGGAGGCCTCTGTGTGAACTCAGTATTAGAACTTCTACATACTTGCTCACCTTGTAGGTTTCCCAGCCTACAGTGCCTTCCTCTGGTCTCCAGCCTCTAATGATGCCCCTTCACCAGGATTTATATCCAAACCCATTCCAGGACCTCTCTGACAACTCTGGTTCTTACTGATGCCCACCATTTGATAAAGTTAGAATTCTTACATTGCCTGCCTATGATGAAGCTGTCTGCCTTACTGGCCAAACCGCTAAGCCTGATTGGAAAAGGAGAGGCTGTTCTAATCTACAAGATGTGCTTTTTCATGTTAAACTCTTCCATGGTGCTCGAGGCATATAGCAGGTCCATGAGAGTGAATCTAAGGGGGAGAGACAGTCTCAGTGCACAGGAGTGCACAGGAGTATTTTTCTCCCTCTTCCATCTTATCCCAGGACACCCTGTTCTCAGCTTTCTGAGAACGTTATGTCCACAAACTCTGCTGTAAATGCCACATTCCTATGCACTTCAGCAAGGGATCCGGAAGGAATGGAGGGAGTGTGTGTGTCCCGCAGTGTCCAGATGCCCTCTTAGTACTGTTTCTCCTGTCCAGGAAGAGAAGGTTTACCACGTGGCCTTTCCTTTCTCTTGTTTTTAAAGCACCTTTAATCCTCTATGTGTCTACACATAGGGCAATTTCAATAAAAACCACCAGATCGGCTTATGGGACCATGATTTACAGGCCTGTGACCTGATGTCTGAGCACCTGATCCAGGTCAGTGGAGGATATCTGAAGTCAGGACACTGGGGGACATTCTCTGGAGTATCTAGGCCAGACGAAACAGAACGGTGGCAAAAAGCCAGTGTCAGGGGGCCTTGATGTGGAACAGTGTTGACAACAGATCCCAATAAAGCCTTTCAGCTTTATACCTATGTGTGGAGCAGTTTACATACAACAAGCAAAAGACAAAGATTTGCTCCCCACCCCAACTTAATCCTTCGACAACAGATAATAACAAAATGAGCTTATTCTCTTCAGCTTACGGGATGGTGCAGCTTCTAGATAAATTGGGGGGGGGGGCGCTAATCTTCTTATCATGTGACATTCCTACTCACGGTAAATAAGTAAGAAGCCCTGTGAAAGAATCTTGCTTCTGGGGTCGCCACAGAATCACACACTCTACTTTCTCTCCACCACTTCCCCTCCATCCTTCAGGCAACTGACGACTCTGGTCGGCTGTGATTTTCTTTCCTATGAATTATCTGCTCCACTCATTTGTCACTCAAAACACTCAACCTTGTTATCTTTGAATAAGCACAGGTCTCATCTTTTAAGCAAACCTCAAACACCTTATTAGCAAACAATACACATTACAGCTTTTAAAATCTGAAACAGCACCTAGTTGTACAGGTGCTTAATAAATGCTTGTATCTTCATTAAATTAGATGTTGGGCTCAAGTGGCAGCACGGGGTAGTGGTTAAGATCACGGACTTCACAGCCACCTTAGGTGGGGTCTGAGCTCTGTTCCACCCTTTGGACAACAGTTAAAGTGCCTCAGCCTCAGGTTCTTCACCTGTAGACTACAGGTAACAAGTCTCACTTCACAGCGTTTTAAGAAATAAATGAGATAATATGATCATATGTAAAGGTACTTTAGCAGCTCCTGGCACTTCATAAGCATTCAATAAATGGTAGTTATCATGTTTAATTTTGTTATTCTCTTTGAGAAGCCATAACTAGATCACCAGACAGGAAAGCCTGGCATGGCGTCATTAGAATGGAAAGATTGCCTCGGAGGCTAAGTTCCAAGCCAGCTGTCAGCTCAAGAGACTAGTGACAGACTCTGGATTTAACAAATTCTGAAGTTAAAATAAGAATTAAAAATTATATAATCGCCTAATGTGGCATTTATAATATGTGAAGATGCCTAATGGTAGCTATTCTGTCTCTCTCTCACACACCATGCACTTGCACAGATTTAGGATTCATTAGCATTAACATCATTATCTATCACAGTGTTCCACTGACCAAATTCCAACAGTGAAGTTCAAGCACAAATGGGGCAGCAGATGGTCCCCCTAGCTTCCAAAGTCAGAAGAAGCTAATATTTGGCATGGCTGGGGCCACATCTACATCTCTGGTCTTTCTAACAGGGATCAGTAAACTAACTCTGCCTGATGAGCTACAGCTGACATCCAACCTGGGGCCCAGAGTCCCCACTGCTGCATAGCAGGGACACCACCCTTTTCATGCTTTATATTCTGTTCACAGTGGTCAGGATCTGCCAAAGATGAAAACTAAGCACCAGAAATAGAAAATGGGAATTGAGTTTCAGACTTGCAAGGCAGGAGCCAAAAAGTGTCTAAGTTCTAGGGTTCAAAATAAAGGCCAAAAAGACTCCAGGTAAAGTTGAAACCAGTAGTAGAAATGTTGGCAATTAATTAAATTTTAAAAAGGCTGTGTGATCCAACACTCTGTGGGTCAAACAAAACATATCTGAAAGCTGGGTCTCACCAAAGACTACCAGTTGATAGTTTCTGATCTATGGTTTAATTTGTAAGAGAGCAGTAGGCAAAGCTAAAAGGGACAGAAAGCAAGCAGGAGTAGTAGGAACGATCCAGACAAACTTGAGAACTGAAGTTGAACCAGCCAAGTCCTCAGTCCCTTCCTCATTTAAAAAAAAAAGAAAGAAAGCCATCTGTCACCTGGCCATGCAAGCAGTCCAGAGAGAGACAGCACACAAGCAAGCACTATGGACCAGCCAGTTACTCTAACCTCATAAACCCAGGGCGATGGGTGCCAGCCCCAGAGCCTCACTAATGATGCAAGTCATTATCACCTACACGCAAGACCTCAAGACTCAGACAAACGTTTATTTTGATGGATTCTTTGTGAGAAAGCAATGATCAGGTAAGTCTGTGCTCAACTACAGACAGAAACACTAAGAAGTTTAAGACTTCCAACCTTTGGCATCATGAAGGTCTCAATTTTATTCTTCTCAAGAAGAACTTTCTTAGGACTTTTATTCAGCTAAAAAGGCTGATTAAGAACATACGGCTATGTATCCTGTAGAAAAAATTTTCAGCCAATCCAATTTGTGGGGTATTTAGGATACTGTCAAGGTTCAGTCTGTCACAGGAGATAAGATGTGTCAGTTCAGGCTGCATCATCCTCACAGAGCCTGCTAAGCTCTTCCTAAATTAATGAACCACAGACTTGGCATAACCAGAACCAGGCAAAGAAATAAGACATGAATGCGCATGTATGGGCCATAGTTCTCCAAGACCGGCCTTAACAAATACTGAAAAAGTTTCCAGATAATTTAGAGAAGTTTTCCAGGTGATCCTTTTAGCCATACCTAGATAGAAAACTCTCCCACCTCTTAGAGCCATATGGGCAAATACATTTCTCTACTCTTCCTTCCTAAATGATGGAATCCATTGTGAATTGATGTAGTTCTGTTCTACTCCCTTTCTCATTAAACCCAGATGAAGTCTCAGAATTCTCAAGGTAGTGCTCTATGAAGTTACCACCAGTCCCAGAGCTGGAACTCGCGGTGAATCTTATCTCCACTCTGGCTATCCTCTAACACAAAAACCAACTTAATGTAAATTAAGAATATTAGGAGAGGGCTTCCCTGGTGGCGCAGTGGTTGAGAGTCCGCCTGCCAATGCAGGGGACATGGGTTCATGCCCTGGTACGGGAGGATCCCACATGCCGTGGAGCGGCTAGGCCCGTGAGCCATGGCCAATGAGCCTGCGCGTCCGGAGCCTGTGCTCCGCAAGGGAAGAGGCCACAACGGTGACAGGCCCGCGCACTGCAAAAAAAAAAAAAAAAAAAAAAAAAGAATACTATTAGGAGACCTTCAAGATGGTGGAAGAGCAAGACGCGGAGATCACCTTCCTCCCCACAAATACAACAGAAATACATCTACACGTGGAACAACTCCTACAGAACACCTACTGAACGCCGGGAGAAGACCTCAGCCTTACCAAAAGGCAAGAAACTCCCCACGTACCTGGGTAGAGCAAAAGAAAAAAGAAAAAACAGAGACAAAAGAATAGGGACATAACCTGCACCTCTGGGAGGGAGCTGTGAAGGAGGAAAGGTTTCCACACACTAAGAAGCCCTTCACTGGTGGAGATAGGGGGTGGCAGGGGGTAAGATTCAGAGCCACAGAGGAAAGCGCAGCCACAGGGGTGCGGAGGGCAAAGCGGAGAGATTCCCGCACAGAGGATCGGTGCCAACCTGCACTCACCAGCCCGAGAGGCTTGTCTGCTCACCCGCTGGGGCGGGCGGGGCTGGGAGCTGAGGCTCGGGCGTCGGAGGTCAGATTCCAGGGAGAGGACTGGGGTTGGCTGCATGAAGAGAGCCTGAAGGGGGCTAGTGCGCCACAGCTAGCCAGGAATGAGTCCAGGAAAAGGTCTGGACCTGCCTAAGAGGCAAGAGACCATTGTTTCAGAGTGCACCAGGAGAGGGGATTCAGAGCGCTGCCAAAAAGAATTCTAGAGATAGGCACAAGCCACGGCTATCAGCACAGACCCCAGAGACAGGCATGGGATGCTAAGGCTGTTGCTGCAGCCACCAAGAAGCCTGTGTGCGAGCACAGGTCACTATCCACACCTCCCTTCCAGGAAGCCTGTGCAGCCCGCCACTGACAGGTTCCCGGGATCCAGGGACAACTCCCCCGGAAGAACGCACGGCGCGCCTCAGGCTGGTGCAACGTCACGCAGGCCTCTGCCGCCACAGGCCCGCCCCGCACTCCGTGCCCCTCCCTCCCCCCGGCCTGAGTGAGCCAGAGCCCCCGAATCAGCTGCTCCTTTAACCCCGTCCTGTCTGAGCAAAGAACAGACACCCTCAGGTGACCTGCACGCAGAGGCGGAGCCAAATCCAAAGCTGAGCCCCTGGGAGCTGTGAGAACAAAGAAGAGAAAGGGAAATCTCTCCCAGCAGCCTCAGAAGCAGCGGATTAAAGCTCCACAATCAACTTGATGTACCCTGCATCTGTGGAATACATGAATAGACAACAAATCATCCCAAATTGAGGAGGTGGACTTTGGGAGCAATGATATATATTTTCTTTTTCCTTTTTCTCTTTTTCCGTGTAGCTGACAGGGTCTTGGTGCTCCGGCCAGGTGTCAGTCCTGTGGCTCTAAGTTGGGAAGCTCAGTTCAGGACACAGGTCAACCAGAGACCTCCCGGCTCCATGTCATATCAAATGACGAAAGTTCTCCCACACATCTCCATCTCAATGCTAAGACCAGCTCCACTCAATGACCAGCAAGCTACAGTGCTGGACACTCTATGCCAAACAACTAGCAAGACAGGAACACAACTCCACCCATTAGCAGAGAAGCTGCCTGAAATCATAATAAGGTCACGGACACCCCAAAACACACCACTTCCCTAACATGGGAAAGGAAAGAGTCAATCAAGTCCAGGAAGCACAGAGAGTCCCATACAGGATAAATCCAAGGGGAAACACGCCAAGACACAAATTAATCAAACTATCAAAAATTTAATACAAAGAAAAAATTTTAAAAGCAGCAAGGGAAAAACAACAAATAACATACAAGGGAATCCCCATAAGGTTAACAGCTGATCTTTCAGCAGAAAATCTGCAAGCCAGAAGGGAGTGGCAGGACATATTTAAAGTGATGAAGGAGAAGAACCTACAACCAAGATTACTCGACCCAGCAAGGTTCTCATTCAGATTCCACGGAGAAATGAAAACCTTTACCGACAAGTGAAAGCTAAGAGAATTCAGCACCACCAAACCAGCTTTACAACAAAAGCTAAAGGAACTTCTCTAGGCAGGAAACACAAGAGAAGGAAAAGACCTACAATAACAAACCCAAAACAATTAAGAAAATGCTAACAGGAACATACATATCAATAATTACCTTAAATGTAAATGGATTAAATGCTCCAACCAAAAGACACAGACTGACTGAATGGATACAAAAACAAGACGCATATATATGCTGTGTACAAGAGATGCACTTCAGACCTAGGGACACATACAGACTGAAAGTGAGGGGATGGAAAAAGATATCCCGTGCAAATGGAAATCAAAAGAAAGCTGGAGTAGCAATACTCATATCAGACAAAATAGACTTTAAAATAAAGACTATTACAAGAGACAAAGAAGGCCGCTACATAATGATCAAGGGATCAACCCAAGAGGAAGATATAACAATTGTAAATATTTATGCACCCAACATAGGAGCACCTCAATACATAAGGCAGATGATAACAGCCAGTCATAACAGTGGAAACCGACAGCAACACAATCATAGTAGGGGATTTTAACACCCCTTTTCACCAATGGACAGATCATCCAAAATGAAAATAAATAAGGAAACAGAAGCTTTAAATAATACATTAAAGATGGACTTAATTGATATTCATAGGACAGTCCTTCCAAAAACAACAGAATACATTTTCTTCTAAAGTGCTCATGGAACATTCTCCAGGTTAGATCGTATCTTGGGTCACAAATCAAGCCTTGGTAAATATAAGAAAATTGAAATCATATCTTTTCCAGTCACAACGTTATGAGACTACATATCAATTACAGGAAAAAGAAACTGTAAAGAATACAAACACATGGGAGGTAAACAATACGCTACTAAATAACCAAGAGCTCACTGAAGAAATCAAAGAGCAAACAAAAAAATACCTAGAAACAAATGACAATGAAAACACGATGAGCCAAAACCTATGGGATGCAGCAAAAGCAGTTCTAAGAGGGAAGTTTATAGCAATACAATCCTATCTCGAGAAACAGGAAACATCTCAAATAAACAAACTAACTTGACACTTAAAGCAATTAGCGAAAGAAGAACAAAAAAACCCCAAAATTAGCAGAAGGAAAGAAATCAAAAAGATCAGATCAGAAATAAGTGAAAAAGAAATGAAGGAAACAATAGCAAAGATCAAGAAAACTAAAAGCTGGTTCTTTGAGAACATAAACAAAATTGACAAACCATTAGCCAGACGCATCAAGAAAAAAAGGAAGAAGACTCAAATCAACAGAATTAGAAATGAAAAAGGAGAAGTAACAACTGACACTGAAGAAATACAAAGCATCATGAGAGATTACTACAAACAACTATATGCCAATAAAATGGACAACCTGGAAGAAATGGACAAATTCTTAGAAAAGCACAACCTTCCGAGACTGAACCAGAAAGAAACAGGAAATATAAATAGACCAATCACAAGCACTGAAATTGAAACTGTGATTAAAAATCTTCCAACAAACAAAAGCCCAGGACCAGATGGCTTCACAGGCAAATTCTATCGAACATTTAGAGAAGAGCTAACACCTATCCTTCTAAAACTCTTCCAAGATACACCAGATGGAGGAACACTCCCAAACTCATTCTATGAGGCCACCAAAACCAGACAAAGATGTCACCAAGAAAGAAAACTACAGGCCAATATCACAGATGAACATAGATGCAAAAATCCTCAACAAAATACTAGCAGACAGAATCCAACAGCACATTAAAAGGATCATACACCATGATCAAGAGGGGTTTATTCCAGGAATGCAAGGATTCTTCAATATACGCAAATCAATCAACGTGATACACCATATTAACAAATTGGAGGAGAAAAACCATATGATCATCTCAATAGATGCAGAAAAAGCTTCTGACAAAATTCAGCACCCATTTATGATAAAAACCCTCCAAAATGTAGGCATAGAGGGAACTTACCTCAACATAATAAAGGCCATATATGACAAACCCACAACCAGAACCGCTCTCAATGGTGAAAAACTGAAACAATTTCCACTAAGATTAGGAATAAGAGAAGGTTGCCAACTCTCACCACTATTATTCCACATAGTTTTGGAAGTTTTAGCCACAGCAATCAGAGAAGAAAAGGAAATAAAAGGAATCCAAATGGGAAAAGAAGAAGTATAGCTGTCACTGTTTGCAGTTGACATGATACTATACAAAGAGAACCCTAAAGATGCCACCAGAAAACTACTAGAGCTAATTAATGAATCTGGTAAAGTAGCAGGATACAAAATTAATGCACAGAAATCTCCTGCATTCCTACACACTTATGATGAAAAATATGAAAGAGAAATTAAGGAAACACTCCCATTTACCACTGCAACAAAAAGAATAAAATACCTAGGAATAAACCTACCTAAGGAGAAAAAAGACCTGTATGCAGAAAACTAAGACACTGATGAAATAAATGAAAGTTGATACAAACAGATGGAGAGATATACCAAGTTCTTGGATTGGAAGAATCAACATTGTGAAAATGACTATACTACCCAAAACAATCTACAGATTCAATGCAATCCATATCAAACTAGCAATGGGACTTTTCACAGAACTAGAAAAAAATTTCACAATTTGTATGGAAACACAAAACACCCTGAATAGCCAAAGCAACCTTGAGAAAGAAAAACGTAGCTGGAGCAATCAGACTCCCAGACTTCGGACTACACTACAAAGCTACAGTAATCAAGACAGTATGGTACTGGCACAAAAACAGAAATATAGATCAATGGAACAGGATAGAAAACCCAGAGATAAACCCACACACATATGGTCACTTTATTTTTGATAAAGGAGGCAAGAATACACAGTGGAGAAAAGACAGTCTCTTCAGTAAGTGGTGCTGGGAAAACTGGACAGCTACATGTAAAAGAATGAAATTAGAACACCCCCTAACACCACACACAAAAATAAACTCAAAATGGACTGGAGACCTAAATGTACGGACAGACACTATAAAATTCTTAGAGGAAATCAGAGGCAGAACACTGTATGACATAAATCACAGCAAGATCCTTTTTGACCCACCTCCTAGAGAAATGGAAATAAAAGCAAAAATAAACAAGTGGGACCTAATGAAACATAAAAGCTTTTTGCACAGCAAAGGAAACCATAAACAAGACGAAAAGACAACCCTCAGAATGGGAGAAAATATTTGCAAATGAAGCAACTGACAAAGGATTAATTTCCAAAATTTATAAGCAGCTCATGCAGCTCAATTTCAAGAAAACAAACAACCCAATCCAAAAATGGGCAGAAGACCTAAAAAGACATTTCTCCAAAGAAGATATACAGATTGCCAACAAACACATGAAAGAATGCTCAACATCACTCATTATTAGAGAAATGCACATCAAAACTACAATGAGGTATCACCTCATAGCGGTCAGAATGGCCATCATCAAAAAATCTACAAACAACAAATGCTGGAGAAGATGTGGAGAAAAGGAGACCCTCTTGCACTGTTGGTGGGAATGTAAATTCATACAGCCACTATGGAGAACAGTATGGAGGTTCCCCTAAAAACTAAAAATAGAACTACCATATGACTCAGCAATCCCATTACTGGGCCTATACCCTGGAAAAAAAAAAACATAATTTAAAAAGAGTCATGTACCACAATGTTCACTGCAGCTCTATTTACAATAGCCAGGACATGGAAGCAACTTAAGTGTCCATTGACAGATGAATGGATAAAGAAGATGTGGCACATATATACAATGGAATATTACTCAGACATAAAAGGAAACGAAATTGAGTTATTTGTAGTGAGGTGGATGGATCTAAAGTCTGTTACGAAGAGTGAAGTAAATCAGAAAGAGAAAAACAAATACCATATGCTAACATATATATATATGGAATCTAAAAAAAAAATGGTTATGAAGAACCTAGGGTCAGGACAGGAATAAAGACACAGATGTAGAGAATGGACTTGAGGACATGGGGAGAGGGAAGGGTAAGCTGGGACAAAGTAAGAGAGTAGCATGGAGATATATACACTACCAAATGTAAAATAGATAGCTAGTGGGAAGCAGCCACATAGCACAGGGAGATCAGCTCAGCGCTTTGTGACCACCTAGAGGGGTGGGACAGGGAGGGTGGGAGGGAGATGCAAGAGGGAGTATATATGGGGATATATGTATATGTATAGCTGATTCACTTTGTTATAAAGCAGAAACTAACACACTATTGTAAAGCAATTATACTCCAATAAAGATGTTAAAAAAAGAATATTAATTAAGCTAACTTAATGTAAGCTAAAAACATTGGAAACAAACAAAACAAAATCCATGTAACTGTGCCAAATAACTTTAGCTCTAGACCATGGAGGACACAAAGTAACATGAGATATAATCTCTGGTACCGACATGCTTAGAAATGTTGGAGGATGTTTTATCATTTATATCAGAATTGGAGCAAGATATCTGTCACTGCAGTTAATGAACATGCAAGGACCCATAATCAGAAACTTGACCCAGACTGTATTTCTCTTCCCTCTGCTTTCTAGGAATGGCACTGTTATGGTCTTCTAGACTTTATAAACAAAGAGCCTGTGTGTTTCTGATGGCGTAACCAATGCATCTCTAGTGTCTGGCACACAGTTGAGGCTCAACAAATATACACTCTAAATTCTTGTATTTTCTTAAGTACTACACTGACCTATCCAGTGAACACCTACATTTCCTTCTGTATTAGAATATGTGATGAGGGCACCAACCTGACTACAGTGAAAGTTACATGTCACAAAGCAGAGGAACTAAGATCAGATGAGTAGGTGGTACCTGATTATGAAAAGCTCTAAAAATATAGTCATTATGCAATTGGGAAAAAAAGAACCATTAGAGTAGACAGGAAGCCTTTAGTGGTTTCATTAGAAAGATGACAAAATTTAAAAGGTGCCTTCCTGAATCACTAGGAATCTACTGTTTGTTTGTTTGTTTGTTTGTTTTTTGCGGTACACGGGCCTCTCACTGTTGTGGCCTCTCCTGTTGCGGAGCACAGGCTCCGGACACGCAGGCTCAGCGGCCATGGCTCACGGGCCCAGCCGCTCCGCGGCATGTGGGATCTTCCCAGACCGGGGCACAAACCCGTGTCCCCTGCATCAGCAGGCGGACTCTCAACCACTGCGCCACCAGGGAAGCCCTACTGTTATTTTTATTCTGAGGACTAGACGTGACTCTAATCACCTTATTTTTTCCCTGGGGATTACATGCCCTCCCCTGCTTAGAACCCTTCAATGGTTTTCTACCAACTTCAGAATCAAATGCAAACTTTGAAGCATTATATAGAAGTCCTCCTGACCTAGCCCCCTCCTCATCATCACCAGCCTTGCTAAAGTTCTGCAGTTCTTCCAATAAACCACTGCCACCACTCCCCGCACCCCAGGGTGAACCTCACTTGGATTCTCTATCTGAATGACTATTGCTCACCATGAGAGGCATAGTTGAGGTATCACCTACTTTGGAAGCCTTTCCCAACATTCTTGCCCATTTCACTCCCACTCACGGCTGATTTCCTTCCCTCTGCTCCCAAAGCTCCATATTCCAGCTGCTATCAGAATTTATCACGTTGTGCTGTAATTGTCTGTCTCCCATGGTCTATCCCAGTGCCTGGCACAAAGTCAGTATATGTTTTTAGGAGGATGTGGAAGAATGGAGAGGAGGAAGGGCAAGGAAGATCACAAAGTCTACATCCTGATGCCTCTATGTCAAGGAGGACTGAAATGCAGAAAGAAGCCTCTACATTCATTCTGCTTAACAGTGATGAGACAAGAATGTAGAAAGCTCAAGCATCACAGTTAAAAAGAATCTGATAGAACCATTGAATAGTTGTTTTCCCTAGTGTGCATGCTTAAGAAGTGTGTTTACATTTTAAGCCTATAAATATGGAAAGTGCTGCACCCTAGAGTGGCAGCTGTCATTAGCCTGTGTGTCTTGGCAAAACACTAACAGAAGCAGCAGTGAAAAAACCCAATCACGAATTCTAGCAGGGTACTCTGGGAGACTGCCTGACCAAGCTCAGCACCAGCACTGCCTCCCACTCTTGTAGCAGCTAGGAGACTACTGTACACTTCTTTACGACCATGTAGCCTGGACTGTCATAGAAAACATATTTTGAAACAATACCTCAGAGTCTTTTATCCCCTGCACCCAGAGTCAAAAAACCAAGAATGAATCCCCAACAATGAAGTCTTTGGCCATGGCTAGCAACTTCTGGCCGCCACCAACTACCCTGCAAGAATATAGATTACAAGAGTAATGCCAGACAGCTTTTGAAGAAAAATTGTATGAAAAGCCCAAAGGCAAAAGAGCAAGGGAGAACTACTATAAAAGGACTCAATGAAACAGAACCTTCAAGATGTCTAACATAGTTGGCTGGAAACTACAGTAGCATATCAGGAAAGCCAAGTATTCCATGCAGCCCAGAAAAATGAAAGCAGTGAGTTCAGAACCATGGCCAGGGACAGACTACACCAAGAGGTGCTGACCAACGCACGAGCTCCAGGAGGACTATCTAAGGCTAACAGGGCAAGTTCACATAGGGGCTTTGCAGTTCACCCTCTTACAGTGTGAAGCCCATTCATTCATATAAACTACATGTGGACCAGAGACGTATGGCCTCCTGATGGTCACCCAACTTTCTAAGAAGGGGATCTGCCTGTCAGAAGCAATTATCAACTATTTCTTGCCTAGCCTGCTAAGCAGCTCTGCTTCCAGCCTAATAAAGGCTCTAATCAGATGGCTTTTCAAAGTGATCCAAAGAGCCCCTCTGCAACCAGCAGAAGAGGTGAGGAAAGTATAGGAAGAATATGCCAGGCTGGCGGGTACCTGATAACATAATCATTTCCAGCCTTGTGCAAAAGACAGCAAAAAGAGTTGGGTTCAGACTGACAGTAATATAGACAGAAATGCTAGGACTCAAATTAAGTTTTTCTAAACAGGTTCCTTTACCCTTGGTTAATTTCAAAATAAAGAGTCATGCAACAAACAAGGCCAACCTCCTTATAGGGGCTCCCTTTCAAGGTGATGGCCCTTAGCCCCAGTACTTACACCTGTGACTTCACCTTTAGTAAATCTGCAGAGACCTATATAGCCCTTATACCACATAAAACCAACCCGAGATGAATTTCACTACCAGTTACACAAATCATATTTAAAGAAAAGCCTTTCTAAGTCTTGGATCTTAGGTGTCAGCTATAACTCCTATTACAACTCACTCCTTCTCCTTATTTACATTTTGTTCATTTCTACAGTATTTCGATAGTCTTTTATGATGAAATATTAAATTACAGGTAGAGAACAGGAAACTATTATGAATTAAAATTTAGAGGTAGAAATGATAGAGAAATAGAGAGGAGTATTGCAGGAAAGGGATATAGGGTGTCTAAAGAGATCCAAAGTTCATTGTCACTTTTAGGAATCAAATAAGTTTCAATATAACTGGAGAAACCCACAAGCTAAGCTTAAATTCAGTCTCCGTATATTGGAATGTTAGATTCAATGAAATTAGGTGTGGCAAATAATTTTAATTTCACATATCAAATTTGATCAATTAAGAGTGACTGCCTAGGACACAAAATAGGAAAGATTGGTCACAGCACAATAACGAGAAACATCTAATATGGTTATGAAAATGCGGCATGGTGGCTCCCATGATATGCCTTTGCAGAACCTGAGTTAACCCACAGCTCTAAGCCTCCCGGACTTGGGATGACCGTGGGTGATGGCAGCAATGATGATGGTAGTAGTAGAAGTAGCAAAAGTAGCAACAGCTAACCCTAATGGAGGGCCTTCCATGGGCCAGGTATTGTTCTTAGTATTTTACATAAAATAATCCTCATATGGCAAATATCCAAATCAAGATATAAACCCAAACCAAGATATGACACTCCTTTTTTTTTTTTGCGGTACGCAGGCCTCTCACTGTTGTGGCCTCTCCCGTTGCGGAGCACAGGCTCCGGATGCGCAGGCTCAGCGGCCATGGCTCACGGGCCCAGCCGCTCCGCGGCATGTGGGATCTTCCCGGACCAGGGCACGAACCCGTGTCCCCTGCATCGGCAGGCAGACTCTCAACCACTGCGCCACCAGGGAAACCTTGACACTACTTTTGAGAGTAGAAGAGAGCACTTAATAATTCACCTGGACAACAGGTAACCCAGAACTTTCCAAGACTACCTGAGTTGGATGGTCACCCTATTTGATCCTCACAACAACCTGAGGCATGAGAGGCAACGTAACTAAGGTATTCGCCTGCAAGCCTTGTAGCTGCCCAGCTTCCAGACTGAAGAAAGAACCCAGAGACAGCTACAGAGACATCAACAGTTTATTGGATGGGGATCTTACATGTCTGCAGCAAAAGGGCCTGGAGCGACACCCCACTGTGTCGAGCAGACAGGAGGCAGGACACAGCAGCCATATTCCCTACTCAGGGGAGGAGGCGGCTACCACTTATAGGGGGAAATGACGTCAGGTTGGTTCATCAGTTACCAGGGAAACCAGGGCTGGGGCAGGGGGAAAGCACGCAGGCAATTACTGATTAAGCCCTATAATTAAGAGGACTGGATGGTCATGTGAGTGAAGCAGGGACTGGTCAGGAAGATATACAAGGAGCAAGAGAGCAGCCATCTTGAGTGGCCTGACTACACATTTCATCCCTACGTACCCTGCACAACCCTTACAATCTTGGTCCACTCCTCTTCTGCGACACGCCTGGGGTCATTTAGAGGCACACTGCAACCGGATACCACAAGTGCAACACAGACAGCAGCTAAAGAGTAAGCCAGGTGCTTATTGGGTCAATTTTTCATGAAAGTCCAGAGGAGGACAACAACGGCATCTCACTGTAGACCCAGCAATCAGACTCATTTCACAGTGAGGCCGCCATTCTAGGCCAGTCTGCAAACAGATCTCCCTCTGCTCAGACTAGGGGTGAAATGTAAGATGTTTAGCAGGCACGATACGGGGGAGATCATTACCATCAGGCAAAGTACACGCAGTAGCAGCATCCTGAGATACCACCCTTAGTCCTCAGTCCCCACAGCTGAGGCCAAATACTGGAAAGGCGGTTTAACAACAGACCACAGGGTTAATATAATGGTGCCTTTCTCCAGTAGGGGGCCTGGATTAATTACCTTAGTCGTCTTAAGTGGGGCAGGTAGAAGACAGGTGAAATCTCAGTTCTTTTCTAATCCTGTTCCCCACGGGGTGGTACACCCAAACAGCCGAGGACTTACCGCCAGTCCCAGGGCCTTTTTATAATGTGTCCCCCGGGTAGATCCTGTGGCGAGGGCAAAAGTGAGTTACTGTCCTGACTGACAGCTGGCCGAGGTCCTTTGCGGTTAACGTTTGTACTCGGATGGTGTTGCCTAGTTGCCTCTGGGTTAACACGGCCTAGGCACTGGGACCATTGCTCCTGGGATATTTAGTTATAGTTCGTAGGGCTCGAGTTAGCCTCCTGGTCCTCGTGTTGAGAGAGCGGTTTCCCGTCTCAGCTGTTGTTTAAGTAGCCTGTTCATCCTTCCAATTAGCCGGGCAGCAGCGGGGTTGTAGGGCAGGTGGAAATGCCAGCGTATGTCATTTTTATCGGCCCACTCCTGAACTTCATGGCCGGTAAAGTGGATCCCTGGGTCACTGTCCAATGTCCATGGGGGTCCTGTACATCACGCACAGCCGTTCTAGACCCTGAATGTGATTTTGGGCGTTGCTCGAGGCCTCGGGTAGGCCTCTTGTAAGGTCTCCCACCTGCTGTAACGCTGTGTAGATGCACATGGCTGCGGGTCCATCGCACTATACGGTTGCTCTGCCCGCTTCCGTAGCTGGGATCAGGAGCCCAAGGACACTCTCACTCGTTTGCCGTTGCCACGGGCCCCAAGCAAACCCTTCCAGGCAACTGGCCACGTCCAAGTCACAAGTCTGTCCCTGAGTTAATATCCCTAAAGCCTGTGTCTGTAACTGTTTAGGGGTGGAGGGTCAGACAACACCCAAGTATCTGATAGATAATCCAGGTCCTTGCGTTTTTTTCTGTATTCACCAGGGATCCCCATGCGGTCAGAGGAACCACAAGCACAGGGCTGTTACTTTTAAACTGATAAGAGATTCCAAGGTTAACAGGATATCATCAATCTAATGGAAGAGAAAGACATCTCCCATGGCAGTCGGCTGCCACGGGGCCCCTCAGGCTAGTGGACGGCCACCTCGGGATCACCCCTGCAATTTTCCATTCCCCATCCTTATTTCCTGACATCTTGGCGCTCACAGGAGTTTTCTCAGCCTCCTGGCTGGCTCTTCAGTTGCTGGGCTGCACCCGAGGACCTGCAAGCCTTGTAACTGCCCAGTCTGGAGACTGAAGAAAGAGCCCAGAGACAGGAACAGAGACATTAACGGTTCATTGGACAGGGGATCTTACTGGTCCACAGCAAAAGGTCCTGGAGTGACACCCCACTGTGAACGGCAGCCGAGAAGCAGACCATGGCAGCCATCTTTGCTACTTGGTGGGGAAAGAGGCTACCATTTATAGGGGAATTGACATCAGGTTGGCTCATCAGTTACCAGGGAAACCAGCAGCTGGGGCAGGGGGCAAACATGCAGGCAGTTACTGATTAAGCCCTATAATTAACAGGATTGGATAGTCATGTGAGTGAAGCAGGACGTGGTCGAGTAGGGGGATGCACAGAGAGCAAGAGAATGTCCATCTTGAATGGTCTGACCATACCTAGGGTTAAGAGACTTTTGCTGAAGTCAAACTATATGGGTTCAAATCTTTACTTTGCTTCTTGTTATTGTGTAACCTGGACAAGTTATTGAACCTCTCTGTACCTCAGCTTCCTCATCTTTGAAGTGGGAATAATAACAGTACTCTTACCTCATAGGGTTGTTGTGAGGACTAGAAGATTAAGTAAACGTAGGGGATTTAGAATAGCTCTTGGCACATTGTAAGTGTTGGTTACAATTATCTTCATTTTACGGAAGAGGAAATGGGAATCAAATTTTAATATCTGTCTAAGGTCGCACAGCTATTATGTGGTGCAGCCAGAATCAATTAGGAGTAAGTCTGGCTGGAGAGCCTGTGTTCAGGCTCTCTATTACTATCCTACCTCTACATAACAGAAGAAAACAAACAATGTTTCCACAAGAGCCCTCCTATAATCCAGCTTCTCCAACTAGCTGGACTATAAGAGAACCACCAGAAATAGGAGTCTCTCCTGCCTGAGGCTTCGGCTAGCAGGTTACAGTCAAGAAGGAACACTGAATGAAGTATGCTCAGGGCATCCGTCACAGCCCTGTGGAAGATCTCTCCTGGGACCCATGCCCTCCTTAGGCTATGTGAGAGAGGTGTAAAGGAGGTGTGGAGGAGCCAGGAAGAATCTACTTCCCAAACTCAACTGCTGAAGTTCGCTAATTCAAAGCCCGTTGAAGACCCGGCTCCGACCATGCACACGGGGCCCGATCCAGAGCTCCCACCTGAATTTCCCTCCCAGTGACCACCTGCATCCTTTGTGACCCTCCTAATGAAAAAGATGGCAAAAGCAACTGCTGGACACAGCAGAGTGAGTGCCAGGCCAGCTGAGCACATCTGTTCCCCCAGAACTAGACTGTGATCCATCCAAAACAGGGCCAGGAACCGGCTGCCACTGCCGACTCGCCCAGAACTCCAACCAGCTCTTCTGGTGCTTACTCAGATCCTCAGTAAGTATTAACTGTTTATTTTCATAATGAGAGCTGGGAATGTTACCATGGCCACCTGTCCAGCGACATGAGACTGACCTAAATTAGCCCCATCCTCACAGTAGCCCCTGGCTTCTTTTAAGTGGGCCATCAGTTTAAAAATGGTTTACTCATGAGGTATGCCTGTAAGCAAACCAAGTTCCTAGAAGAATGAGCACTTTGAGTCTGCCAAGGGGAAAAACATCTGTCTCTTTGAAAGGCTGAATAATTTTTCCCAAAGATACCAGGTCCTAATGGCTAAAATCCGTAAAATACTACCTTACTGGAAAAGGGTCTTTGCAAATGTGGTTAAGGCTCTTGAGATGAGATTATCCTGTACTATCCAGGTGGGCCCTAAATGCAATCACCTGTATCCTTCCTTATAAGAGTGAAGCAAAGGGAGACTACACATACAGAGAGAAGACGACAATGTAAAGGTGGTGGCAGGCTTGGAGAGATGAAGCCACAAGTCAAGAAATAGCAGCAGCTACCAGAAACTGGAAGACGCAAGCAACAGATTCTACCCTACAACTTCCAGGGGGAGCGTGGCCTTGCTGACCTCTTGAATTCCGCCTGGTGAAACTGGAAACTGATTTTGGAATTCTGACCTCCAAGACTGTGAGAGAATAAATTGCTGCTGCTGTGTTAAGCCACCAGTTTCTGACACTTTGTTACAGTAGCCGAAGGAAATACATACACTCTTTCTCTTCTCATTCCCCAGCCCCTATTAAAGTTTGACTTGCAATAACCCCCTCAAGGCAAAGCCTGCCTACTTTGAGGCTTGCCATACATGGATGTCTCAGGTTTGAAGAGGAAGACCCAAGCAAGAGTGGAAAATTGTCCAGGCCTAGCAACACTAGTAATCCAATCCTAGGATGCACTGTCTCTTTAAGTTTAAATTACCAGCTATGCTTAGCTATCAGGTTTTTGATCCCATAGCTTTATCAAGTATGTGCTTACATAATAAAGAGAGGCTGCCTGACTCTCATAACCAACCGTAGCTGGAGTTCAAATCAAAGCAAAAATTAATATAAGAATTAAAACATGAATTATGTACAATTCACTGTGCTAGAAGCCATCTAATTTTTACAACACAATCTCTTTCCTGAAGAACTTAGCATGTTCTGGGGAAAATAGACATGTATATTGTTATCCATTCACTGAGCATTTACCTTGCAACTACCATATACAAAGGACCATGCTGGGAATTGTGAGGGATACAAAGAAGAAAGAGACACTGGCTCTTCCCTCAGAGATTTTTTTCTTTTTTTACTCTATTAAAGGAAACAGATACATACACATTTATTCAGTTATTCATATGCTCATTGTCTATTCATTCAGTGTCATGCTCTGTGGAAATACAAAGATGAAAAAGATAAGTCCTCTGTTAGAAGGGGAGACAGTCAGAAAAGTTAGCAATTTGCATGACAAAGGTTTCTAAGAAGTATTCCTACTTACCATGAAAGCAAGGATGAGCCCTAATTCAACCTATGAGTGGGAAAAAGGGTCAATCAAAAAATTGACCTTCCAAAGGATAGAGTACTAAGGTGAGACTTAATAAATGACTTGCATCAGCCGGGAGAAAGAGGAAAGTAAGAGAAACAACGTGCGGAAAGAGAGACAAGGGTAAAAAATCTTGGCATATTCACAGAATGAAGAGTGATTAGTATGGCTGAATTACACAGAGTAGTGGGAGGGATGGAGGTGACGGCAGAGAAGATGGTAAAAAAGGAAACTGGCTAAGACCCCAGAAGACCTCCTGCATTTGGCTGCAAAGTTTTAATTTGGTCCTAAAGGCAGTGGGGAACCACTCATGCGGGAGAGTCATGAGGTCAGGTTGGCACTGTATAAAAGATTAATCTGGTGGCCATAGGAAATGAATTAAAAGGAAGCAAATTTTTTAAAAAGCCAAAAAACAACTTGAAAATCTACAGCATCATGACATATGTAAGACCAAAAGTATAAAAAGTGCAATGAATAGAATTATTATGGCTTGGTGATGTATGTGTCAGGTAAGAGAAAAGAGTAAAGAAAATGAAGAAGAAAGGATCAAGCTGAAAAAATAAATTCATGCCAAATCACAGTCTTAAAAACGAAGCTAAGGGGACTTCCCTGGCAGTCCAGTGGTTGAGACTTCGCCTTCCAATGCAGGGTGTGTGGGTTCGATCCCTGGTTGCGGAGCTAAGATCCCACATGCCTCGGGACCAAAAGACCAAAACATAAAACAGAAGCAATACTGTAACAAATTCAATAAAGACTTAAAAAAAAAAGAAGCTAAGCACTGAGGATCCAGAGCAGGAAAAACATAATCAGAAACCAAGTTTTATGAAAAACAATATGGTAACTGTGTGCAGCATATTAAAAAAATATCCAAATAAGAGAAAGTAATTTCCAGGTCTAGAGCAGTGCTGATGAAAATGGAAGGAGGGGAAGATTCTAGAAAAATTTCAGAAATAAAGCTGAGAGGGCTTGATGACTTGCTGGAGGCCCTGGGAAGGCTATACTGGCTGGGTCGGCTGAGGCGTCCAGTTCTCCATCTGACACTGATAATGAAGGACAGATACTAGGTGCCAAGAACGGTGATAAATGCTTTATATTTAGAATCCCTTGTAATTATCACAATTCTGTGTGGTAGCATCACTGTCCCACTTCACAGATGAGAAAACTGAGACCTGGACAAGTCAAAATGACTTACCCAGGCTCACAAAGCTTTCAACTGGCAGAGGAAGGATTTGAACTCAAGTCTATCTGACTCCCAAATGGATTTTCAAAACCATTAGGCTCCCAATGTAAAGCAATTATACTCTAATAAAGATGTTTAAAAAAAAAAAAAAAAAAAAAACATTAGGCTGCATGGTTGGCCCGTATATTCCAATTACTTTGGACAAAACAGTTTAGAAACAACCTTTTCAATCACAATGCTATTACTACTTCTCAGGAAATCATCCCCACCTAGGAACTCCTCTGTTCACAGACAAAACCACAACAAAGACTTATATACTGTTGTATATATGAATCAGTGTGTCACTGCATTTACCAACTTCCCTTGAAATCCAAATCAGCAGCTGGAAAGCTTGGTACCATCTCATCAGGCCAAACTGGAGTGATCAAGGAAACAAAAAATAGGCAATGAGCCTAGGGAATACGTGGCATTTGGGGGACCTTCCTGTAACCAAAGGTCTAATGGATACCGTGAGAGGAAGCTAAGACTTTGGAAAAACCTACCCACTTTTACCTCTGCCTCTTTGATTTTTAGAATTTATTTTGGGGCTGGCATGAAAGTGACCACTATCATGTGTTTCTTTAAATGCTTCCTAAGGAGGTGCTGACACTAAAAAAGGATAGCGAAGTGTTTCTACCTGTAAACAAAGCAAACAGTATAAAATTAAATTTATGGTTGCAGAGTTTACCAAGGACCTTTCCTGGACCTTTCATAGCACTGACCACATGGTCACTATTTTCCCCATTTCTAACGGACCATTTAACTGGCCGTGCCCTTGTCTATGTTTTCTTTCATCCCAAAGGTAGACAATGTTTATTTTCCTGCCTGACATAATTCTGACCAGCAAGTGTCTTCTGTATTTACCACAATCCAAGGATTGAGGAAGACACGACATGAATAGTGGCATCCTTCTCCCTGGCCTCCTTATGGGCTGCCCTGAAGAAAATGCTGACAGCATGGCCTATTGCACCTAAAAGATTGTTGGGGTCTATCTAGGGCTCTCTTACTCTTACTCAAACTATGAATGTACAGAAAGGGAAAAAAATCAAGAGAGACTAGAATGTCTCTAGATCCAGGGCAAATAAAAGACAAGGCATCAATTTGAATTATATCAGTAACCCTAAATCTACTGCTTAATACCTTACAATGAACAGAGAAAGTCAAAAGTGGCAACGGGATAAATTGAGACACTTAGCTTTTATCTCTTTGGCTTCTTTCACTGGATTCCACTTGACTGTGTGGCTAGAGGATACAGTTCCAAGAAAAACCAATAAAAGGTATTTTATTTAACCACAGATACAAGAGGAGAGAATTTTTACCACCTTGTCTTTGCAGCATTCAAAATACTGTGTTTTAACTTACTGGCTTTCTAAGATAAACCATTTTAAACTTATGAGTAAATAATTCTGAAATAAGATTACTAATGTTTATTAACTAAATTTAAATAGGCCTCAGTCCTCAGAACAGTCAATGTCTGTGAAATAGCTTTTTTTTTTTTTTTTTTTTGTCTATCACTTCCTTCTCAAAATTCTCTTTTCCAGGGTTTCGTGACTGTACATTTTCCAAGTAACTCTTTGATGACTCACTTTCTGCCTCTGTCATCAGCATCTTTTCCAAAGTGCTTAAAAAGAAGCTTTCCCCAAGCATCTGATGAAGGTTCTCTTCCTCCTTTTCACTACTCTATCTCAATTGGTAACATCCTCCACTCACACATATTCATCTCTAGACCAAACACTTTCCAAAGCCCCACAATCCAAACTGAATTGTCTGCTGGAACAATCATCTACCTAAAATTAAAATTCTTCAAAGAACCTTAGAATCAACCTGTTTAAAAACAAACTCATCCACTCCTCCCCTCCCAGATTCCTTATTTCTGTTAATGGTCACCCAAGTTCAAAGTTTTGAAGATATATCTGATCCTTCCCTCCTCACTGCCCCTAGTATCAACTTGTTACCAAGTCCAGGTGGTTCCACATCCAACAAGTCTTCCACATTCATTTTCTCTACTCCATCCCTGCTGCCGCTGGTTCTGTTCAGGCCTCCATTTTCTTTAATCATCCACTGAACAACCATAGAGAACTTACTAAATGCTAGGCTCTGTAAGGAATGGTATGGTCCCTGACCTTAAGGAACTTTCCTCTTAGTAGAGCTGTTTCACAAGGAAACATATATGTACAGTGATGTTAGAAGAGGAATATGTATGGGCTGCAGTAGATTCTCAAGGCAGAATGGTCAATTCTTCCCTGGAGAATTGGAGTCTGAATTAAGTCTCACATGGACTAGTATGATATAGATTCCTAATGAGTAATAATTCCAACTCTGATGTCTTCTCCTTCAATCTGTTCTTCATACTGCTGTCCTACACTTGGTCTGTGGTCCATAGCATTACAACAATCCAGAAAAGAATGAACAACTGTACTAAGAAAGTGGCAATGGGTAAGACAGAGATGAGTCTAGTCAACATACCTTAGGGACAGATGGGTCTTGGAGGAGTGTTTAAGGAAAGAAGGGGAAGCAGTAATGACTTCTAGGTCTCTGGCTTGGGTAACTAGGTAGATATCATGTCACTGATAGAACAAATTCAGTAGGAGGAATAAGAAGTTCTGGGGAGGAAGGAGGGAGGAAGGAAGGAAGGGAGGAAGAGGGAGAGAGAAAGAAGGGAGGGAGAGGGGAGAGAAGCTGAGGGGGGGAGGGTTCGACCAAGAAGCCAAACATACCACCAGAACTGAAAATGAATCAAATTATACTCCAGAGAAGGTGTGTCATAAAACCACATTATCCCTAGCTTGAAGAAAAAGACAGTCCACTTTTATTCCATTTGATATTAAGATATATAGTCACCACTTCACCCTGCATCCACATGCCAGTACTATTTATCTACATATGCTTCTTATATCTAACCTGAATAGAGAAAAAACTTCTCCGAAGTATTCTAGTGACACCTATATATGAAGCCTTAATCTCCTGTATTCCCTCTGAGCACTTCTTCTCCTTCCTGATTCTCTGTTATCTTTCCTAGGAAACTGAACTGAAAGAACTTAGGGCAGGAATCATGTTCATCTTTGAAATAAGCACTCAGTAAGTACTCAACATACAATCGAAAGTGCTATCCGTATACCCTGCTATTCTAAAATGCATACCTCTCAGGAGTTCTAGCCAAATTTTTAAAATACCAAAATAACTGCTCCCATGAGGTCTAATGGTGATAATTATTTTGATAATGATGATGGTGACAACTGATGATGATGAAGATGAAAGAGGAAGAGAAACAGGAGAAGAAAAAGATAGTGATGAGTAAGGCACTAATAATATGTTTTTTAAGTAAGCTTTAGAGAAATTTCAGAACAATGAGAAGAAACAATAGCAAAAAGAAAAGTGAAAAGCATCAATCCCATGTATTTGAGATAAAAAAGTCCATTATCCCACGTGTGCCACAGTTCTTACCTATGTATTTAACCAACTGCAATAGTGTCTACAGCAAATATGGTCTGAAATCATAGCATGTGGACTACATATTTATGAGAACATAGAAGAAAAACCTCTTGAACAGGTATTGAAACTCTCTTTGATTTGTATGACATAATCTAGTCAACCTATTTTCTCTCATTTCTTAACTAGCTACGCTTTCTTCTCCTGATTTTATTAATGTGTGTTCCCTAAGGCTCAACCTTGGTCTCTCCACTTTTCTTTCTCTACACATTTTCTATCAGAGCTCACTGACGTTCCCAGTTCCAACTCTTCTCTATGCAGAGGGCTCCGAAATATTTATGCCAGCTCTGATTCTTCTCTATGTTCAGATTCATATCTACAACTATTATCTGAATATTTTTCATTTGGTTGACTTTCTTTTAGGTCAAAACATTTCAAGAGACAAAATCATCCTCTTGCCCACAAATCTGCTCCCCCTCCTAACTTCTTATCTTCTTGGTGCCATTGTCCCTCCTCACTACAGACTCCATTTGACTGCTCTGATTAGAGAAAAACCCGTCCAAAAGTTGTCTGTACCTACTTTCATCAATTCCACACTTGCTATTCTCTCCTCAATCCACTTCAGATTAATCTCTTGCCCACGTCACACCACGGGAGTGGTCAATAGCTTGCCAGAACCAATAATAAATTCTCATTTCCCTTGACCTCTCAACATTCTTCTTGCAATATTTGCTTCTCAAGGTCCTGTAAGATTCCATAATCTCTTGTGTCTCTACCTACCTAAATAATCTCTCTGTTTTCTTTACTGGTTACTACTCTATAAGACCTCTACCTGTTAAGAGTCCAAGAGTTCTGTCTTTGGCCCTCTTCCTGATTCCAACTACATTCTGTGAGTCTCATTATTTTCAAAATTATATATATATGTATATATATATATGTATATTATATGTATATGGTTGATGCTCAACTTTACATCTCTAGCCATAGCTTTCCTCTGATCATCAGACTCACATTTCCAGCTGCCTTCTTGGCATCTCCACTTAACAGGCTTTTAAATTAAACGTGGCTAAAAGAGAAATACTGATTTCACCTTTCCCAAGCCCATTCCCCCCAAGCATCTCCACTTAGCCAATGTTATTAACAGTTATCCAAACCTGGAAGACATCATGGAGTTAACAGTGCTGCTGTCTGAGTAGTTCTGACCCTTTACCTGCCTGACATGAGACAGGACTGTATTTCCTGGCCACCATGCAGTCGGTGGGGCTGTGTGATTACTTTTCACCAATTCCTTCTGAGCACAAGTGACGTGTGTCATTTCAGGCCAAACATTTCATTCATTCATTTCTCTTCTCCCTTTTCAATGTCAACCACCAATGTTCCAGTGAGTGGTTAACCTGTCATCCCATGTCCCGGAGTGAGAACAATAATAAAAATATCAAGGCCCACCAGCCAACACACAAAGGATATGAAGTGTTAGTGAACAATACACCTCTTTTGTTTTAAGCCTCTGATATTCTGGAGGAGTTTGTTGCCACAACACAACCTAGCTTATCCTGACTAATAAGGATATCCACAATTACTCACCTCTCACGCCCAACACCCAGTTCATCAATAAAGCCTACTGACTCTATCTCCAAAATACATCCCACATCCATCCACCTCTTAGCACCTCACTGCTGCTCTCTCATTCACACTGTTCTATTTTCCAGCCTGCCTGGTAGCAGCCACCTCCCCATCTTCTCTCTCTACTAGTGCGCACTGTGGCCCATCCCCCCACGGACCTTCTAAATTCAGATCCATCACTTCCCTGCTAAAAAGTGCCCAGTGGCTTTCACTGTAATCAGACTAAAACCCAAATCCCTCACCAGGGCTTAAAGGCTCCATGCAACTTGGTCTCGCTTAATTCATTCGCTTGTATATCCCTTGAATTCCACAAGCACCTCCTTCTCAGGTCTTTGCAATTACTGATCCTTTGACTTCTTGTCAAGCAAACATCAGCTCCCTACCAACCCAACTCTCTAAAATGGCACTCCATTATCTTCCACTCCCTCACCACATTATATTTTGTTTTCTCTCCTCAAAGCATTTGTATCACCATATATAGTACTTCAGATTTACTTTCTTACATGTTCTTTCCACCTACCGTAAGGTAAGCCCTATGAAAGCAGGGACTTTTGTTGTTGTTGTTGCTTCTCACTGCTGTATGTCTAGCCTCAGCAGAAAGTAGTAACTAATGAGCTACAAGTGCACTAGGGGAAACCTTCCCCATATAAACCTCTATAAACCTTCCCCATACTTCTAGTTCCCCAAGCATCAAGGGTTCCACCGAACCTTCAGAGTTCTTTGTGGGGTTCAAACCTTTGGACTTTCGGGATCTTCTATTTTGATTCTTAAGGTCATATATATTTACGCTTACATATACAAAAGTACTTATGTAAACGTACAATATACACAAAGTATGTGGGTGCACACACATACACACACACATATATATACACACACAGTTTTAATCTAACAGCTAACCAGGTGTTACCAATGAAATTTCTCAGCATGAGGGAGGCTCTTTGGGCCAGCCCAATCCTCTCCTACTCCCTCTGCCCAGTACCAAACCCTGCTTTCCACAACTGTGACTGAGATGTTATCTCAGCAGAACCCAAGAGTTCCTGACAAGTTCTGATTAAATCTTGTGTCCCCATTACAAACTGTAAAGTCATTCCAGAGAAACAGTCCATTGGGGAATGATCGCTTCTGCTGGTGCCAAGAGAATATACTCATCATTCATCTATCCATCCACTTACTAGGCAAATATATGTGAAAGATACTGCAGGAGAAGAAAAATAAATTACTCATTCAACAAATATTTATTGAATTAATACTATATGCACAGGCATGGTCCCAAAGTGGAAAAGATAAAGTCTTACCCTCATGGACCTTACGATCTAAGTTGATGGGGCGAATAAATAAGTGAACTTACAGTATGTCAGCTGATAAACAAGCTAAAAGAGCATGTGTGTGCTGGGATGGGCTGGACGCTTGCTACTATTTTTTCAGGATAGCTAGGAAAGGCCTCTAAAATACTGTGATATTTCAGCAAGGACTTGGAAACACTGGAGAACAAGCCCCGTACACATTTAGGGAAAGAGAATTCCAGGCAGACAGACAGCAACTACCTAAGTCCTAAGCAGTCAAGTATGACATATTCAAAGAACATCACAGGCTGATGTGGCTGGATCAGGGGGAATGGTGAGGAGCAAACTAGAGATGAGGGCAGAGAGGTAGTACAGGCCAGAGCTCACAAGGTCTTACAGGCCTCCTAAGAACCTAAACTCTGCTTCTGAGCAAGATGGAAAGCCACTGGAGGGTTTTGAACAGAGGGGTGTGTATGTTCCTTTTATGTTTTTTGTTTTTTGTTTTTTGTTTTTGCGGTACGCGGGCCTCTCACTGTTGTGGCCTCTCCCGTTGCGGAGCACAGGCTCCGGACGCACAGGCTCAGCGGCCATGGCTCATGGGCCCAGCCACTCTGCGGCATGTGGGATCTTCCCGGACCGGGGCACGAACCTGTGTCCCCTGCATCGGCAGGCGGACTCTCAACCACTGCGCCACCAGGGAAGCCCCCTTTTATGTTTTAAGAGGAAAATTCTGGATGCTAGGGAGCCAGAATAGACTTGGGGAAGGGGGAAAACCAGAGGTGAAAACAGAAGCAGGGAGAGCATTTAGAAGGTTGTTGCTGCAATCTAGTGAGAAAAGACGGTGCCTTGGACCAGGATGTCCCACTTCACAGCCCTTCCTTCCTGACCCCCAGATCGCTTTACTGGCCCCTTCGCTATGATCCTGAAACACTGAGGCAGTGCCTCATTAAAGCACTTCACAAATTGCACAATAAGAATTTGTTTACTTGTCTGTTTCCCTGACCTGAGACAGAGCTCTTCAATAAAAAAAGACATGTCTTAACTGCTTTTTCAACATTGTCTTCACACATTCGTCACAAAAAAGTGAATCAATCTGAAACAGTTAAAGCATAATACGAGTCAATTTATTTATTAACACAATAAACTACAGTAGAGTTGCATCATATTTACATGTAACTTACACAAATTCAGTTGCCCATACTCAGGGGGAAATGAGAGGGAGTGAGAAATTTGTCTATTTACCACCTAATGTTTTGCCTTATTCCAAGTAGACCTGGCCTTCATATCTCCTGGAAAGAGTTGCCTTAACAGAAATGCAGAGAGAAATCAAGGATGCTAACTCTTGGTTTTGGAACTTTCAAGGCTCCTGGACTCCAGGGAGTGATTTTAAAGACTTGTTAAGGATAAAGTTGACTATAAGCATTTTTTTTTTAACCTCACGTGCCAATTTTAAAATGTAATCTCCACGTAAATTGTGCCTCTTCTGTGCCAGCCCTCTAGAGACCTCCATTAGTCCACACAGCCACAGCCTGGTTATAACACATGCCCAAGATCCACAGACCCCGACTGTTAGAATCTGGCATATTTCCAAGGTCTTCCAATTCCAGGATCAGTATGGTTAACACAGCCAATAAAAAGAGGCCCCCAAATAAGATACAGTCCTTTATCAACCCTAAGGGACAAAGGTTTAGGAAGAGAACAAGACCCCCAAGTAGAAAAATGAGAATCTTTATTCAATGGATGGCAATATCCATCTTTGGGAGTTCTCCAAGTAAACCATCCTTAGAAAGCATTTATATAAAGGTCGCTGGTGCGATTAAGTTGTCTTTCTAAATTTCACCAGGGAATCCTTACTCTAACATGTCACTAACATAAATACCAAATATGGAAATTTTAATATATCATAAATTATGAGGCCAATCATGACAAAATAGTCTGTTGATCAATAAAGAATTCTACAAGGACACTTGGAAAGTAAACTTTCATCAGTCTAAAGGCACTCCTTTTCCTGACGTCCAAGATTCCCTACACCTTGTCCCGCTGCTGCCTTAACCGTACATAAGGCCCCTCCCCTCCCCTATAATATACTCACTGTCACTGATACAACCTGCAGTTGTGCTCCACCTGTCTGAATCCCAACCACCTGTCAATACCTATGTATCTGTATTCACTTATTTTCACTTAATCTACCCTTCTATATTCTGCTCTGTAAAGCCAGGGAACTCTGTTGGAATAAGAGTAGTTCAGTGTGCTCTTCTACAGCCCAAATGAAATATCCCTAAAATGGACCAGCACCTCTTGCTCTGATCCCATAACTCAAACAGTGGACAAACTGCCCCAAGCTGACCACAAGCTAATCCAGGGCAGTGACTGAGTTTTACAGGTAGAAGGAAAAGGGTGTTCTAGATTATTCATGTTTTTCAGTCTCTATAGTAGTGTTGTCTGAAACCAGACTGTATGGATTTTAATTTCATTTCCAACTCTTAACTGGCTGTATGGCTTTTGAGCAAACTATCTTTGTTCTCTGGTTTCATTTTTTTCTCTTCAATGACAGTGTGGTACCTATCTCCTAAGAGTTAGTATGAAGACTGGATGAGTTCATAATGTAAGCACTTAGGACACTGCTTAGCATATAGTAAGTGATCAATTAATGTTGATGATATCATCATCATCATCATCATCATCATTAGCTAAAATTGAAACTCTGAGACCACAGGGATACGGATCAGACTATGGCTAAGGTAATTCCACAAGGGAACAGGCACCCACCTTATTAAGGCCCAGACTCCAACAGCCCACTTACTGTTGAGCTGCCACACTCTTTTGGGTCTTTGCCTGTTTCCTTCAGTATAAGCACCTGCCTGTCTTCCTGTTCCTCCCACCACTGTCACTTTGTGATGCAGACAGACTCACACTCATCTATGGTTCTGGAGGAGAACTAGACAGGGCAGTGAATAAACACACAATTGAAACAGAATCACAGAGCATGGAAACCAGTTCCAGATTGGTTCTGGCAAATCCCTCCCAATTCCCAACACTGGAATGAACCAGCAAAGGGGTATCAATTATGGATTGAGAGAAGGAGTATGTCCTGATCTCCTGCACATCTTTTACCCAGAGTGGTTGCTAATCTCCATCATTGCCAATAGGACACACATGGGATGGGAATGGAATGAGAACTTAAGTAGGAGACCCATTTTTCCGAAAACATTTCCTGCAAATCAGCCAGCTGCTTTGGGAGGTCTAGCTACTTTCCTTTAGGCTCAAGCAGTTAGTAAAATAAGCCAAGTCCATTCCTCACTGAAATTTCACTGCCTGGGAATGACTTTGGCCCCCGAAAAAGAAAAAAAAATACTTCTGTTTCCACCTCTGCTGTTATCAAGGAATCTGCATGGAACCATTTACACACCACTAACCTGAAGTATCTCACTGATTTTGAAAACTGAAAACATGGGAAGGATCTTACAGTAAAGATTCAGGAAAAAGAATTCCATTTTTCTATTATTTTATCTTATGGTATTTGCCTCTGTCTTGAAAAGTGTCTTCAAGAACACCACAAAGCTGGAAGCAAAGCTACTTATCCAGCACGTGGATGCTGACTGCCCCTCCAGGTGAAGGTGTGGCCTTGCCATGCCACACTTGGATAAACAGCCAAGATAGTCCAGAATTTGAAAACATTCCTTTAAATGGACATGCATAGGTTATTGGTGTCAATTCTTTTAGATTGTGACATAAGTCCCAATCATACAAGGCAGAGTCATAATAAGACCTGAGCTTTCAAAAAGACTTGAAAGGGGCTTCCCTGGCGGCGCAGTGGTTGGGAGCCCGCCTGCCAATGCAGGGGACGCGGGTTCATGCCCCAGTCCGGGAAGATCCCACATGCCGCGGAGCGGCTGGGCCCGTGAGCTATGGCCGCTGAGCCTGCGCGTCCGGAGCCTGTGCTCCGCAACGGGAGTGGCCACAACAGTGAGAGGCCCTCGTACCGCAAAAAAAAAAAAAAAAAGACTTGAAAGGACTCAATCTCAAGTGAAGTGTCTCTTGTTGCTGCTCGCTGCTATGAAGGACTCTGGGTGCCAAGCAAAGCTGTATTAGGAAACACTACATCTGTTCCTCCCCTATGTGGTCACCATGTCTCTTATAGTACTTTTATCCCTGAGAAATTGAGAAATTAAATGAAGTGTGTGTTTACGGTCTCTTCCTGCCAATCCAGAGCCCACTTGAAATACTAGAGTTCAGGGTGTAACTCTTCAGACGGTGGACAAGCTGGTTCAAGAGGTGGGCCAGCCACCGCAGGCACTGAGATCCTCATTGTAGGCCCTCTTAAACCTAGGGAATTCACTTAATGACATCTATAAAGGAGAGAGACAACAACAGGCCAACAGTTACAAAAAAGGTGTTGTTTATGCAAATTGAAAAAACCAAACCACTCCACTTTGTGTTGCTATAGATCAAGGAACTAATTAAAAGGAGATGGAAGACTCTGCATTCATGTATAAGCTGAGAAGGAACGGGTTTCCAGGAAAAAGGAAGTTAAATTCCAAACTCAAAATTATCTGGCAAAACCAGTCTTTAGCTGGTGGTATTTCAAATGCAGTCCAATCCAAAAGTCCATGTTACAGTTTCTGCTCAAGAACCTGTCATCTCTTTATGTTTTGCAATCCATTTATGACACTCTACAAACAGGATCCGACCTGTATCTTTAGCCTAATCTCCTACCCTTCTCCCCATACATAATCAACATTCCAGACACAAACACTTGTTAATTGAAAATAAATCCTTCCACTTCTGTATATTTGGCTTAGGCTGTTCCTTTAATGGAACATTCTTTTCCAAAATAATCATGGCCAATTTTCAAATCTGCTTCAAGCCTTCTCAAGCAAAATATATTGTTCCTCTCTGGGCTGACATATTTTTTAATTTAATAAAAACACACATTCAGAAAAGTAAGCAAATCAAAAGTCAAGAGCTCGAGTAATATTCAGTGATCATCTATATGTACTCACCATCCAGACCAAGAAATATGACAATTACAACACCCCAGAAGCCTCCTTCTTGCTCCCCACTCACCCCATTCTTCTTCAAAGATAACTGATTTATAACAGCATAGAATAGTTTATACTGTTGAAAACTTACAAAAGGAAAATTATAATATGTACTCTTCTGTATCTGGCTTGTTTTACTCCCTATTATATTTAGAGATGTATCTATGTTGTTGTAGATAGTTCATTCATTTTTATTAATGTGTAACATTCCATTCTGTGAATATAACACAGTCTGTTGATTCTACTGTCCATGGCCATGTGGGTTATTTCCAGTCTGGGACTATTTTAAATAGTGTGTTTATCGACATTTTTGTATAGATACTGTGATGTAATATGTATGCATTTCTGTTGGCATATGCCTAGGAATGGAATATTGTCAAGGCCCCTCCTTACTGATAAATCTGGACTCAATTTCTGTCTCCAGCTCCATTAAACTCCTGAAGGTTCTGCTCACATTCTCAGCCTCTTTGGTGGCACTTCCTGCCTCTTCGGAAATGTCTTGAGGGGAAAACATATGCTTTTTGGTGAGACTTCTGGTCTCACATTTTTGTGCCTTCCTTCTCTTTTTTCAGCATCTTGGCCCTTTGAGTCCTCTCTCCCTTGGTAGATCTCTGATGTCTACAGACTGATCATTTTTATGTTTTGTCTGGCTTTTCTAGTTGTCCTTAGTGACAGGGTCACTCTGATAAAAGCTTATCCGTCATAACCAGAAATCTCACACAGTATTTTAAACATCTTTCTAATTTGGCATCTTTAATTCTTCATCATAATTACTACAATTATTTCCAATATGCTTGCCAATATTTCTCACTGGTCTGTGGGCCCCTTGAAGGAAGGAACCATTTTATATTAATTCTGTATCCCTGTGCCTAGCACAGTGCTTAATAATAATAGATATTTAATATACATTGGCTAAAATGAATTAAATTAAACTGGAGAAAGAGACAATGAGAATATCACCAAGGGAGAAATGCCTTTTCAGCTTTTTAACACTATTTGAAGACAAATTAATTTTTTCTTACAAAAATTATAGACTTTATCACACTTTTCATTCTTTGCTTCAACTTCTTTCTATGCACTTGCATATTAAAAATGGTCACTTCATGCTATGACTTCTTTCTGTGTGCCTCTGTGTCTCTATCCCCACTGTCCTCTTTTTCAACACTGAATACAAAACACATTTATAATACAAATTCATATTGCAGTAAAAATATTTAGAATATAACAACACTTACATATGTAATCTTAAGTCACATATCACACATCCTTAATGTTACTTTTCAAGTTAAATGTTAAAGCCATAGAGATACAGGGATCCTCCTGTTTGGCTATGGAATCTCATGTCCTTAAAAACCACATTGATTAAAAAGATGATGAAAACTAGACCTCAGATCTCAACAAGGTATGGGATATCTTCTATCTGATCATCATTTTATCTTCAGCACTTAGCACAGTACCTGACATACAGAAGCACTTAATAGTTATTTGATAAATTAATCAAGGAATGCTCAGTTTATTCAAGCGCAATAGTTCAGTGATCGCAAACTTTCCATCCTTGTCAAACTACTTCTTTCAATTGTCTGTAAGGCCACTGTAGCATTGAACTTCACTTCTCATTCACAAAGAACTGAAGCAAAACTAACACCATTCTTGGTAGAAAAATCTCAACACACTGATCCTGAAAAATCAGGTAGTTTTCTATACATTGGTATGCTATTGAAATTAATTCATCAAATTGAAATTAACCATTAATTAAGAACAAGGAATTTGTTTTTCTCACGTCTGGGTCTTCAGGCTAAACTACGTGATCAAGTTTTGTTTCTTTGCACATAACAACAAAAATAAATACTTTGCTTTAACAATTGTAGAAAATGTAAGAAAAACACTTATACCTGAAAGGGTCAACACTAATAGTAATGATAGGTGAGGTCAACTACATAGTCCCCTATAAGACATAACCTTATGACTTTCCATGAGAGGAATCGTTGGGAGTCATAGGTCTGAGAGACTCAAATGCTGACCACACATTTTAAACTCTAGGGAGAACACAAGGATTTCCCATCTACCCATCAATACCACAGAATGGGAAGGCCTAAAGTGGGAAAAGAATGAACACATTTGGGGAACAATATTTTTCATAAAAACATCCTTTTCTAACAGTTTTGATGCCTTCATTTTCAGTTGCTCAGTAATTATATCTGCTTTGGGGATTTGGTTATGTTTTGATTTATCTTCTTTTTCTAATGAAGTATAGTTGATTTACACTGTTTCAGGTATATAGCAAAGTGATTCAGTTTTACATATATATTTTTTATTTTTCAGATACTTTCCCATTACAGTCTATTACAAGATACTGAATATAGCTCCCTGTGCTATACAGTAGGTCCTTGTTGTTTATCTATTCTATTTTTTTTTAGTCCTAATCTTATTTTATTTTTATTTTTTTAATTTTATTTATTTTTTTATACAGCAGATTCTTATTAGTCATCAATTTTATACACATCAGTGTATACATGTCAATCCCAATTGCACAACTCAACAGACCACCACCCCCATCCCCCTACCGCTCTCCCCTCTTGGTGTCCATACCTTTGTTCTCTACATCTGTGTCTCAATTTCTGTCCTGCAAACCAGTTCATCTGTACCATTTTTCTAGGTTCCACAATATGCGTTAACATACGATATTTGTTTTTCTCTTTCTGACTTACTTCACTCTGTATGACAGTCTCTAGATCCATCCACGTCTCAACAAATGACCCAAATGTGTTCTTTTTATGGCTGAGTAATATTCCATTGTATATATGTACCACATCTTCTTTATCCATTCCTCTGTCGATGGGCATTTAGCTTGCTTCCATGATCTGGCTACAGTAAACAGTGCTGCAATGAACACTGGGATGCATGTGTCTTTTTGAATTATGGTTTTCTCTGGGTATATGCCCAGTAGTGGGATTGCTCGATCATACGGTAATTCTATTTTTAGTTTTCTAAGGAACCACCATACTGTTCTCCATAGTGGCTGTATCAATTTACATTCCCACCAACAGTGCAAGAGGGTTCCCTTTCCTCCACATCCTCTCCAGCATTTATTGTTTGTAGATTTTCTGACGATGCCCATTCTAACTGGTGTGAGGTGATACCTCGATGTAGTTTTGATTTGCTTTTCTCTAATAATTAGTCATGCTGAGCAGCTTTTCATGTGCTTCTTGGCCATCTGTACGTCTTCTTCAGAAAAATGTCTATTTAGGTCTTCTGCCCATTTTTGGATTGGGTTGTTTTTTTAATATTGAGCTGCATGAGCTGTTTATATATTCTGGAGATTAATCCTTTGTCCATTGATTCGTCTGCAAATATTTTCTCCCATTCTGAGGGTTGTCTTTTAGTCTTGTTTATGGCTCCCTTTGCTGTGCAAAAGTTTTGAAGTTTCATTAGGTCCCATTTGTTTATTTTTGTTCCTATTTTCATTACTCTAGGAGGTGGATCAAAAAAGATCTTAAGTGATTTATGTCAAGGAGTGTTCTTCCTATGTTTTCTTCTAAGAGTTTTATAGTGTCCGGTCTCAAATCCATTTTGAGTTTATTTTTGTGTATGGTGCTAGGGAGTGTTCTAATTTCATTCTTTACATGTAGCTGTCCAGTTTTCCCAGCACCACTTATTGAAGAGACTGTCTTTTCTCCATTGTATATCCTTGCCTCCTTTGTCATAGATTAGATGACCATAGGTGTGTGGGTTCATCTCTGGGCTTTCTATCTTGTTCCATTGATCTATATTTCTGTTTGGGGGCCAGTACCATATTGTCTTGATTACTGTAGCTTTGTAGTATAGTCTGAAGTCAGGAAGTCTGATTCCTCCAGCTCCGTTTTTTCCCCTCAAGACTGCTTTGGCTCTTTGGGGTCTTCTGTGTCTCCATACAAATTTTAAGATTTTTTGTTCTAGTTCTGTAAAAAATGCCATTGGTAATTTGATAGAGATTGCATTGAATCTGTAGATTGCTTTGGGTAGTATAGTCATTTTCACAGTATTTGCTTCTTCCAATCAAAGAACATGGTATATCTCTCCATCTGTTGCTATCATCTTTAATTTCTTTCATCAGTGTCTTATACTTTTCTGAATACAGGTCTTCTGTCTCCCTAGGTAGGTTTATTCCTAGGTATTTTATTCTTTCTGTTGCAATGGTAAATGGGAGTGTTGCCTTAATTTCTCTTTCAGATTTTTCATCATTAGTATATAGGAATGCAAGAGATTTCTGTGCATTGATTTTGTATCCTGCAACTTTATCAAATTCATTGATTAGCTGTAGTAGTTTTCTGGTGGCATCTTTAGGATTCTCTATGTAGAGTATCATGTCATCTGCAAACACTGACAGTTTTACTTCTTCTTTTCCAATTTGTATTCCTTTTATTTCTTTTTCTTCTCTGATTGCCGTGGCTAGGACTTCCAAAACTATGTTGAATAATAGTGGTGACAGTGGAGATCCTTGTCTTGTTCCTGATCTTAGAGGAAATGCTTTCAGTTTTTCACCACTGAGAATGATGTTTGCTGTGGGTTTGTCATATATGGCCTTTACTATGTTGAGGTAGGTTCCCTCTATGTCCACTTTCTGGAGAGTTTTTATCATAAATGGGTGTTGAATTTTGTCCAAAGCTTTTTCTGCATCTATTGAGATGATCATATGGTTTTTATTCTTCAATTTGTTAACATGGTGTATCACATTGATTGATTTGCGTATACTGAAAAATCTTTGCATCCCTGGGATAAATATCACTTGATCATGCTGTATGATCCTTTTAATGTGTTGCTGGATTCTCTTTGCTAGTATTTTGTTGAAGATTTTTGCATCTATATTCATCAGTGATATTGGTCTGTAATTTTCTTTTTTGTACTATCTTTGTCTGGTTTGGGTATCGGTGATGGTGGCCTCATAGAATGAGTTTGGAAGTGCTCCTTCCTCTGCAATTTTTTGGAAGAGTTTGGGAAGGAGGGGTGTTAGCTCATCTTTAAATGTTTGATAGAATTCACCTGTAAAGCCATCTGGTCCTGGACTTTTGTTTGCTGGAAGATTTTTAATCACAGTTTCAATTTCATTACTTGTGATTGGTCTGTTCATATTTTCTAGTTCTTCCTGGCTCAGTACTAGAAGGTTATACCTTTCTAAGAATTTTTCCATTTCTTCCAGGTTGTCCATTTTATTGGCACAGAGTTGCTTGTAGTAGTCTCTTAGGATGCTTAGTATTCCTGCAGTGTCTGTTGTATCTTCTCCTTTTTCATTTCTAATTTTATTGATTGGAGTCCTCTCCCTTTTTTTTTTGATGAGTCTGGCTAATGGTTTACCAGTTTTGTTTATCTTCTCAAAGAAGCAGCTTTTAGTTTTATTGATCTTTGCTACTGTTTTCTCTGTTTCTATTTCATTTATTTCTGCTCTGATCTTTATGATTTCTTTCCTTCTGCTAATTTTGCATTTTGTTTGTTCTTCTTTCTCTAGTTCCTTTAGGTGTAAGGTTAGATTGTTTATTTGAGATTTTTGTTGTTTCTTGAGGTAGGTTTGTATTGCTATCAACTTCCCTCTTAGACCTGCTTTTGCTGCATCCCATAGGTTTTGGATTGTAGGGTTTTCATTGTCATTTGTCTCTAGGTATTTTGATTTCCTCTTTGATTTCTTCAGTGGTCTCTTGGTTTTTAGTAACGTATTGTTTAGCTTCCCTATGTTTGTGCTCTTCCCGTTTTTTTCCCTGTAATTGATTTCTAATCTCATAGTGTTGTGGTCAGAAAAGATGCTTGATATGATTTCAATTTTCTTAAATTTACTGAGGCTTGATTTGTGACCTTAGATGTGATCTATCCTGGAGAATGTTCCATACACACTTGAGAAGAAAGTGTATGTCCATTCCATCTGCTGTTTTTGGATGGAATGTCCTATAAATATCAATTATATCTATCTGGTCTACTGTGTCATTTAAAGCTTCAGTTTCCTTATTTATTTTCACTTTGGATGATCTGTCCATTGGTGTAAGTGAGGTGTTAAAGTCCCCCACTAATATTGTGTTACTGTCGATTTCTTCTTTTATAGCTGTTAGTATTTGCCTTATGTATTGAGGTGCTCCTATGTTGGGTGCATATATATTTATAATTGTTATATCTTCTTCTTGGATTGATCCCTTGATCATTATGTAGTGTCCTTCCTTGTCTCTTGTAACATTCTTTATTTTAAAGTCTATTTTATCTGATATGAGTATTGCTACTCCAGCTTTCTTTTGATTTCCATTTGCATGGAATATCTTTTTCCATCCCTTCACTTTCAGTCTGCACGTGTCCCTAGGTCTGAAATGGGTCTCTTGTAGATAGCATATCGATGGGTCTTGTTTTTGTATCCATTCAGCAAGCCTGTGTCTTTTGGTTGGAGCATTTAATCCATTCACGTTTAAGATAATTATCAATATGTATGCTCCTATGACCATTTTCTTAATTGTTTTGGGTTTGTTTTTGTAGGTCCTTTTCTTCTCTTGTGTTTCCCACTTACAGAAGTTCCTTTAGCATTTGCTGTAGAGCTGGTTTGGTGGTGCTGAATTCTCTTAGCTTTTGCTTGTCTGTAAAGCTTTTGATTTCTCCATCGAATCTGAATGAGATCCTTGCCGGGTAGAGTAATCTTGCTTGTAAGTTCTTCTCTTTCATCACTTTAAGTATATCATGCCACTTCCTTCTGGCTTGCAGAGTTTCTGCTGAGAAATCAGCTGTTAACCTTATGGGAGTTCCCTTGTACGTTATTTGTTGTTTTTCCCTTGCTGCTTTCAGTCATTTTTCTTTGTCTTTAATTTTTGCCAATTTGATTACTATGTGTCTCGGCATGTTTCTCCTTGGGTTTATCCTGTATGGGACTCTGTTCACTTCCTGGACGTGGGTGGCTATTTCATTTCCCATGTTAGGGAAGTTTTCGACTATAATCTCTTCACATACTTTCTCAGGTCCTTTCTCTCTCTCTCCTCCTTCTGGGACCCCTATAATGCCAACGTTGTTGCATTTAATGTTTTCCCAGAGGTCTCTTAGGCTGTTTTCATTTCTTTTCATTCTTTTTTCTTTATTCTGTTCTGCAGCAGTGAATTCCACCAACCTGCCTTCCAGGTCACTTATCCGTTCTTCTGCCTCAGTTATTCTGCTATTGATTCCTTCTAGTGTATTTTTCATTTCAGTTATTGTATTGTTCATCTCTGTTTGTTTTTTCTTTAATTCTTTTAGGTCTTTGTTAAACATTTCTTGCATCTTCTAGATCTTTGCCTCCATTCTTTTTCCGAGGTCCTGGATCATCTTCACTATCATCATTCTGAATTCTTTTTCTGGAAGGTTGCCTATCTCCACTTCATTTAGTTGTTTTTCTGGGGTTTTATCTTGTTCCTTCATCTGGTACTTAGCCATCTGCCTTTTCATCTTGTCTATCTTTCTGTGAATGTTGTTTTTGTTCCACAGGCTGCAGGATTGTAGTTCTTGCTTCTGCTGTCTGCCCTCTGCTGGATGAGACTATCTACTATGAGGCTTGTGCAAATTTCCTGATGGCAGGGACTGGTGGTGGGTAGAGCTGACTGTTGCTTTGGTGGGCAGAGCTCAGTAAAACTTTAATCTGCTTGACTGCTGATGGGTGGGGCTGGGTTCCCTCCCTGTTGGTTGTCTGGCCTGAGGCAACCCAACACTGGAGCCTAACCTGGTTCTTTGCTGGGGCTAATGGTGGACTCTGGGAGGGCTCAGGCCAAGGAGTACTTCCCAGAACTTCTGCTGCCAGTCCCCACGGTGAGCCACAGCCGCCCCCCACCTCTGCAGGAGACCCTCCAACACTAGCAGGTAGGTCTGGTTCAGTATCCCCTGGGGTCACTGCTCCTTTCCCTGGGTCCTGATGCGCACACTACTTTGTGTGTGCCCTCCAAGAGTGGAGTCTCTGTTTCCCCCAGTCCTGTCAGAGTCCTGCAATCAAATTCCACTAGGCTTCAAAGTCTGATTCTCTAGGAATTCCTCCTCCCGTTGCCGGACCCCCAGGTTGGGAAGCCTGACGTGGGGCTCAGAACCTTCACTCCAGTGGGTGAACTTCTGTGGTATAAGTGTTCTCCAGTTCGTAAGTCACCCACCCAGTGGTTACGGGATTTGATTTTATTGTGATTGCACCCCTCCTACCGTCTCATTGTGGCTTCTCCTTTGTCTTTGGATGTGGGGTATCTTTTTTGGTGAGTTCCAGTGTCTTCCTGTCGATGACTATTTAGCAGTTAGCTGTGATTCTGGTGTTCTCACAAGAGGGAGTGAGAGCACGTCCTTCTACTCCACCATCTTTGTTCAGGGCTCCTTTATCTATTTTATATATAGTAGCGTGTATCTTTTGCTTTATCTTCTGAATGTGGGTATTCAGACTGTGATCTTCTCATATATCCTGACATTTTTTATAAAGGCAGTACATCTGAAATACTGCGGTTGGGTAATAAAATTTTGTAAGCACTAGAAGAACTACACATTTTTAAGTGGCAAGACAGCAAGTTTCTTCTGATAAATAGACAAGCTCCAAACTGACACCTGAATGGGCAGCCTCTCACTGGGGCTTAGCAGTGTAAGAAGGAAAAAGGTAAGAAACATGCAATTTATACCCCCTTAAGGTCTGTAGATTCTCAGTTGGAATGAGGAACTTAAACTGAGAGAAGATTGGAGGTATATATTTTATAGGGTCAATCTGGCTTAAACTCCACTGAGTTGGCTTATACTGTATAATCTGATTTACAGTCAATGGCAAATATTGTCAAGGATCAAGGAAACAGAAACATTCACATACTGCTAGTGGGAGTGCAAATTTGCACACCGCTTTGTAGAGCAATTTGGCAATATCTGGTCAAGTTAAAGAGGCACCCAGCTTATGACCCAGCAGACAACTTCACTTCTAGGTATATGTCCTAGATAAACTCTGGCACAGGTGTGAATAAAAATACATACAGGGGTATTCACTCTAGCCTTAACTGAAATACTGAAAACTGGGAACAACATAAATATTGAGCCACACTAGAAAAGGGCAAGAATAAGTAAAACAAAGTATATTCCTACAATGGGATACTAAATAGCAGTTAACATGAATAAATGAACTCTACTATCTTCCATCTTAAAATGAATCTTCTATGATAAATCTTGAAAATGTTATGTTAAATAAAAAAGTAAGTTATACAAAGATATGTACAGTAAGATATCATTTATACAAATATCAAACACTCAAATTATAGTATATATTGCTTAAGGACAGAAACACATAAAGTTGTAGAACATGAACTAGAAAGCAAAATAGCAACTCAAGGATAATTGTTTCCTGTGATGCCAGACTCCTTCGTAACTCTACCATTACCAATATATCTGAGCTGGCATAATAATAAAACATTTTTTCCTATAAATTCACTAGCGATAGCTCAAAGCTTGCCTTCTCACCCTTTCTTCAAGCTTTGAAATTGGTTGAGGGCAAAATAACTCCTCAGTGACCCAATGGACCTACTCAAGAAGGACTGAAAGCTTTTAGAGGGATAATGTTTTACTAAATGGAAATAAAGGGGGCCACTTACTCTCCTGGATCTCTGCACACAGCTTTCCTCTTGGGTCTCTTTTCTATATGATGGGCTCTCAGAAGAACGACCTCTTGGGTCTTTCTCTTATATGAGACTTAGACTCCTCTCATCCCTTTATTTCTTGTCACTCATGTTTTGGTTGCTATAAGATAACCTTGGGCTGACTCATTTGGGAGACCCCTCCTGCCTCCAATGCTTAGAAGGCTAAGTGGTCAAGAAGGTGAGGTTCAAAGGAAAGAAGGCCTCTCAACTGTGCCTCTCATCTAGGCCTTAAGTCAGTTCACAGGACAGTGAGACCAGACAGAGCTTCAAAGCTGCATTTGGTCTGACATTTTCTATACAGTGAATAAGTGCTTCTTCTGGGCCTGGCCCCACCTACTTGGCAGCCACTCTAATTGCTCATCATCCTACAATGAGTACTTGCTGTGTGGAGAACACACTGCTGCTCCATGTTCTTCTTTGCCTCGGTAATTCGTGGACTACATCTTACAGCTAAAACAGTTTGTACTGTCCTTAAATAAAGAAAACCTTGCTCCTCTTTTGTAATGGGAAATTCTGAAGAGTGAGGGACGTTTTCTATGGATGCTTCTAAGACAGTGAACTTAGGATGGGACAGAAAAGAACTATTTTCCTGATTCAAGTGAAATATTTTAATGTGACCTGCAAGACAGAAAAGTCATTGGTGTAAAAAGCTGACAAGTCACCTGCCTCCCTAAACTCCTTGCCTCTAATAGCCTATAAATACCAGGCTGTTTTCACCCTGGGGACCAATGAAAGAACTTTCACCCACCACACTCACTGCTAATGGAGCAGTACTGACACCACAACGTATTCTGCCCCAGCCACGTAAACACTCACAGTGTGGTAAGAAAAGTTGTTCCCTGCCAAAATTACCTGGACACATGCCCTAGGCATGAAAGGCTCTATTTCCCTTTCTGAGCACTAATGATTCATTTGAAGAGACCTCTGAAGTAATGATTTTCCTATCCTTGAGATGTTGACAGCCTCTTGTTCTTAGTTACAGATTTCAATATGCTGGAAGTAGGGTACAGTAGCCAGGGCTCTAGGGCTTCAGAAAGGTCCCCCATTGTTTGCAGAAATATCAATCAGTGCCCATAAATGTATTAGAAGTCCCTAAACACCAACTTGCTTTTATAAGCAAATAGATTTGAATGAGGCTTTGACTATGTCAGACCAGCTCCTGCCTTGTTTTAACCTCAAGTCAGCAGAGTGTTACTTGAGAGACCCACAGGGCCCCGGGCTCCCTTCTTTCCTGAGTCAGTCCTGATGGGACAGGAGTAGCCACCTCTGCCCCAGAGTGTGGGAGTAGGTCTGTAAACCCAGGGGTACGCCTGAGCAATGGGCTCCCACATGGTCACTATGTGACACTCATTCCTGCTCTACTGCAGGCCTGCCTTCTCTTGAATATGCTGCCTTGTGCTCCATTCCTTTTGAAATACCCGAGACAACTGTGAACCTCAGTCTGCTTAGATTGGCCTTCCCTGCTTTGAGTCCCAAGCCTTCCCAGGTGCTGTGGACTGAATGTTTGTGTCCCCCCCACCCAGACTCATGTGTTGAAGCCCTAATCCCCAGTGTGATCGCATTAGGAGGTGGGGCCTTTGGAAGGTAATGAGGTCATGATGGTCGAGCCCTCATGATGGGATTAGTGCCCTCATAAGAAGAGGCACAAGAGAGATGATTTCTCTGCCCATCAAGACAGCCATGTAAAAACCAGGAAGAGAATCATTAGATATCAAATCTGTGGAAACCTTGATTTCCCAGCCTCCAGAACTATGAGAAATAAATGTCTGTAGTTTAAGTCACCTGGTCTATGGTATTTGTTATGGCAGTCTAAGCTGATGAAAACACCTGGGAATCTGAATCTTTATCTTAGGATCCCCACCCCTAATTTGACAGGTCTCTTGAAACTACAGCACAGCTTTACCTGAATGCTACAACTCCAAATGCCCCAGGCCACCTGGTGGAGGACACCCCTTGGCATCAACAGTGGCTTGGGCCACGTGGTCGCCCTTAAAATGAAACAAAATCAAAACAAAACAAAAACACCCAACAGCCTCTGTGGCACAATTAGCTCCACCAGCCTTTGTGAGACATTCCAAAGAGCAAGTCCAACCCACCCAGGCTTGATTCATTCACCCCACTCCTGGGGTCCTTTGTCACTGCCAATCCCAGCAGGGCTACTACATAGGTCTGTTAATTTATAACAGGTGACTTAGATTTCAGGTCACAGGATTTAACCTGCAGTAAATCCAAATTTGCATAAGGATAATGGGCATTCTACTACACTTTATGCCAATAAGCCCTAATGTGGTAATTAACCACTGAGCACATTTACTGATAAGCTGTTCATTAGAGAAAAACCTGACAACTACCAGTGTTATCAGACTCCACAACTTTCAAATCTCTTTCAGAAAGGCTTTTTTGCCTATAGGGACTAAAAGCCTAGCAAAAATCACAGAGCAGTCATTCTCAATGCTGTTTTCGTGAAACTGCCAGAGTGATTAACCCATAGAGGTGAGAACTAAAAGTCTTATGGATTTCACTTTATTTTCTTCATAAAGCTTTATCTTAACCTTAAATTTCTTTCATAAGAAACTGCTATGGTGGAAGCACTGGTTATTTCTTTTTTGTTTGTCTACCTTAAGCCAGAATTGGCTCATTCATTCACACAGGAAGCATGTTTTTATGAATCAAGTACTGTTGTAAGGTAGGAAGAAACCCAGGGGGTGTGACCAACTCCCATTGATAATGCATCCAACACTTAGCCTTCTCTTCTCCTATAAAGACATTTTCACTCCCTGTCCTCTACAGGTGGAGTTCTTACAATTCACTTTCTCTTGACCTTGAAGCTCTTTGTCACTGGCACCCTTATTTGGAGAGTGTCCACAAAGCATACGGTGCAACCTGCCTCCACTGCATTAATGGCCAAACATAATCAATTCGGCACTGACTGTGCACTTAATAAATGGTAGCCATGGTGCCTTGGCCCAGGGGAATACAAAGATAAGACACAGTCTGTCCTCAAAGAGCCAACAGTATTTTGATGGCTTGGATCACCCCTTGGTACTTTATCACTGGCATTTATTCTTCTATTAAGAGTACTTTAGTTAAATTCTCTCCAGAGAAGAACACCATATAGAGCTGGTAAATGGAGATGCTTCCAATATTCCAGTACATGCTAGACTCTCCCTTCCTGAAAGTACACCTTGCTTGTACCACTGATTCTACATGTGATAATAGCATTTCATTACATTTCTTCATGATTAGATTCAAGTGCTTTTGTGTATGTAAATCATTTCTCATCAATGACATTCTTAGTTGCTGTAAATCCTTTGTGCAATAAACATACAAAACAGATAAGATGGTAAGCTGTTTGAGAGCAAAACATTCTGTCATATCACTGTTAATAAAAATGCATGGCATTCAACGAATGACTTAAATTGAACTGAACTCAACTGAATTGACACTGTGTTCTAGATATTCTTTGGTGTCTTAAAATTTCACATCTATGAGGTTGATGTCCTATTTGCATAAAATATATATACATAAAAATATATACATATATTATATGTATATATATACATATATACATATATGTATATACATATATACATAAAAATATCCCCAAAGTTTTACTGTCCTACAATTATGGCTTTTAAATGTTATTATAACAAATAGATGTTAAGCCCCTCCAGCCCACAACTTCAGTAAAATCTAATGATAGAGCTAAACAATTGGGGGAAGGAGAGTATAACTATAAAACATGAATCACTGAAAGATTATATAAAAATGCATTTCTAAAAAATGTACTACAACTCAAAATATAAGCTTACAAAATATAAGATTTCTTGTACATACTTTACTTAATGAATACTTAACGCAAGTTAGGAATTATCTCCTGGGATGTTGTTTCAACATTTACGTTTCTTATATCTTTAGCTTCTCCACTTCTACTGGCTTTTTGCCTCTGAATTTCAAAACAATTAAGTTTCTCTGATTCAAAAGCAAAATAAAATTACCCATGACCTCTGAATTCTCAGCTACAAGGGCCCTTTCAGTTCTCAACTTACTGGTGCTCTCTTTGGCACTAAGCCCCGGAAACTTTCTACTTTCTTGCCTTCCGTGATACCACTTTCTCAGATTCTCCTCCTACCTCCCTGATTTTTTTCCTTTTAAACCTACTCTTCTTTTAAATATTAGTGATTCTCAGGATTCTTTTATTTTTTAAAACCATTGTTCTATAGGATGTGCTTTCTTACCTGGGTTCATCGATTTTAAATAACTTAACAATATTTCCTTATATTCTTATTACAGTTACAGTTCCAACTATCTGAACTTGACTCTGAACTCCAGATAACGTAAGCACCTCCAACACAACACATTCAACACTAAACTTAGCATTTTCCCCATTAAGCTTGCCTCTCCTCCAGTAGCTCTATATTCCATTAATGTCACCAAGCCAGAAACTTGTGACCTCTCTCTACCCTTACCCTTAACATCCAATCAAGTTGAGAAGTCTTACTGTTTCCTCGCTGCTCTTCTCATTTCTAGTTTCACCCATGTATAGAATAATATCCTAGCTCCAGTACACACTCACAGCTCCTACCTAATCTCACATCACCCAGCCACACTGAGCTCTGTTTCTAGGAGATGAGTTAGCACATGTGAAATACTAAGAAGAGTTCCTGGCATACAGTAAGTGCTCCCTAAATGTTAGCTGCTATTATTATTATTACTACCACCACCACTCCCACTCCCTTTATTCTTATTATTAGTTTCCCACACTCACCACATTATTTCACATGTTTCACATTTTTATGTCTTTGCTGATGCTATTCCCTCTTCCTGGAGTTGTTCTATTTGCCTAACTGCTACGGTGGAAGCACTGTCCTAGGGCCAAATCCAACCTACTTTCTACTTTCTTATGTAAATAAAGTTTACTAGAACACAGACTTATCCATTTGTTTACATATTATTTGTGGCTGCTTTCCTGGTATAAAGGCAGAATTTGGTAGTTGTGACAGAGACCCTTGGCCCACAAAACCATATCTGTACTATTTACTATTTATTATCTGATCCAGAATTTCTCAATCTTAGCACTATTGAGATTTGGGGTTGGATAATTCTTTGCCATAGAGAGACTGTCCTATGCACGGTAGAATGGACAGCGACAGCCTTGGCCTCTACCCACTAAATGCCGGGAGCATTCCTACCCCACCACTTCACTACCCCTTTGCTTCACTCCATCTACCCAGCCCCCACTCCAGTCTTAACAACCAAAAATATCTCCAGACACTGCCAAATGTTCCCTGAGGTCAAAATTGTCCCCATTTGAGAGCCACTAACCTGGCCCTTTACAGAAAAAAGTTGCCAACCACTGAACTATATAAGATCTTCCAAGGAAGGAACTGTGCCCAGTTCACTTTGTATTCCAGACACTATACCTGGAACATAACAGAAGCTCATTAAATCAATCATTTAAAGGTAGTTGGGGGATTTTAAGACATTTCAAAGCAATTTATAATTTATAAGAATTTTAGACTTGAAAGGGACATTGGTGGCCGTCAAGCTAATAAATGATAAGTTTTATTTCCTTTAGCATTTTAAACATCAACTTTCAGAACTGTTTCATTTAAAATTTCTGTGAACAAAAAGTATGCTAACACCATCACAATACCATTTGATTACCAGGAATTTAAAAATATGAAATCACTGAATTCATATTTCATGTATGCACATACCTTTCATTAATCCATGAATGAAGTTTTTTTACTGTCTATAAAGAAGAAATTACTATTTTCATTTTGCAGATGGGATCATTTCAATTGGGGTCAAACTATGGTATGGAGAAACAGCAACTTCCTTATAGTCAACCAAGAAATTCATTTGAAGGATATAAATTACTTTCCACTCCCTTTAATTAATAAACCTATGATATAAACAGCACTGCTGAAACTACAAAAACCTCTCTGCCTCAAAGGGATTATATGTCTGCCAGAAAAGCTAACAAACAAATGCAGGTCATTTTAAGGACCAAATAAATGGCAAGAATAGCCAATATTTACTAAGCACTTACCATGTGCTGGTACTGCCTCATTTCATTTGATTCTCATAAAAATTCTATGAGGTAGGTACTATTAAGAAACCCATTTTATGGCCATCATTAAAGAGCCTAAAAATAACAAATGCTGGAGAGGGTGTGGATAAAAGGGAACCCTCCTACACGGTTGGTGGGAATGTAAATTGGTGTAGCCACTATGGAAAACAGTATGGAGGTTCTTTAAAAAACTAAAAATGAGCTACCATATGATCCAGCAATCCCACTTCTGGGCATATATCCAGAGAAAACTATAATTCAAAAAGGTACATGCACCCCAATGTTAATACCAGAACTATTTATAATGACCAAGACACGGAAGCAACCTAAATGTTCATCAATAGATGAACACAAAAAGAAGAAGCAGTATATATACACAATGCAATACTACTCAGCCATAAAAAAATGAAACAATGCCATTTGCAGCAGCATAGCTAGACATAGACATTATCATACTAAGTGAAGTAAGTCAGAAAGAGAAAGACAAATACTATATGTTATCACTTATATGTGGAATCTAAAATACGACACAATGAACTTATTTACAAAACAGAAATATACAGACATAGAAAACAAACTTATGGTTACCAAAGGGGAAAGGGGGTGGGGGAGGGATAAATTAGGAGTTTGGAATTAGCAGATACAACTACTATATATAAAACAGACGAACAACAAAGTCCTACTGTATAGCATGGAACTATATTCACTATCCTGCAATAAACCACAATGGAAAAGAATATGAAAAAGAATATACACACACATATATTTTATATATATATATATATATATATATATAAACTGAATCACTTTGCTGTATACCAGAAACTAACACAACATTGTAAATCAGCTATACTTCAATTTAAAGAAAAAAGAAACCCATTTTATAGATGAAGAAACTGAGTTTCAGAGAAGCTGACTGACTTGTCCGAGGGCATGCAGATAGTAAGTGGCAGAACAAAACTTTAAGCCTGGAAGTCTGCCTCCAAAATCTGAGCTCCCACACAACATACCATATAAACGTGCTTGGAATTCAGAAATGACAAAGACCCCTGCTAACCAGGGTGACTGGTCAAGCAGGCAACCATGAGATGAGTCCTGGAAGTATGTGTAAGAGTCACATGGCACAGAGAACGGGTGAAATCCTTGGCTGGGATATCCAGATAAAGAAGTTTAAGAAGCAAGAACTCAGAACACATATTTAGAATAAGATGAAATAGCCACTCTGGTTAACTAGAGAGAGGAAGTATGAGGAAGAGGTGACAAAGTTGAAGCCAAACTACGGAAGGCCATGAGTGGGCAGCTGAAGAACACAGGCTCTTGGTGGACACTGGATGTTACTGAAAAGCAGCACAGAAGGCAAGGTGGGGCAGAATGCAGACTACAGAGACAGGCAGAGAGAATGGAGGTGGGGAAACTCGTTATGACACCACAACAACAGGTGAAGGCAGAGGGGGAGGAGAGAGCCGACTGTCCAGAAAGGAAAGAAATGAATGAGAAATACAACAAGGGGATTGTCAATGGGATTTGGGGCTGATGCGATGAGGGCAGAGGGGAAGACGGGGAATGAGAAGGAAAGATCAGAGCTCACCCTGAGGTTTCCAACTTGAGTGAATGTGTGATGACAGTAGTGTCAGCTGTTCTAAACCTACCGGATTATATATAACCATGCATTCTTCTCACACTTAACACACTGCCCCTCCTCTGTTCTAGACAGATATGGATCATCCCATGTGAGTTTTCTCATCATTCCTTTCTCAAACCTCAAAACCATTCTGTGTTTTGTCTCCTTTCCTACCATCTCTGGGAAAGAAGCAATTCTTTCTCTCCCTGAGTTTAAGAAAGTACTGGTCAAGGGAAGGATTTCATGTAAGGACAGGCTAGACTAGCACATGTTTGTAGCCTGCAAAGGAAAAACAAATAGAGAGGCAAGGATCAAAGGTGAAAGAGAGCGTGGGGATAATTGAAGAGTAGATGCCAGGAGGTGACGGGAGAGAAGGAGATGCTCAGCAGAGTTGAGCAGGTGAGCTTAGAAACCTGGAGGGACACCTTGTCCTCTGGAATAAAGGGAGAGAGAAAGTCAACCTAGATAGGAGACAAACAGCAAATGAAGACTCCAAAGTGGAGGTAAGCTTGACATGTTGATACTGCCTAACTTGGACCTTTTAAGACAAGCCGGATGTCTAAGCATAAACATTTTTCCTCTCACCCCCTCTCTCCCTGAGCCACAGCCACAATGGTCTCCTTACCATTTCTTTTTTTTAAATTGAAGTATAGTTGATTTACAATACTATTTTAGTTTCGGGTGTACAGCATAATGTTTCAACATTTTTACAGATTATACTCCACTGAAAGTCATTATAAGAGAATGGCTGTAATTCTCCCTGTGCTATACAATATATCCTTGTTGCATATCTATTTTATACTGAGTAGTTTGTATCTTTTAAGCCCATACCCCTAACTTGCCCCTCCCCCCGCCCCACTCCCCTCTGGTAACCACTAGCTTGTTTTCTACATCAGTCTCCTTGCCATGTCTTGAACATGTCAAGCTTTCCCTTGCCTGGGGTCCTTTTCATCCTCGCAGCTTCCTTTGATTGGAAGAGCCTCTCCCTGATCTTTGTGCAGCTGACTCTTTCTTGCATCTTAGGTCCCAGCTTAATTATCACCTCCTCAGAGGTGATAATTCCCTGACCACTCAGTCTAATAATGGAGACCCAACCTCCTTGCCACTCACTACCCCGTTATTCTCTTTTACTTCCTTCATACCACATATCATTATTGCAAAGTATCTTAATTAGGTCTTTACACATTTGCTATTAGTCTCCTTCAACCATAACATTAATTCCATAAGCTCAGGGACCCTATATATGGTCTCATTCACCACATACTCCAACACTTAGAGCAGATCTGATAACAGAGTAGTCGCTCCACGAATATACACTGCACTCATGAATAAGTCAATGAATGATATGCTGTTGAGAAAATGGATACAGGCAGAAATGGAAATTTAAAGCAATCGTTTTATTACTGATATTCACAAGTATTTATTAGTTTTTTGAAGAACATTTTCCACCTACTCATGTGCCAGGACCTATGCAACTCTAAAGGGAATACTCAATCTGTAGAAATCCTAGTCCCTGCTTACAAAAGCCCATACTATTAGGGAAACATATGAGCACAGATCATTAAAATACAATGTACTATAAACTATAATAGCACTTATAATGCAAGGCAGTTAAGAACTGAGAGCTGTGAGAGCATACAATAAAGTGCTCCTAACTTAAGCAAGGCAAAGCCAGAAGACACAATTCTACTAAAGTGCTGAGGACAGGTGTGGCGCTTTGGTGGGTGGCTGCAATCGCAGAGGGTATGGAGTAACCATGAGGTAGAGAAGGTGGGACACACATACAACTCTCCCAAGAAGTTTTCCACTGAAATAAGGAATGAACTAAGATGCAAATTCATCAGGAAACAGAATCAAGAAAATTATTTTGAGCATGTCTCTAGTTTGAGGGAATAGAAAAGAGGTGAAGAGAAAATCTAAGGTAACCGAAAAGGGAGGGATCCCTTAAAGGGGCTAAATCTCAGAAGAGGCAAAAGAGAATAGCAGTTACACTCAGAGAAGAGGAGGACAGCTTATCCTATAAGACAGAAGAAGAGAAGGTAGCAATAACTATCTTTGAAGGTAAATCTAAAAGTGGAGGGAGAAGAGTTTTAGCAAGCATAAGCTAAAGATTTTCTATGTTCTCCATGAAGTATGAGATCGACCATCTGCCAATACTGGCTGCTGAGGGAGAAGCTGGGGGAAAGGGAAGGAGGAGAATTTTACTGGTTGATAATTGGTGTGCAATGTTGCTGCCCTACGCTACATCTTCACTGATTTTCAAAGTGAAAAATGTGTCCTTCTATCTCTCTTGAAATTTATGCAGCAACTAGTTGTGGCATACTGTCCACATGGGGGGATGGAACACAAGGTTACAAAAGCACATAATGCTAATGTCAGAGTCGTTCTGGCATTTGCAAAGCAATTTTAAAAAACATTAGCTAATTAATTAGCTCAACGATGACTTTAATCCTGTAGGTATATATGTGTACAAGGACTACTTTTTCTGTCTCCTTTGAGGCATTTGAAGACACAAGAGACTTTGTCTCAGTGGGAATGCTGTGGTAGATTACATTTGCTGTAAATAAGTAACATTTTTAGAAAGCAATGAGTTCCACTGAATTTATCCTGAAGAAAAAACAAATGGCAAAGCTAAATGAGAGACTCCCAGAATCAGACTGAAAATTCACCATAAGCCCAGAAATCTCCTCATTCTGGCTTTCTGAGGGTATTGGAGGCAAATAGCTCCAACTTCACAGAAAATATTGGGCAGGAACGAAAGTACAGATGTGCTGCCCATCTCAAGAAAAAGGTGTTCCACTGCTTGGCGTTTATACCAAGAGGAGCTACTGCCCACTCAGGTCCCATAATAAAAATCATTCCTCCATTAACAGGTTGAGCAATATCAGTTTGCCCAGAGTCGGAAATCAAGCAAAAACTGCCTTCCTCTCAGAACAACCAACGGCAAGGTGAAAGAAATATGTAACTGTATCCAGTCTCCCAGCAGGACATTTTTTGCCTGATTAAATGACCTCTCCTCTGAAGTGAAGCCTCTAAATAGTAGTGAGAGACCACTCCCTAGAGTGGCTTTAACCACAGAATTACCAAGCTTTTCCTGAAAAGCTTCTTCCTTTTCTTCTTCACCAAGTCTTTCGATTGAGTTGATAGAGATGGCAGCAGGAGTCACGACGGCAACAGTATTTAGAGCTCAGCTCCAATCCTTGCTAACTGAGTGGCCCTGGGCAAGACGCCCACTATCCTTACATTCAAATTAGTAATGGTAACAGAATCCACCTCATAAGTTTGTTTTGAGAATTAAATTAGGGAATACATACGAAACACTTAGCCACAGAGACATACTTCGCGTGCATCCACACTGTTAAGTGCTCAATAACTGGTAGTCTTTATTGCTGTTATTATGATTATAATTGCTGTGGTTATCATGGTTTTGGAGATGATGCCAGGGAAGGTCTGAGGAAAGAGAAATAATTATAAGTGACTAATAAGTGATGAGAGTGGCTGGGAACCTCAAATCCTACTGCAAGGGCAACTCTGTGAGTCTCGGTGGGACATGTGTAGTCAACTGATTTGGAGATTAATCAGGAAAGTCTTCAACACAATGAACCTGGTCTAATTAATAAGTCCCATTCTTTCTTTTCAGAAGGCTCATTCACTATAGGATCTTACGTGGGTTTTTTTTCTCCCCAGCTTTATTGAGATATGATTGGCATATAACATTGTAAGTTTAAGATATATAATGTGATAATTTGATACATATATTGTCATACTGAGTGAAGTAAGTCAGGCAGAGAAAGACAAATGATGATATTGCTTATATGTGGAATCTAAAAAAATGGTACAAATGAACCTATTTACAAAACGGAAATAGAGTCACAGATGTAGAAAATAAACTTATGGTTACCAAAGGGGAAAGGGGGGAGGGATAAATTGGGAGACTGGGTTTGACATATACACACTACTATATATACAATAGATAACTAACAAGAACCTACTGTATAGCACAGGGAACTCTACTCAATACTCCGTAATGACCTATATGGGAATAGAATCTGAAAAAAAGAATGGAGTATGTATATGTATAGGATCTTATGTTTAGAAGGAAGCTAGAAAATCAAGACTGTCTAGTCATTTGCGCTATAATCTCTTCTACAACCTCAGCAAGACAGTTGCCCAGACTTTGCTTGGATGCCTTGAGTGACAGAGAATACATTATTTTAAAGGCAACTTTGGACAGCTCTCATTGAAATGTTTTCATTGTATTTAATACCCAGCTTCCACTCAACTGCCCCAGTTCTTCTTCCTGAAGATATATGAACCATGTCCAAATCCACTTCATAAGACAGTCCTTCACATATGAAGACAACTCTCAACCCATGAGCTCAGGCATCTTTCCCTCAGGTTAAATGTTCCTGGATCCATCAGTCAACTCTTTTTATGTCAGACTCTTGAGCACACTGCTATCTGTTTCATAGCTCGGCTCTAAACATGTTCTGTCAACTAGTCAGCTAACCTTTTAAGTGCTTATCATTCAGAACTGAAGAGAAATATTCCCAGTAACCAGATTATCACACAGTGGTGATGATGATGGTGTTGATAAACACAATTTACCAAGCATTTTCTATATGCCAGGCATTGTTCTAAGGAGTTTAAAATTATTATCTCAGTTAATACAACAACCCTATCAAGTAGGTATAATTATTCCACCCATTTAATAAATAAGCAAAGTGAGGTACAGAGAGGGTTAAGTAACTTGCCCAGCATTCCACAGATTGTGGGAATAGAGGCGGGTTTTGCAGCCAAGAACTCTAGCTCCAGAGCGCACTATTTTCGCCAATAAATTATACTATAGAACTGTCGTCTCCTTTGTTTTCATACCTTTATTAATTCAGTCTCAGAACATTAAGGCACATAATTTCTATCATTCTCAGCTCCCTGCCATTCACAAAGTTGACGAGCATGCTCTCTTACCTTCCCTCAAGCCCCGTAATAAATGGCGAGTAAGACAAAGCATTGGACATTCACCAGAAACTTCCATGTAAGTCAAAATGGACCCATTTACCAGGACCCAGTGGTATATTTAAATAGACACTGCTTTACTGAATAGCTCTTACATCCAATCCCTTTTTCCCCATCTTGTGGATGAGGATATCACAAAGGGTATTGCCAAATACCTTGCTGATACTTCGCTATGCTAGGCCCACGGTACTTTTCTGAGCTTTAAGTATAGTAACAATATTGAATAATATGTGAGTTTAGTTTGCTTATATGGCTTGTATTTAGTGTTTTTAGTGAATGACTATGGTTCTCTTTTTTCTTCAGTGGGCTCATATCTTCTGTTAATAATGCAATCCAAAATCTTTCCCAGATGCCAATGAAGTTCGTAAGCCCATAACTTGCACTATCTACACTTTTTCCATCTTTAGTCATTACAAACCTCCCCCATTCTCTACAGTTTCTCAAAAACCAACTGGATTTCAAAAATCTTATTTTCAAATTCTCTCTGTATCATTCATCTAAGTCAAGAAATTTGATTTAATGCAGACCAATCAGGTGCTTTCTAACAGGCTCTGATATTAAATTTCCTAACTTTGTCTATCTTTTCCTGGCCAAAGACCTATTTTCTTGTCAGAGAAGACAGGGGTAAAATAGGAGTGAGGAATTCTTTCACATCATTTAGGGCTCTGTTGCCAATGACAGAAAATCTAGATCATGCTGGCTTAGACAGAAGAAGGAATGTAATCAATCATGGCTGGAAAGGCAGAGGTAGTCTAGGTGGAAGAATGTTTAATCCAGGGCCTTAAAATGTCACCAGAACCTAGTTTCTCCCCATATTTTAGCTCTGCTTTTCTCCATTCTAGCTTCATTTTTAGTCCCATTGTGGCAGCAAGATGGCGGCCAGAAGGTCAGTTTTATACCATCCCAAGTTGTAGCTCAAAGGAAGGAGAAGTACCCCCCTACAAGATATAAACAGAGTCCTGAGACTGAATGTCACTGATCCAAACTGTGACATTAGGTGTGCGTTAGGTGCCCAGCTATGAACAAAATAACCACAGCCAGAGTAATGGAAGTTCCTGATGGACTTAGAGCTCACATGCTCATCAGGTGAGCCAGGAATGGAGTCAATGCTACTACATCACTGGACTGAGCATGAAGGAAAATAAAAATCAAGAAACATTTATTGAAATAAGGGAAAATGAATACCAGATCTCTTAAAAAAATGTTTACTGTATCTCACTTCTCCATCAATAGCCCATCAATTGTAAGTAGCAAACCATTCTTTAATATCTTCTTCAGGCATTAACTGAAGAACATCTTTCTGTTTGCCACAGCCCTGCAACACTAAATATCCTGCGGCTTCAGCCCCGCTGACACTCTTCCTCAGGTACACACCACTTTCTTATAGCCACCCTGGGCTAAGTGCTCACACCTTGCCTCCTCTGTGAAATAAACCTCATATTCATCATACATCCCCAGTAGCTCAGGGCTTTGTCTCCTCTTCCTCTGTGGCATCAAATGCCATTCTCTCCCCTGCCCATTTCAGCTCCTGGTAATCCAGAAGGTAATCTCTTTTCAAGAAGATCCAAGTTTATCCTCTTCAAAAATTTTCATTCTTAAACTGACTCACATGACATTGCCAATATTTGACTTTTTTTTTTACCCAGAAAAATGGCAATTTCTATGGTCAACCCAATAGGCCTCTCCTGAGACACAGTTTCTCCTCTTTCTTGTCTTCTTCTGCTACATTCTTCCAATTTCCCAGATTCTGATTCATGTTTCCACTTTTTTCTACCTTGTTGGAATCTTGTCCTTCTTGGTCTCCTTTTTGCATTGGCCCTTCCATTCTGCCAAGGCATTCTTCCCTCCAAGCTCACACTGTGCGTATCTTCCTAAGGATGGGGAAATAAATTCTGCTTTGCTATCCAACTTGTCTTTCTACGTTAGAAGTATTCCACAGTAGTGTGTGTTTGGTTTGACAATGATAACGATCCGCATTTTACAGATCAAGACATGGGTGTTCAAAGAGGTTGTATGGTTTTCTAATTAGTACCAGAAATGCATCTGGTAGCCAGGTTCTAATTCAGTTGCTCTTTTTTAAGATATATTGGATTCTCCTAACTTCTGCAGTTTTTTAATTGCAGAAACAGCAAATAGCAGTAAGTGCTTCCTTAAACATACCTGATCAATTTGGTTTCATTTATTAACATAAATAGTAACATTAGCATTTGCACAGTGCCTTACAGTTTATAAAGCACCTCCATCTTTTTTATCCCATTTGTTCCCAACATGAAAATGCCTGAAGTAAGTATTATTATCTGATGAAAAAACTGAGGCTAAGAGCATTCAAGTGGCTTGCTAAGAGTCTTGCAGCTGGTAATGAATGAGTCTACACAAGACTCAAACCCTGGACCTGTGCTTCCAAAGTCAACCCTCCTCTCATCTTCCATGTTGACCCTAAAACCCTCACTGGATCTTGCTCATCATGGGGCCACACAGTATTCTCAAAGCTATAAGAAAAAGGAAATTTTTAGGCCCAATGCCATGACCTAAATTTGCCTAGTTATGGACAGAGTGATTTATCCCCACCTGAGAAATCAGAAAGGGCACCAAAACAAGAGCCTGAGAAGCACAGAGGCAGGAAAAATGAGAACAGGGGTAAAAAAAAAAAAGTATAGCGAGTGAAAAAGAGGACAATACAAAAGAAAAACCAGAAGAGAAATTGTGATCGCATAACAGACAGCAGAAAAGACAGTGAGACAGGACAAAATAAGCATATATTTTTTTAAAAGAAAAGCAACAACAAACACATTATCCTAAAGCCCACAGGTGCCAGCAATTCAAATAAACATATAGCAACTAACAGAATTAACACAGCCTTAAATAGCCTGGCTCACCAGATGTGGGCTCCTATCAGGGTTCTATAAAATGTAAAGTTATTACAGATTAAACCATTAATCATCTGTTCGGAGACTATCTCTGGCTGCAAAATCCCATTCAGTTTTAAATGGCTAATAATCACAAAGGGATGTGGATTGTAATGTGCACAATGATGTTCTACCCAATCCTTTTTCCTTTAAATATGTGTTCCACTCACCCCGTTCTCCTGCTTTCCTTCCTCCCCACTAGAGATGCCATGAGAAAAGAAAGGTGGGATAGACCAGTCGGTCTCAGAGTTCTCAGCAGCAGGTGAGCTTCTCCATGGGCAATGGAGAGCCAAATGGAGAACCAACATGCCAGCGGAGAAGTAACAGATTGAGGGGAAAGGAAGATGGTGTAGAAAGAACCAAGTCAAACAACACAGAAGACGCCAACACATAGGAGGATATTGTGATGGGCTTTAGTCAGCTCCCTGGTCCTCATAATAGAGACACTATTCATGCAACTCAGCCTTGATTTGGCTTTTTCCTCTACTGCACTGTGCTTCATCCAACAACAGTAGCTCAGTAATGTCAAGGACAGAGGAAAGGAGAAATAAATGTCCTGACAAGGAGGGTCATTGGAAACCGAAATCGGAGTTAGAAGGAAGCACTTTTCTGCAGAAACCTAAAGATTGAGAGAGGCACTCTCCTGGCCCAGTGCTAAAGCCAATGGACCAGCCTTCCCAACTCTTCCTCATCTCCCTAGGACAAAAAGATGAATCAAGTAGAAGTAGTAGATGGACTAACTTCAGTTCTCAAGGAATTTAAAGCCTGACGGACAAGCTGTCAATCTATGTCATTCTACTACTTCAGATCCTTCAATGGCTCTCCATTACCCCAAGTCCAAGGGTAGAGTGTGATATAAAGCTCTCTGTGACCTGGCCCCTACCTAACTTTTCAGATACATTTTCAGAACTCCTGATCTTATATTTTGTGCCCTGACATTGGCAAACTGTTTGTAAGTTCCTCACCCAGACACCACGACGTGCCCTGTCTCTGGGCCCTTGCTCATGCTGCCCCATCACCCCGGAGCACCACTTCTTCCTTGTTCATTTCTACCTGTCTTCAAGCCGCCCTTGGGCATCATCTCCTCCACAGCGTTTTCCTGAACCCCATGATATACTAAGTCCTCCTCCTCGGCAGCCCCACCGCACCTGTGAATGCCTCTTTTTTTGTGCATTAACTGCTTTTCCTTGAAATTATATTTGTGTGTCTCCCACTAACTGTGAGGTCCTCTGAGGCAAGAACTGTGTCTGATTCATCTCTGTGTCTTAGCACACTCCTTGGCATACTGTATTTTTTCAGCATATACCTGTGGATCTAAACTCTGCCACATTTTAGAGCTCCATGAGGTTAGCTCAGTAATGAATTAATGTATTTATTTGTTCCAGACATGCTTATTGAGTGTTTTATTTTATGCCAGGAACTCTTCTAGGTGCTGGGGAAACACCTGTGAACAGATGAGGCCTTTGTCCTCAGGGAGCTTACATTTTTGTAGAAGGGAGATTGACAGTTGTCAAATAAACCAGTGTCCAAAGGAAACAGACTAGGTAATGACTGAGGGTGGGTAGGATGGGTTATTCCAACTTCAATGAAGATGAGAGAATTTTAGTAAGGCAAACCTCAGAATAAAGTTGTGTTTTTCCCCCAGAGAGTGATTTGGTAATACGGGAAATACAAACATACGCACGTGCTAATGTATATTCACTTACTCTTAAATTTATTTCATAAACTGTTTTATAAGAATGATTACATAATCCTTAATCATAATTATTGTAGCAAAACATCACTGTATATTTATATATGGTTTCACTTTTACGTATATTATTTTATTTGTTCTTAAGAACACAACAGAGGTCTTATCATCTCCATGTTATAGGTTAGGAAACTGAGGCTCAAATAAGACCAGTGGCTTATTCCAGGCCATATAGCCCGTAAAGTAATAAAGCTGGTATTCCCAATCAGGTTTTCTGATTTTAAACCCAGTATTCTTTTCATTTATACTATGATGCCTCCTCAAAGCCTTTTCAATCCCATTCTTCTCAGAGTGGGTTCCAACCCATTTCTTTTAGTCTTGCTGGGCCTTTTTATGTAATACTTCACTCATTTCAGATAGCTGGGAGGTTCCTAAAAGATTCAACTATTGCCATGTCTGGATGTTCTTTAATGATCCCAAGAAAGTCACATTGTTAATAGTGCCTAAGAGCATTTATCTAAAAGCTTTTTTTTTAACTTACAAACATGTGATTTCATTTGGCAAATATTTATTGAGCGCCCACAAGGTGCTAAGAACAATTCTAAGAGCTGGGGACACAACAAGAACAAAAATATGACAGACATGTTAAAACACAAAAGCACGAAGAGGTACAAGGTGGGGATTTTTGTGATGCTTGAGTGGACACAAATATTGAATTGATAACTAGGGCATGCAGAGTACTTCAATAATTGGATGATAACATGGACCCTCTCTGTCACACTTTTACTGTGGAATCAAGTTAGAAGCTGTGTGCACAGGTGAAATCCACAATCATTTTGACTCGAGTGGAGCCAGCAATATCACAAAAACAAAAAACCCAATCCAAAAATGAGCAGAAGACGTAAATAGACATTTCTCCAAAGAAGACGTACAGATGGCCAAAAACTACATGAAAAGATGCTCAACATCACTAATCATTAGAGAAATGAAAATCAAAACCACAATGAGGTATCACCTCACACCAGTCAGAATGGCCATCATCAAAAAATCTATAAGCAATAAATGCTGCAGAGGGTGTGGAGAAAAGGGAACCCTCCTACACTGTTGGTGAGAATGTAAATTGATACAGCCACTATGGAGAACAGTATGGAGGTTCCTTAAAAAACTAAAAATAGAACTACCATATGACCCAGCAATCCCACTACTGGGCATATACCCTGAGAAAACCTTATAATTCAAAAAGAGTCACGTACCACAATGTTCACTGCAGCTCCATTTACAATAGCCAGGACATGGAAGCAACCTAAGTGTCCATCGACAGATGACTGGATAAAGAAGATGTGGCACATAATGTACAATGGAATATTACTCAGCCATAAAAAGGAATGAAATTGAGTTACTTGTAGTGAGGTGGATGGACCTAGAATGTAATGTCATACAGAGTGAAGTAACTCAGAAAGAGAAAAACAAATACCGTAGACTAACACATATATATGGAATCTAAAAAAAAAAAATGGTTCTGAAGAACCTAGAGGCAGGACAGGAATAAAGACGCAGGCGTAGAGAATGGACTTGAGGACATGAGGAGGGGGAAGGGGAAGCTGGGACGAAGTGAGAGAGTGGCATGGACATATATACACCACCAAATGTAAAATAGATAGCTAGTGGGAAGCAGCCACATAGCACAGGGAGATCAGCTCGGTGCTTTGTGACCACCTAGAGGGGTGGGTTAAGGAGGGTGGGAGGGAGACACAAGAGGGAGGGGATATGGGGATATATGTATACATATAGCTGATTCACACTTTGTTGTACAGCAGAAACTAACACAACATTGTAAAGCATTTATACTCCAATAAAGATGTGATAGATAGACAGATAGATAGATAAAAGAGTGGAGCCAGAACTTTCAGGTGTGAAGTAACTGTAGTTCCAAAGATAAAAACTATTTTGTGCCACACACAAAGTATCAATGATCTGGAAGAGAAATCCCATAAGGTCTTCACCATGTCCCTATTTTGAAAAAAATGAAACATAAAAGCACCCAGCTCAGCTTAAGGCCGTTTAGAGCCACAAATGGCCAGAGGTGACAGAAAAAGAAAGAAAGAGAAAGAAAGAGATAGGGAAGGGAAGAAGAAGTTGTAAAATAACGGCTGACTGTTCTAAGGGGAAATAGTTAAAGTGGGTAAGTGGGATTTATCAAGGAGGGAAGTCCCAACATAGCTGGAAGCTTTTAGTGTTTACGAAATTGTCAAAGAGAAATGCCAGGAACAAGAGAAGAATTTCCTAGACTTTCCCACAGAAAAGTGAATTATGATTAAATGGAAAGAAAGACTATGCCAGGATTTCATTAAACTCAAAGCTATCTGTTTAAAGCACTCAGACAAATGAGAAGGCCTCCCAACTCCCTTAGAAAGACCATACTATATACGTAAAGGAGAGATGGTGCAAAAGTTTATATTAAGTTCTTGTTTCGCCTACCACCTCCTTCACTGTTTTGGACTTTCTTTCTTCTAACTTGATCTGGATTTAAATTCTGCTTAGCTGCTAGCAAAGATATGTGCATATTTTTATTACTATTACCGTTATTTCTGTCACTGACACTGGTTTTCAGAACTGCCTTTAATTTTTAAGCTATTAAGTGCCACTTTTCACAGACTTTTGAAGCTGTCTGCTCTCCATCTGGACAGTGTAGTATGTGAGTACGTGTGTGTGGGTGTGCGTGTGTGTGCAGACTTTATTTACTTTAGGTTCTGCATGGATAAAATCATCAGAGATATCTTCATGTTTTTATGAGACTTGTTTCAAAATATTCACGGGCATCCTTCCTGATTGATAGATCTGCGGTTGGGAAATTGCTCCTTTGTCTCAAAATACATAATGGAGAGATAGTTCAACATAATTGTGTGCAGGCGAAAATTAGTCCTAGAGGCCACCCCTAGACCCAGTCCAGGAGAAGCTCCAGGCTCAGGGCTGCTTCACGACAAAAATGGACGAGCTCTCCACAGCAGTCAATGCCTAATTCATTCCTGAGCTACAAACGTGGAACAAGAATGCTCCTATCTGGGCTTCCCTGGTGGCACAGTGGTTGAGAGTCCGCCTGCCAATGCAGGGGACACGGGTTCGTGCCCCGGTCTGGGAGGATCCCACATGCCGCGGAGTGGCTAGGCCCGTGAGCCATGGCCGCTGAGCCTGCGCGTCCGGAGCCTGTGCTCCACAACGGGAGAGGCCACAACAGTGAGAGGCCCGCGTACCTCATGAGAGTGCAATTCCAATGGAGTGTGATTTAATGGTGTTTAAGAATCTTTCAGGGTTCATTAGACAGAGTAGTTTATACCGTTATTCTATTCAAATAGGAGTGAATCCCAGGGAAGAAGTGCGCTATGTCTACTGCAATTCCGTCAGGAATGACCTGTGGAGACCCTGTAGCCAGCAGAAGCCTAGGTAATGTCCAGCAGAGAGAGGAAAACTCTCTAAGACTTTTCTCCTGTCATTTTTCCTTCAGAACAAGAACAATACAAAGCTGTAATTGGATTTTTCCCTCCTTTGTCATGTCTCTCCTTCCTCCCCCTTTCCCTCAATGCACACATGGTTTATTGTAGCAAGGCCCAGCTCAAATATCAATTCTTCTCCAATGCTGACTCCCACCTAAAATGTATCTGTTTCCTCTGCTCAATTAGATCACTTCATCTGTGGCACTGAACACACAGTGCCCTGAGCTATAATTATTCCCTTACAGATCTCATCTCCCTTCCCAGATTACGAAGTCTTCAAACACGGAGACCGTGGTTTGCAAAGAGCCATTAAGGTTAGTTACCACACAAAAAAGGTACCCAATGATTATTTGATAAATGTCTCCATTCAATAAATAATTATTATGCACCTGCTCTATGCCAGGTATAACAGACGCAACTCCTGTCTAGACACGGCTCACAGCCAAGTGGCGTGAGTGAATGCACGTGCGATGCCATCTCATATATAACTGATGTGCAACAAATTTCAAATAACCATAATGAGAATAAAACATGTGCCCTGAGAGGAGGCTCATAACATGTCACAAGGGATGTTTATCTACAAGAAAGAACACTGTTAGCTTCTCAAGGAATTTCCACAGGGAAATGGTATAGCTATCTTAGGCAATCAAGCTTAGTTTAGATTAAACAAAAAAGTGCAGTGCACTGCTCTGATGACACTGTGTGCTGAAAGAACTCCAGCAGATCAAGTCTGATTTTTTTTGCCTCAACAATTGACCTTAGAGATTGAACTTACACTTGACTGAAGCTCCACTGCTCTCAGACAGAGGTCTCAACACATTAGCTACAATAGTAATAAATGAGTAATGGTAAAGCTCCACTGCTTTCTCACAGCTGCTAGCTCTCGGGGAGGAAAAAAAAAAAGGAAAAACGAGTCTTCTGGGCCTTAATGTTATATTCTGAGAACTTTCCTTCATCTCGAATAATGAGACTCTTGGGAACACCAAGCTTAGCAAAGGTAAAATAATACATAAGTTATGTTTCAGACAAGACACACAACCACAAATTGAGCCACTTTTAGCTAAGGCTTCCCTACTTGCCAAGTCAAAAATACAAAATCAAACTTCACACAGGTCTAGTTCCTTGTGATTTCAAAGTCCTTTCGTCTGAGTTATTTCATGTAATTTATAAAGCACAGCTACCTGTGGGATCAGGTTCCTCATTAGTTAGATGAGGAAACAGAACCACAGGGTACTTAAGTGGTGAACCCAAGGTCCTGCAACCAGCTTAAACTGGGATCAAAACCTAGGGCCTCTACTTTTAAGTCCAGAGTCTTTTCTGCTACAACCTATGGCCTCACAGAATAGATCAGAGGACAGATCCAGTCACTGAACTGAAAATTTCATTTGTTCTTAGACAGTCAGTGCATTAAATGGAATGGGTGAACCTTACCTCTTTAAGGCAGCCCATGAAGTTGTTGCTGACGGGTGAGCCTGGCAAGTCAGCGGTGCTTGGGCTTCCTCCCACATAGAAGAAGTCATCTGAGCCCAGCATGGTGTAGTCCTCTTGAGTGTAGCCAGTCGTGGTAAGGATGCCATCCACAGAGATTGTCACCTGGTGGAGGGACATAGGGACAAAAAAAAATCCCAACAGTGACCTTACAGTCCTATCAAAATCCAGGGGCTTCCCCTACCAGTGGCATCACTTTCATTAAGATTTGGGTGAGGTATTCTCTCTAATTTGGATTGCTTTTTGGTATGTGCAGCCAAGTTCCATTTTCTGGTCTGCCTCCCTGTGGCCCAAGCCTCCAGTGTCTCCCTGCAGACTCCTGGGAGAGTTCTTCCGGAACTGCCAAGCTGAGCAACTCGCTCTACCCATTGCCCTCTTCACTCAGTCAGGCTAGAAAATGGAACTATCCTCAGACGTCTCAGTTCATTGGTAAAATGAGCATTTACTTTTGAAAGATTGTCATTTATAGTGGTCGTGAGAAACAGCAAAGGAGATGTTTGACAATGGGGTTTGTTAGGGGGTTGGTCTTTGGTTGTTGATGGTTTTTTTCTTTTTCTTTTCTTTTTCTTTTTTTATTTGTTTCTTTTTGGGCTCACACCACGCTGACAAACATGCATTCAGGGAGGGAAGGAAAAGGGTCTTGATTTTGATGAGTCATGGGTGATACATGCCACGGACTACCCAGGACACCAACCCCTGTCCTCCCTTGTGTGCCATCACCACCAGCCAGAGAAGAAATGATCCAAACCAAAAAAGGCAACGCTAACAAAAAGAATGATGAGGCATAATAGCCAAAATAATAACAATGCCCACAGGAAATAGACGGCACCCATACACCCAACATCCAGGAAAGGAGCAGAGGGCACAGAGAAGAGATGGGGCCTCGAAGCGTGCACACACCGTACACTGACACACCCATGCGAAAACCATCTGGAGCCAAGAGAGAAGGCAGAAGAATAAAGGGAGGGAAGTGGGACAAGGGTGAAGAGCACTAAAGAAGAGAATCAAAATCCACTTCACACTTACATGCACTAAACCAACTGAAAAACAAGATGGGAGTGAAAAGAAGAACACACACTCAAAACTAAAGGGTAGTCTTTCCCCCGCCTGCCACCCTCCCTTACTAACAAAAAAGAAAAGAGAAAGTCCAAACCCAACCCCAAAATATATGAAGGGTGAGAGGAGCATGAAGAAGCATGGAGACAAAAGAGAGAGAGAGGAGAACGTGGAGTGGGGTTGATGACTGGTAGGTTGTTAGTACTGAGGAGGAAAACAAGGGAACAGATTCTGACGCCCATGAGGAAATTCACGAGACAGGAACATGCCATGCAGAGTTTGTACGGAGAACACAAATTGGCACAGCTCCCTTTGGCCAAGGTGGGAAGTACGGTGAAAGGAGGGAAAGGAAGAATACAGGAAGTCGAGTACTTTCCTCCCCAGATCACCTGTGGCAGCCGTGGCCACACAAAAGGGAAAGAAAAAAGGGATTCGGGAGTGGGGAAGGGGGAAAAGAAAGGAGGACGAGTGAGGGGTAGGAAGACACGGAGAGAAGAAAGTCCTCAATAGAAATCTCTGTTGTCCCTAGTCGATAACTTGGAACTCGCAAAATAAGAAAACAAAACAAAACGAATTTAGCTCAACAAAGAACATTTCTTTAAAAAAAACTTTTTTTTAGGAAAAAAAAAAATTACAAAGTAGAGAAAAGGAAAACTGTCCCAACCAAACTCATCCAAATATTGTCAGGACAGGTGCATCCCCTTCCATTTTCTTCTTAAAGAAAAAGAAAGGCTCGTATTTAATTCAACAGAAAATTTTAAAAGAAGAAACAACTCTAAAGAGGATAAAAGGGGGTTTGGGGAGGAAAAGGGGGGCAACACACGGCAAACCCAAAAAAAGAGACAATAAGAATGATATCTACCAGACAATGTAGTTTGTTTACCATAGCGTGTCCGATGCCTGAGTGCTTTGCGGAAAAGGGGGAAGAAAGGAAATTAAAAATTGTGAACAGAACGATTGTTAATTAAAAAAACTAAAAACAAAGATGAGTCGTTAGGGTGTTAGTACATTCGTCGGTTAGTAAAATGACACATTGCATGAATGATCTTGTGTTAGTTTTTCAAAAAAAAGGCACCCGACACAGAAAAAGAGAGTGGGGGAAGACAATGAGACCAAGACTCTATGGAAAACCTGGGGACCTGGGGCACAGCCAGGAAAGGAGCTGCAGTCCACCTTGTCTTTGTAACTCCCCTCTTCTCCCAAACACACTCAGACCAGACCTCACCCCACTCAGAATTAGCATCATACTTACTTTCCAAGAGCTGTTCTGAAAGAACACCGCCCTGCTCCCTTCCCACCCTCTAGCACAAACACAATCCATCTGTCCTGAAAGAAAAGACCCCCAAGGTTTATCGTTCCACACGTAGATAAATCGAGAGAGCTGAAATACCAATACTTTGGGGATTGCTTTTTCACATCTGACTCTGATTACATGCATGGACAATCATGATTTTCTCCTAGGACAAAAAGATCTTAAAACATTTACAGATCACATCTAGCACAGGAAGGCTACGTATGTAGTTTACTCTGGGTTTCCATGGGTAAAGATCCACGACCCCCTTGATTTTGTGGATTTGTGCAGCAGGAGGGCAACTTTCTCCTCTTTCCTGTTCTCTCAGGTTTAAATAACTGTGTCGTTAGAATGCATCAAAAGAGTTGGAGTCTCCTTCACTAGCCAGTAATGTTACTTTGTTTACTTTGCCAGAATGTCTCCTGTTAGAATCACTCTCCCCTCATTCCTCTTTAAGAATGCTTTTCAAGCTTTTAAGCAATTTCTTGCTTGGATAGCAGAGAGAACTGGCAGGTTAAACATGATTAGAGAAGCCCTACAATTAGTCTTTTCTTCGCTGTTTTCAAATGTTAAATTGCCAACACACCATGAGCTGGGAGGCTGGAAGGCTAGAAGATGGTTAACCCCAGTTTTGTGTTTGCGGTTTGACTAAAGTGGCATATAAAAGTAAAGCACTTCCTGTGATGGCCATGACCATGGACTCAGGTCCTGGTTATAATTTAGAACAGATAATCCACGTTCCCTCCATTAATCAGAACCCCCAATAAAGTACCTGACCTTGGCCTGACTTGGCCCAAAAGCAGAACCGTAGCAGATGACCAAAAAGGAAGAAAGGGGGAAAGTTCTGCTCCATTTGGTAAGGAAACCCCGAGTAAGCTTTCCTCAGATGAATCTTTACCACAGAAGCCATTCAACCTTACCAAAAGAGTAGGCGAGACTGCCACCAGCTTATTGTCAAATATTTATGAAGTGATTTACAGTTTAACTGAAATAGACAGGGGCTTCCCACCCCTTCAAATGTATCCTAGGGAACTCAAAAAGATGTTATAAATGTACTTTTAATGGGAAAAATAATAATCTTAGCTGACTCAGGGCTGAAAGGATTGTATTTGCAAAATCAACTCTGCTTTTCTGAGATTTTTTTCCTCTTTCAATAAATTGCATTTGGATGCAAAATTCAGTGCAAATTCCGATGAGGTCCAATTTTAGGTGCATTTTCTCTAAAAGATTCATACTCCTTCTGCCGAGAAATGCCCCCAACACCCTAGGGCCTCAGTAGCCTTGTCGTGAGAGCTCTACTTAGCTGCATCCATGGGGACAGACAGAGGCAGTCACCTTTGAAAGAATCCTCAGCATGTAAATCACGTGCACGTCCCAGCGAGTCTAGCGCCCAGACCATGGATGAGCTCATAATCCTTCTGGAACATACGGTGCTCTGCTCATTTAGCCACCACACGTGGAGGACTGTAATCACCATCTCACAAATGGAAACTGTGGTGTGGAAAGGTTAAATGCTCTGTCCAAGGGCACAGAGAGGAGTCGGGTCTTAGAACTTGGACGAGAAACCCTGTAGTGTTGCCTTCCTCTGCTTGTTCAGACTAACTCAGCACAACCAATATTTGAATTACAGTTTGGTTCATCCCCATTTCAGTGTAAAGGACTGAATTAGGGCCCAACTCTATTTTAGAAAAGTGTTTTTAGTGGAAATGAAAGTGAGCCTTTTCCGGCTAATTGGAATCGTTCTAGAACGGCAAAGAAGCATGTGGGGTGGGAGAGAGCGAGAGAGAAACAGACTGGCTGGTGAGAACCACAACCTGATTCCGCTCCCCAGTACGTGAAAATCCCCCCTTAACTGACTAATGGCAGAAGGGTATTACTGTGCAACTGCCAGTCAAAACCGACAAAAGGTCATATTCTCCTTTTTGGTCTAGTCTCTGCTACTCAAACCTTTCAAGCCCTTCTATGTTAGCAAATGAAAATTTGATGTGGGCTCTTTTGGCCACTGAGGGGGACTCTCCTGTAAGTACAGGTGGGGAATGATGAAAGGAAACATAAGCAACAGGATTCTTTGGCCTTGCAGGAAAAACACAGAACGGTGATTCAAAAATGTTCGACCTGTGTGTATGAAGATGACGGGGGATTCTAACTCTTAGGATTTGGCAACTTCATCACAGATAGAATAGCATCTCCATCCACGGGGCTTCCTTGACATGCTTAAGTGTGGAAGTGGGTATTTCGAATATTGTGTGCCTCCAATGTGGAGGAGCCTTCTCCCTTTACTGAGCATTATTAAGGAGTTACACTTTTATCAAACAGAAAACATAGGCAAACACCTGTCAGTTCTCATGCTTTCATGTTTACATTAGGAGGCATTAAATCAATCACACTGCAGAAGAAAATTTGATAAGCACCTTCTGGAAATTTACATAATGCTTTCTGATTTAATAAAGGATGAATGCTGTCCCACTGAGTTTAATGACAAATTCACAAGTAGAAAATCCAAGTGAAAACAGAACCTGGAAAAGGCAGTCTCAGAACAGACCTTGACTTTTACAGGAAGTGTTTGTAATTTTTTCCTGATGTGGGCTGGTGAGGTATTCTTACTGTTGTTATTGTTATCACTATTATTAGTTATGAAATGGAAAACAACTTCACTGGGCTAAGGCTTTCTGAGAGTGTTGTCACCTGACGGAGTTGCCTGCTGAGAATCAGCAAGCGATGGGAGTTCTCAAGCACGTACAGAACCAGGAAAGGCTGCTCCAAAGTTGACTTTTTTATGTGGGTCCTTCCACTTTCCAGGCCTCCTAGTCAACTGAAGAGTGTCAGAGGTAGAGACAGGGGCAATAAAGTACACCACAACACCAAGGAACAGAGAAACAAAGGAATTCAGAAAGATCGCAGCTAATTCACTCCAAGGCTAGAGGTTAACACAACGACCCAACAGAAAGAATAAAAGTGGACAAGGGGTTGGTAAATTAAAAGGAAGAGAAAAAGAAAGACTTCTTCTGGAAGGAATTAAAATTATGGCATCATGGCCATGGCTAACTTAATTAAAAAGAAAAACATATATTCAAAGAATGAGAAAAATCTACCAAAAGCTGCGGAAACAAAACGCTCTCCCTAACTGATTTAGCAATAGTACAATATTCAAAGGTAATCAAGAAAATGATACAAAGAAAAGCAAAACAAAAGGAAAGTATTTATAACTTTTATCTATACAACTGAATTTTTTTTTCTTAAATAACAAGCACAAATGGAAAATTGAAGTAAGAGAAGAAACATATTTTAATAATTATCCTTGTGAAATTGTAAAGGCTGGGAGAAAGTTTGACTTCGACATATCCAAACCCATAGGGTATCTCTACCCCTCTCCATGTAACCTAACCCACCACCTACTTCACAGACTTCCTCCCCAGCCACCTAAGAGGAGCCTCTGGGCACTCTCTCCCCTCAGCCATTACCTGCCGGAGGTTGCGTGTCACTTTGACATCATGCCAGGCGTTGTCATTGAATTTTCCATTCACTGGCTCCACAATGGCCTCAAAGGCCCCAGACCCCAGGTTAATGACCAAGGAGACTGCGCCATCCTTCAGAGCCAGGTTGACATAGTCAGCCGACTTGCCCGTGTGCAGGATGAGCCCGTTCCGCTGCCAGGTCTTAAAGGACAGGGTGATTTCATCACTGCTGCTCTGGATTGGGTTCTGAGACAGGTCGTAGCACAGGTACTCTGAGCCTCGGAAAGTGGCCACATTCTCCTCTCGAGCTACAGAGAAAGAAAAGGGGAAAGCAATCAACACTTGACTGGCATGAGCCAGGTCTATGCAAATACCAAACAGAACACACTCACACGCACGCACGCACACACACACACACACGCACACACGTACATGCACACACACGCACACAGGGCAGTGTCCCTGCCAGAGGCTTGATACCAGCACAACACCCCCTCCAACTATTCCACAAGACTCGTATCTAAGTACTAGGGAAACTAGCAGAGAAGGTAACTGCAGAGAAGTTATATGTCCACACAGGGGTAGAAGACTAACACGGTGGTGCAGGAAAGCTTGCTACCTTTCCTTCAAATTTTCTCAGAGAAAAGCCTAAAGGGAAATTTCATGCAAAATGGTAAAGTGAGGTTTACTTGCTTTTGCATCAATATTGGCTTTTAAATGCTTGTAGAAGAGCTGGTTTAGAATGGATAATTAACTGTTCTGACAAAGGGTTCTTTAGCTCTAGGTACCTTTTATTGAACAATAACTAAAAATCAATTAGCCTGAAAGATTTGGCTCTAATTTCCATCCATTAATAACCCAGCTAACTTTGGTTTCCATGGTAGAGTCCTGTGCCCAGTGGAACGTGACTGGGTTTTTAAATAGGAGGTTGGACCTGAGGAAATGATTGAGCAGATGAGGAAAAGGGAACAGAATGGAATTTGGTAATATGTTTTGATAAGACAACAATACTTCCCTTAAAGTCAAAGGGACCTCTGCCCTAGAGGTCTCCTGTTTGAGATGGCCTGGTCTGACCACCCTACAGAACATCTCTCTCCATAGGACCAGGGGTCCACAGAGCCAACATGGCATTCCACTGGGACTCATACTCTCTTTCAAGACCATATTTGAGATCCTGGGGTCCTGTAATTCCCTACCCAAAGAGCCCCAAGTCTGTTTCCAGGGGTTGTGCAATCCTCCTTCCTGGATCCATTTTCTGAAGGCAAATCATGCTATCAGTGTTTATACCTCAAGGTCTGAGGGCTAGCCCTGGGGGACTGTTTGCACAGGTTTGGACAGAGCTTTGCCATGTGGGTCGAGGCATCCACGTGCATTTATACCAGACCTCTGTGATACAGGATGGAGCTGAATGTGGGCAGAGGAAGGGGAAAGGCCACAGGCTGAGGACCAGAGGGGCTGGCTCTCCCTGTGTTGGTATTTCCCAATGCACAACTCCTAGGAATCCAAAAACTCTAAGTGAGAACCTGACTTAACCAGGTAGTGTCAAAGATCTATTTTTCAAGGTTAAGAGAAAAGAATGTATTTTATTTAATTATTTGTTGATTTGATTTATAACATAGACACTCAGCATGTACACCTCCATTTGTCCTCTTGTCAGGCAGCCTCATTTAGAGAGTGGCCTACTTCGTATCAGTGTTGGTCAAAAGCACCTCCTCAATGAAAAGAAATAGGCGACAATACAAGTTTAGATATGCAGCTTCCCTTTAAAGAGGGGTGGCAGGGTCTGCAAAGTAAGGTTGAGGGGACTCTATTTTCCCTTCTAGACCTACACTTCCGCCTTAGTCACCAAAGCTTGTCCACATTAATTCATAACCTTATTGACCATCATAGTCCTTGGTAAGTTCCCTAAGTAAAATCAAATAAGCATTTTCTCATCATGAGGTAAAGGAGTCACTCTTACAACGTGAAGAGGTGACCACCCAACATATACTGTTGAATTCATTGTAGCATCACATCATTAAAACATGAGCCTTAACATCACACTCCAGAGAGTTAGAAGAGATTAAGTGTGTCCCATATCTTCCAGAGGGCCTCAAGGATGTGTGTACACCTACACATTTCTGTTTGCACACACACTGGTATAAGCAAAAGGGACTTGTCCACCTCTAGGGGACCAGTGTTGTTTTACACATATAAGTAGCGAGTACTACTCAGCACATAACCCATGCCAGACACATTTTACCAAAATTAGTTCCCCCAAAATCACAGAGCAGAAATTTGGCACTATCTGTATGTTTGAGACGGGTTCATCCATGCAATCCCCTACTGCCCTATTTTCACGATCTCTCATTTCTAAAGAAATGGTCTTGTTAAAATTCAACTGGACAAGCTCTTGTTCAGTAGACTGGACGTAACCCTGATTTAGAGCAGAAGATAGCAAATCGAATTCAGTTATCACCGCTAAGCTCTTTTCCTAACAAAGCAAATGTACACACAGCCAACTACTACGCCTGTCCTTGGCAACCCACGTGGCGTATTAGTGGGAGTCTTCTATGAACATTTAAGCTATACCCTGTGTGCCCAGTGAGCCGAGATAAATGAGCAAGGCAAGGCATGCCTCTAAGAGGGGCCTCAGTTAATCGCTGAGCGCCCTTCAAAGGGGCAACGGCCTGACACAGAACAGCAAGGCACCAGGGTATTATTTAAAGTGCTATGTGTGCTTAATATTTTTTACATAATTAGACTAAGGAGTCTATCAAAATAATAAATTTTAGAGCTATAAAGGATTTTAGAGATTGCCTGATTTAACACCCTTATTTTATTAAGGAAGAAACTGATGACTAGGAATAAGTGAGTTGCCCAAGATCAGACAGTTAGTTCTACTCTGGACTTCTACTGCCTCTGGACTTTTCTCTAAATATCAGTTACCTTTTCTTTTGCCCATCATTCTGGATATAGCACATGCTCCTACTCTGCTTCTCAAAGGGCATGAATGATTCCACTGAACCATGTACTGACTTACAAACCATCACAAACCTTTAATAAACTGAGCCAGAGACCTATTCCTCCTACCCCATGTAAATCACACTTACTCACCAAAAGAAATGTTTCCCTTCCCTGCATCCCCACCCCCCGGAATCAGTGTGTTTAAAACAAAAGAACGTGTTTCATGTGGAAGGCCACAGAAGAAAAATGACACCATTAAGAGAAGAGGCTATCACAGTAAATAAATAACAAATAAAACCAATGTAGGAAAAAAGTTTATGTAAATCACATGCATATTTATGCTAATATCCATGCAAATTAATCAATGAAGATTTTATGTAGCCTTGAGAGTACATTCCTTTGCAAATATCTAATGAAAACCGCTGCAAGAGTTCACAACCTTCCCAATCTCTTCATTCAATGATGAATTTTCCCAGTTTACCCTTTCCCTTTCCCTGGGCTGGAGAAAAACACCAGAGCAGCATCACCCCAGATGCTGGCTGTCTCCTTCACATGTCAACAAACAATAGACCACTGAAAGCTACTCTCTGAATCGTGTGCTAGATAAGCAAAATCATATCATTTTTAATTCATAGGATACCTTCCTCCTGATTGTTACAGGAAGGAGAGGCATTGGCAGTGCATGACCCAGTCTTTAAAAGAGCAAATAAGGGGCTTGCAAGAAGAAAGAGAGAGGACCTTGAAGAAATTCTTCCTTTGTATACTCTCACAACTGACATTTTTCTCCTAAGGTCCCAATCTGTCTTAATTTCCTTCCAGTGGCTAAAGCTCGAGCATTCTCTTGTCACCTTGAAAACCATACCAAGTTGATAGTGAACATAACTAAAAGGTGCAAAACCAAATAGTGACAAACACATTTCTAAGCCCACTCAATTCTCCAAACTCTCCATTAGAAAAATGTAAGACTGCCCCAAATCTGTTTTCTATACTGAGTGTTTCCACTGAGAAGGAGGTTGAAGAGACAATTCAGTCACCTTGTATGTATTCAGGCTAAATAGGTAGAGAAAATGCATGCAGGGGATTATGTAACACAGTAACACACAAGAGCTTAGCACAAAGCTACAGCCTGGCAAAAGGGGAGGCACTGACATGGCTGATGGACTGTTTAGATTCACTGAGATTATATCACCCCAAAGTTTACAATCAATTGCATAAGCATTAAAATAAAAATGTTACTCTCACTGCATGAAAAGCAGAGCTCAACCCTGTATGACAACAAACCGTTTACCCATTATTTGTAAGTGTCCAATTGATTAAACACTAGATGCAATCGAGATAAGTATAACTCAAGGTTTTGAATCAGTGTGTATAAGACATAAAGCACCGATCTTTCAAATGGCTTGTTAATCCAAGTACTGATACGTACGTCGCATTAACAAGCATTTCCTCAGTCCTATTTTCCACTCTCTCCCAAAAAACACCCAACTACTGATTTATGTAATATTTCTATTTCTCTGAAAAATTCCAAAACAGATTAAAATATTCTGTGTCATTTTTTGATTACTATACAACCTAAGAAGTGTGAAGAAATGCATAACACTGTTGACTTGGGCCTGTGGTTCCTGATAGCCTGGTGCCTTAGGCTGTGAGATCAAGGAATCTGGACCTTACTCTGAAGGTTCTGAGGAATGACTGCATAATTTTACTGAGAGGATGAAGGGTCAGATTTGTATTTTTAAAATACAAGATTATGCAGCCCAACTTCTGCTGGGTTGAGAGTGAACTGGAAAGAAATGAGAGCTGAAGGCAGAGAGCCCAGTTAAAAGAAGAGAACGCATATGAACCACTTCTCCAGGGGGTGCCTGAAACTGGCTCAACCTGAATGTTGATATAACCCAGTGAGATTTGCATTTCATTGGGCAAGAATGGACGCAAAAGTTCCTAGAAGACACAACCTAAGGAACTGAGAGGCAGACATTCTGCAAAACCAGAGACCATAGGATACTTAAGATCCAAATGCAACCAAGGAAAACCAAGGGCCAGAGGTAAAAATTGAGGACAAGGACACAGCACTAGGCATGAAAGGGCTCAGGTGAGAACAGGTCAGGAATGGGTAAAGGATTCTATTCACAGTTTTTAAAATATCATATATTTCCAAATGCTCAAATGCTTTCTTAATTGTTGTTTGTATTCCCTCAACACTCTGTGAGGTCACTTTGCTATGATTATATTAATGTAAGGAAGAGGGGGCACACAGTTTACATAGGGCATCCAAGGAGCTTGGAAGCATTTAGGCCAGTTCCAAACCCTTAGCCCACTGATTCTCAGTCCATTGCTTTTGCCACCACAACACACCACCTCGCCAGGAGCTCAAATTCTCAGGGAATAGGTACCTAGGACCCTGTATCTGACATCCTGTGACTGCATGAAGTTCCATGTGTCAAAAGGAGAAACCACTGACAATGACAGGTAAGAGCCCACTCAGGCAACAGGAGCCCACACAGGGGCATCAGGGAGCGGGGCTGGCTCTATTCCAAAATTCCCTAGTAGCAGGTTGGAAAAAGTCAAACTGAGATCACACTCTTCACCGTCATCAGACAGAGAGCCCAAGAAATGGAATTTTTAGGTACCCCTTAGCAGAGCCTATGAAAATGCCAACCCTTCTGGAGTGGCTGCAGGCACTGGTCCTGAGCAGAACACCTGCTGTTCTCTAGAAAGGGAGGGGGAGCCAGCTTCTGAGGACACGCCCCAGAGACAGAGGCAAAACTGTTCTCCTCTTTGAATCATTTGTCCTTCAACTGGCCTCCGCAGCAGCACGGTACTTTAGTCTGTACCAATGCAAAGATAACCCTGGTTGGCCATCCTGGCCGGCCCACCCTGGAGCTAATGAGGCACAAAAACACGAGCTACTGCTGCCCTCCCTGCCAGACAAAGGGATGTCCTACGGTCCTGGGGCTGGCCCGCTGACTCCCTTCCTCTGACCCACAAATTCAGGAGGGACAGCACTGTCCCTCCTCCATTGGTGCAGCTGCAATGTGAGGTTTCAGGTTCTTAAGTTGTAAACTAACATATCACCCAATTCTACGCAGGCAAAGAAGCCATGATGATGATGGGAGAAGCACAAGCCCAAGGCAAGGGGTACACAAAGCAGAAATAAACTTTTTGAGATGGCCACAGTTCCACAGTTGTTCTACTCATTCCCACAGGGACCACATATCCACTCAATTCTGAAAGTCGCCTTGAGCTACAACACCAATTTGGGTTGTTTGCTGGCAAAGGAACAAGTTAAGGCAAATGTGAGTTTGTTCTTGCACAATTCTGTTTTCTTTCCATGCAACCTGCTAAGAATGCAACATCCAGAACAATTTCCACCTCTAAAGTCTTCTTACAAGCTATGTGTAGACAAGACACCCAAGTTAGCTGTTGGGCTGTGAGATTATCGTATTTGCAAAAATGAGGGAAAAACAGAAATCTTTCTACTACATGGAATTCTATTATACATCATCTAAGGACATTTCCTGCTAGAATTAGGAAAGGAACACACTGAGTAAAAAAGGAAAAAGACTGCACAAGTGACTACACTCTTGCTTCTTCCTGTCCCATTTCCCTTACAATGTATTTTAGGGCCAAAGAAAGCATCTGAATAGATCAAACTGCAGAGCCATCCCCCAAGGAGAAACAATGAACCTTTACATGCCACATCCCATCATACAGGTATTTTAAAAGCAGAGTGTACCAGCAGACAGCAAATTGTGTCGTTATGAGTGATCCTGCACTACAAAAGAAAACACACAGGAAATCTGACCTCCTAAGGCCATTTCCAACCCTTATCCTCAGACTCTGTAGGAAAGATGCAGCAGAGAAATAAGTGGACTTTTCCACGCTGCCCTGGTCACTCACTAGCCGGCAGATGCTTCTTGAGAGTGATGAGAAAGAAAATAGTAAATCAAGTTGTCACTTGGGAAAAAAAACAGCCAGCACCCTGGCGAGGGAAGCTGCCTTGAGTCCACAAAAGAATGGCCTGGAAAATCATGCTTCACTGAAATCACTAGAAAGCTAATGGTATCCTAAAGACTGCATTGCTCTCAATTGTATTACAATAAAAGTTAAAATTTCTGTTCATTCATTTAAGGAATAAGTATTTCCAGGCGCCTACTATGCACCAGGTGATGTGTCCAGTGTTGAATGCACTTGAACCACCCAGGAACATGGTGAGTAGGAATAATTAGCTGACATTTTACTGAAGAAGAGAAATTATAAATCTAAAAATAACTCAAATGCTTACTAAGCGCCAAATCCTGACATGGACTCACATTAAACAGGGCATCCTCCTGTAGCTCAGAGTGTAGTGGAAATGTGGATTTGATTACATGGAATTTAACAATAAGGCTTTGAACTGGACAGACCTAGGTTTGATATCCGGCTCTGGAACTTACCTAACTCTATGGAACCTCGGCTTATTACTTAACTTCTCTAATAGCTAGTTTCCTAATCTACAGAATGAGCAAAACCATAGTATATATTTCATAGAGTTACTGTGAGACATGAATCAGATAAAGTTCCTGGCCCAGTTCCCAGCCACAGACGTGTTAGCTGTTGCTGTTGTTGTTGAGAATGCACATATAAACAAGTGATTACAAGTGCAGTAAATGTTTCATAGGTGATACAGGCACACAGAAGAAGGAATAACTGACCCTGGGTGTTAGGGAAGGCTCCATACAGGAGGTCAAACTTAATCTGGGTCTTGAGGTATGAGTAAGAGTTCACCATACAAAAGGAGGGATGAAGTTCTAGTTAAAATAAACAATGTATTCACTGGTGTGATCATTAGAAAAGCACGGGGTGTCCAGGGGATGGTATGAAGTTCAATGTGGCTAAAGTAGCAGGCATGTGAGACTCAAGGTGCAGGTTGGAGTCTTATGTGTCATATTCTTGGGGCTCTGGGGATGGAGAACCAGCATAGGAGAACTTCGGCTTGTGAGTGGCACAATTATACTTGTATTGTATCAGGGGTCCAGTGGGTGGACTAAAGGCTAGAGAGGTAAAGAGGAATCCAGGAGACATCTCCAAGGTGGAATGGAGATTGCTAAGAAACCCTGGCCTGAGGCAACTGTGCTACATCTGCCTGCCCACTTATAATAATTTATGCAATATGTTGTACATTTTGTTTCCCATAACCACCAAATCTATATGAGTCAAACTGTAATTATGCTTCTTTTACTATCAGCTTCTCATTTTAATTGTGGGTCAGTCAATCAGACAATCGTTAAACACAAATGCTGCAGTCTTATCCTGTAGAGGGAATCCCATTTCCCTGCATCCACGACTTCAGGAAAGCATTTCCTCCCCACCCTCCAGAAGGGGGTCATTTGGAGTAACACTTTGACCTTCTCTCACTTACTCATTCACCCGCTCCAATGAAAGAAGTAATTCACCTCCTTGGTGATATAATAAGGGTCTGACACGCAGAGGTCCACATTTCTTATTTAGGTAATCACTGTTTCCATATGACTTGCCTTTCTCTTCCCTTCAGCTCTGCCCTTCCTACAAGGATTGTGAGTTCTCCTATAGGCTGCCCCATGCAGTGAAACCTATCAGAGTAGACTCTGCCCCTGCATAAGAAGGCCTTTGGTTTTCTAGCTCTTCTGCCTATGGCTGTGTGGCTGAGTTTAATTCAGGGGGAAAATTACTAGGAAGCCCAGTAGGACTGCAGATCAAAGCCACATTCTCTAACGCAGCTCTACCAGCAACAGAACTGATATCTGGATCCTTAATCTGACTGCCAATTTGAGTCTTGTGTCTGTTCCTCAATTAATTCAGAACATATGGTTGTCACTTGTCACCTCAGACAACCAGTCCTTGGACTGCTTTCACTCTGATTGGGAAGATAACAGATGTATCTGAAACTACATGAGGTCAATTATAAGTAAATATATCAATTATATCAATAATTTTAAAGCCAGCTTTGTGCCACAGTGTTACTAAAACACATTTCTTAAAGTTACACCAAGGATATGGATGACTAGAATGGTGAAAATTTAACCAGGGTCGCCTTCCTGAAGATAAGTTTTAGATTGAGTTTTGATGTTTTTGAATAAAAAATTATAGAAAATACACACATCTGCAAACCTATATAACCTTTCACCTGTGGTCCAGTCCAAAAAGAATAATCTGCATGTTTATTTTTCTTCAACCAGCATCTTTTATCAAAGTTACAAAACAACTAAGGCAATTGTACTGGAGTACCTAATGGCTGGTTGTGAGACTATATTCTACAGAGTTGATGAGGACAAAAACATTCACTAGAAACACACAGCAGGAGAGGAGAGGAGAAGACTGCGATTTTGATAAAAACCAAATTAATAATAATGAAATATATCTACAGTGATCCTGCAGCAGGAAGCAGATCATCTGAAATGATTTTTTTTTTTTTACAGTGGCACATACACTGACCCTAACTGAATACTCACTGTATTCACACATACTGTTCAGAAAGGAATATAAATGTCATAAAAGGTTCACAGAATCTGGTAAAACTCGAACAGATATTAAGATATTTAGAAGCAATACATAGATTTTTAAACCCATATGGACTTTTAAAATATTTATTTCTGTAAAATTTCTCTTTTCATCTGAGATGAAAACAAGTAAAAACTCCTTCGTAACTAATCATCACTGTAGCATCAGAAGAGACCTTGGAAGATGACCTAATATACCTCTTACCTCAATAAATCTACATTTAAATCATCTTGCTGGTGAAACTCTCCACCTTTAAGTATCCAAAGAAAACAAGATAATTTGGTGTTATGTGAAACTTCCTACAGACATTTCTGGAGCTCAAATGGTTCCTGGTCCAAAAAGAGGAAAGCATATTGAGAGACTGCCAGGCTCCATTTGGGTGATCAACAGGGATGTAAATATTTCCTTCATTCAGCCCAGGATATACAGAGAATAATGAGTAAAAACTGTGGGTAGCTAATAAACTTTACCTCCACTAATTTACACACACACACACACACAATGATCACTAACCATTATATATTACAGTGCTATTCGTATGTAACAAGAATGGGAAAAAAAATCTACCCATCAACTTCAGGTAGTGTTTACTTCTGGGGAAGGAGAGAAGAAATGGAACCAGGGAGATATTCAAACAAGACTAAGTCTTTATAAAAGGATATAAGGCAAAAATGGCAAACAATTGAGATTTGTTCAATATGGGCAACAACTAAGCCAATGTTTACAATATCGTCTACTACAGGTTTATACTCTTTTATGTTTGAAATTTAGCATTCATTTTTAAAAAGTTAAATCCCTGCAGATGATTCTGATAAAATACCTAATCAGCAAATAAATCTTAAACAATTCTCTTGTTATTTTACATGTAGATGTCAACTCCTTGACCATATCTTGTGAGCAGCAATTTTTCATACCTTTTCAAAATCTCCCACGTACCCCAAAATGTGTTAAATAAAGACCAAATTGAATTGAAATGAAGTTGAATTGATCGCAGTGACGCTAAAGTTACCAGTTCTCCTCCTGCCTTCCCCACTCCTTCTGGAGACCCACTGCTCGGTACCTCAGCATCCCAGAGTTCAGCCTGGCTTCACGGGGGGAAAGAGGAGAAATGCTGATGGAAGTGAGGGAAGAGAAGACACCTGTGTTTGCTGCCGTGTGAAAGCTCCACAGCAAATGCTGAGAGCGGGAGAAGGCTGGCTGAGGTCTGGGGGGTGTGACAAGCTTCTGCACAAGCCTCCCAATAGCAGAATAAAATCATCCCAGTTCTTTAAGAAAATCCCCACTGGGAAACCTGAATCTGTGCCCATCCCTCTGGCCTTCCCTGGCAGCAGGCAGCCCAGCCCTCCTTTGTTAGCACTGAGGGCTCTAGCCTGCAAGTCTAGACAGAGTGGCTGGTTAAAAGGCCCTGGAGTCAATGCCTGGACAAGATCAATAAGGCTTTTTATGACACAATGAAAACTTTCTATTTTGTTAAATGCAGCTAATCTACCATTTCTGCAGTACCCTTAAAGCTTTCAGTGCTGAGCACTCAAGCCATGGTGATTAAAACCCTGTTTAGAGACACAACTGGGGAACTTGGCCAATGCAGAGGTACAAATCCTAGAGACGTGGGCTGCGTCTTCTTTTATGGGGAGGTATGCATTTCCTTTACCTCCCACAGAAATAAGCGTGCCAGTGAGATGGGGCTGATTCTGCCCAAAATTAAAACCGCCCCATTCCAGGGCTCTCAAGAAGGGACTGATGATGCCCACAGTCCTACGTAATTAAACAAAGGGGTCTGAATCTGGGGGTGGATGAGGATGGGGGATGCTAAAAGGGGTAGAGAGGGAAAGTTCTCTAAAATGGAGACAGACTTACAAATCAGTGACTTAATTTAAGAAGCCTTAAATAAAGGAGAAAACCTTCAGTGATTGCAAATTCAATTATAGAACTAAATAGAACTAGAATAAAGTGTTTATTTCATTTTCATCATTTCTTCACCTCAGACTATTAGCAGAGTATTTTAACAGAAGATTTTTTGTGCCATAGTATAAAAAGGACAGGAAATTAACATTTATTGAACGTGTATTATGCTCTGGGCTTTAATCTAGAGAGGGTCTGAATACACAAACACTATACACATAGTATTTGACAAGAATTAACCAAGACCTGTCTTGGTGATTTGAGCTACAAGAATTCAAAATACTAACCACCAGAACCAATGTATTATTAATAGAAATAACATATATGTGTTCATATGTTATCTGAAAGGAGAGCTTTTTTATTAGGATACTTGGTATGTATCTTATTTAACTCTCACAAAAGCCCTGTGAAATAAAGTTTTACTAGACCCATTTCACAGATGATAAAACTGACATTCACAAGGGGTGAAATACATGTACAACACCATGGCTAGTAAGAAGCAGATTCAAAATACACAGCAAGGTCAACCTCTAAACACTGTATGCTTTCCATTAGAACATGCTGCCTCCTATAAGGGTTGGGTATCTTTTCCAAAGACCTCTGTCAACAGTATTCCTGTGGGAGAGGAACTATTAATTTAAACACGCACATGCACATGCACGCGTGCGTGCGTGCACACACATACACTTGCATAGCATGTCATATTTTCCAAACTGCTTTCACATACATTATCTAATTTTGTAAAGCATCCTTCTGCAGCTTTTATAGGAACCTCTATCTGCTCAACAAGGGTAGATTTTCAGCAAACATTTAGATATATTAACCACATACACAGGATATGAATATAGACCATTAGAACGATGCAGAAAATTGTAAGAATTCTCTACATTTGCAACACTGCAAATATATAACTGCTTTAAAAAATCCTTAATTATGAGAGCATAAAAAGGAAATCCCCTTCTGATGCACTGAATCTAAAATGGCAACCCACCTTCTAAGTCAGATGATTCACAAACCATCACCCCAGCAAGCTCACTGAAGCTCCAGGGCCATACAGCTGGACCCTGAGTTATAATACCAATGGGTACAGTCAGAAGTATGCTCAAGGCTTGCAGAGGGGGAAAAATTATTTGACTTGTTATTAGAAAGAGCACACAAAACTGAGATTATAAGACTCTCTGAAATAGTTATTCGAATTGGTTTAGCTTTCTTGGGTAGCCATTTACAATGAATATTTATAGTTCCTATGATGCCGATAAAACTAAAATCCTAACCCTCTCCAGAAATTAGGTAGCAGGTAAGATTTCTCAATGATATTTTTATCCATGGGTTAAGATAAAATAAGGAGTGATTTGGATATCCAGCTATGATATGAGGATGTTACATAGGCGATCCCAGACTTAGAGAGGTTATGATATTTGTACATTATCACCAGGTGGTCAAGGTTTCTGACCACACTTTGTAGGTGAATGAATCAGAAGAAAGAAAAGCATGGAGACTTAGAACATACAAAAACACCATCCAAGACTTAAGAAAATAAGCAGAACCGCTGGCTCATTCCTGCCAGCTATGGTGGCATCCCCAAACAGATATCAGCAAAGATGCATCTGGATACGGTGGCAGCTGAAGTCTGAGAGGAAGTTGACTGAATCTCACTGTCTGATTTAAAGGCCCAGAAATGTGGTTTTATCTCTCTCCAGGAGTGATCCTATAATGAGAGATTGACTACACCAACTAAAATCAACATGTGACTGAGGTAGACAGCAGAATGTCATTATCATGATTTACAATGGAAAATTACCATCAAAAAATCCTATAGTCCACAGATTTGGAATTAACCATTGGTTCCCAAACAATGGTCTCAGTTAAAGTTTTTACCAATCCATAGTACAATCAGGAAGATAAGAACAATGCTGTACATTCTTTAATAAAAGCTAAACATATGCAATACTCACTCATGCAACACACATCTGGGTAGGACCTACTCCATACAACACCGTGGTAGGCACTGGGAAGATACCACTTTCATTCTATTCCTTTCTCATCTTGGAATTTCTTCTTTTATAAAGTAATGATGATGACAGATGAAATCTGGTAATGTCATCAGTTGGCAAAATAAATAGTCAATCCTATTTTGCTCCTTCCCTTTTCTGTAAAAATGTTACTTGTCAGAAAAATTCAAAAGTTTGAAGAACCACTGAACCAGAGAATGTTTTCTAGGTGTGCTGTCAGTCAGATGTTGACCAAAATGTGGCATTCTCCTGAAAAGGGGTTTACCAGGTGTTTCAGATAGGGTATCCAACCATCCCAATTTGCCTGGGACTGAAAGAGTCCCAGGACATGGGACTTACAGTACTAAAAGGGAAACAATCCCTGGGAAACCAGGATGGTTGTTAACTCTACATGGGTCACATGTCAGGAAGTAAAAAAATTAAGCAGATCAAATAGAAACTCTCAATCGCCTAGAATTCAAGGAAAAAAGAGGCTTGAATTAGTTGGATGCTTTTGTTAGCGACGAATGCCTAGCCATTTCCAACCTGACATTCTGGTTTTTGAAGAACAAATGATCACATTAACACTACAAGTAATGTATTCATTGCTGTGGTATATTATATTCTAGAACTTTAAACTAAAGTCATCCTAAGAATCACCTGGACTTCCTTTGAGGATTCAAAACGTTCTTTGCGATTTCATGGACCTCAGAGCCATCTAACTCCTCATTGATTACCATTGTACATCACCACAAACAAACAGCTTTAACCTCCTACTGTTTGAATTAGGGATCATTAGTGTCTTCTGTATTAGAACTAATAAGGTTGTATGGAATGATTTATGCAAACAGTAGCATTCCCTTGGCGACACTAGGATAATTTCAGGAACAGGCAGAACTTTACAAAAGCTTCAGAATCCCAGCCTCTGGTGCTCTCGGCTTTGCCCGAGTGCTGTGCATTCTTCCTTCCCCTCCCGGCTACCCCACTACCCACACCTCAACCAGCAAAGACCAGTCACCTTCTGGGGCCTCTGGAACACCCCTCAATGACACTGGGCCACTTCACAAAAGAGCAATAGTGCCCCGCTGCCCTCAAATGAAATAGAAAAGTAAGAAGACATCATCAAAGAAAGAAGAAAAGAAGCCAGTACTTACTGTTCCTCTACTATGTGCCTAGCACAGTGAGAGTCACTTTGCAAATATTGTTTTTTCAATCCTATGATGACCTTGGAAGAGTAGGCGTTATCACTGTTTTACATACCAGAAAATGTCCACAGTCCCTGAGATGCAGGTGACAGTGATGATGCCAACTACCATATTTGAAGCTTACTGTGTGTCAGGGGCTTTAGCTCTGGCTTACTGTTATGCAGATGATATTTAATATAATCTTCACCATAATCTATTCAGGTATTATTACCTGCAGTTTTCAAAGGGGGGAGCTGAGATTCATAGGCTCAAGGCTATCCAATTAGAATAACAATAATTGTCAAGGAAGGAATTTAGAATGAGGCTAGACTTGGGTCTAACTTCAATCTCATTGTTCTCTCTATTGCAACAAGAGTTAGGTTTTGTACAGTATGGAGGTTTCTCAAAAAACTAAAAATTGGACTACCATATGACCCAGCAGTTCCACTCCTGGGTACATATCCAAAAAAACCAAAAACACTAATTCAAAACACTACATGCAGCATTCAAAGCAGCATTATTTACAGTTGCCAAGATATGGAAGCAACTTAAGTGTCCATCAACAGATGAGTGGATAAAGATGCTATATATACATATATATAGCTATACATACATATATACATATATATATATATATGCTATATATACATATAAGAACTGCTCAGCCATAAAAAAAGAATGAAATTTTGCCACCTGCAACAACATGGATGGACTTGGAGGGCATTATGCTAAGTAAAATAAGTCAAACAGAGAAAGACAAATACTGTATTGACATCACTTATATGTAGAATCTAAAAAATACAACAAACTAGTGAACACAGCAAAAAAGAAACAGACTCACAGATATAGAGAACAAACTAGTGGTTACCAGTGGGGAGAGGGAACTGGAGAGGGGCAATATAACGGTAGGGGACTAAGAGGTACAAACTACTATATATAAAATAAGCTACAAGGATAGGGACCTCCCTGGTGGTCCAGTGGTAAAGAATCCGCCTTACAATATAGGGTATGCGGGTTCAATCCCTGGTCAGGGAACTAAGATCCCACATGCCGTGGGGCAACTAAGCCCGCACGCCACAACTACTGAGCTCACGTGCCTCAATGAGAGAGCCCATGTGCCGCAAACTACAGAGCCCATGTGCTTTGAAGTCTGCACGCCACAACTAGAGAAGAGAAAACTCCGCACATCACAACTAGAGAGAAGCCCACGCACCGCAAAGAAAGATCCCACATGCCTCAACAAAGATCCCGCATGCCACAACTAAGACCCAACGCAGCCAAAACTAAAATAAATAAATAAAATAATCTACAAGGATATATTGTACAGCACAGGGAAATAGTCAATATTTTATAATAACTATAAATGGAGTATAACCTTTAAAAATTGTGAATCACTATATTGTACACCCATAACTTATGTAATATTATACATCGACTATACTTCAATTAAAAATAGAGTCAGGCTTTGTATAAAAGCCACTCTCCTGAGATCAGGAGTGAAGCGACCCACTGTGTGATCTTTAGTGTCTCTGTAGTTGCCAGTCTGGACAGTGACCCTCTTTGATGACTCTCTCAAGCTGGCTATGCTCTAATCATTTTCCTTTTGGTTTCTATAGCAAGACAGCAGACCTACCAGTATAACCTGATTATATACCCTTCATGTCCGGCATTATCTACCCAAACCCCTCATTGTATCCAATCATTACTGAGAGTCAAATGAACAGAGTTGACTGACTATGTGTTACCTGACGCCTTTAAGTCACCCACTCACTTGATCATTGAATCACCCATTTGGATACCACATTTTGAGAGCACTAGTCATGTGGTAGGTTGAGAGTGAAAACAGAAGAGTCCTTTCAAATTTTAGCATGTCACATTTCTAGGGTAGACTAAGTTAGAAAGTATTCTTAAACCAGGTCATTCTGAAGTGTGAACAGGCTTTGAAAACACACAGAGAATTATGCAACCTGATGGTATTATTATTCATATAATTTATTCCCTTTTTTCCCCATTCCAGAAGATGTCCACCATTTCTTTAAATGCTCTGTAGTATTACACCATGAATTTCCTGACGAACAGGCTACACAGGCTAACCCTGACTTTGGGTTAACCTCAAGGCACTGAGGGAAAAAGGAATTAACTGGTTTTCACATCCATGTCTGAGGAAGGTATTATGCTTCTCACTTCTTCTTGGCAGGTAGAATCGGTAAGATGAAATCTAGCCATTAGCGATGGAAGGTACTTTGAAATCACGTTTTTCTACTTGTTTTTACAAGCCTAGCACAATTCATTGTTTGTCCAAAAGAATTATCAGTAGAGGCAAGACCAAAACCCAGGCTTTCTGATTTTTATATAAGTGAGTTAGTTGCGAAATACCTATGGGGTGGACACATGAACCCGATAACAGAAGGGACAACCCTAGAAGTTTGACTTCCAGGATGCTGGATGCCTAATTCTCACTTGAGTCCTTTCTCCAAGGCCTCCTGCATGTGTGTCTCATCCAGATGCACATTTACATCAATGTCCCAGAGTCACAAGAGCTGGCACTGGGCAATGCCTATCCCTGAAGAAGGGCTCTGGGTAAGAAGCCAGTCCCTCCATGTGAGTTACCTCTTCTACTCTCTGAGCTTCCTTTTCTCTTCCGCCTGCAGCAGTGGAGACTCTAGGACTTCAGGGAGGGAATGCTGCTTAATGACTCCAATGCAATCTCCTGAAAGCCTTATCAACTGTGTACAGCCCCTCTTCTGACAGCTGACCTTTCCCCTCGTTCTCAGGTCCAGGGAAAAACAAAAGCACCATAACAATTAAAAGCAGTAAAAAGAGGAGGAAGGAGGGGAAAAGAAACTCTAGCTTAATGCAGAGGAGCAACATAGAATTTTCTTAAAAAGAGAAGGAAGAAAAAAAGGAGGTGAAGCAAAAGAAAAACCAAGACAGTGAAGAGGGACAAGCACAAGAAGATCAGATCCTCCTAGGCCTCTTTATTTCTCTTCCTGATGGCTGCAGAAGTCATTGAAAAGGCTGTTAATAAATCTGAGAAACCATGCTGGTGAGGGAAAATAAAGAGGACCAGAAAAGAAGAAGTGATGGCATGCAATAGCTGGTGATATATCAAATGTCCCTCCACTCTCCTTGAGGCCTGACAAGCATTACAAGTGGTCCAGGTGCTCTGTGAAAGAGAAGCCCCTTGTCTCAGTAACACAGGTGAGCCCACCACCTGGCAACGGCCTCAGACCGACCCTTCAAGGGCCTCTGAAGTCCCCACAAACACACTCTTTGTATCATTCCTGCCTGGAAAACAGCATCCCTTTCCCATCTCATCTGAAATACATGGATAACTTTTATCTGACACTGACTTTAAAACACCTTTGGGGAGATGAATATATTAATCCATCCACAGAGAGATCACAGCATTCTCAGTATTTTGCGATTGAATTGTAAACAAACATACGTGTCTACAGACAAAAGAGAATTCTTAAGTTTTGACATTGATTTTGAAGGGGAAAAATAATGATACACCTGTTTAACTCAGGACATTTTAGGAAGGCCCATGATGACTGTTTTCTGAAGACTTGTGAAAGATGCATTTCATTTCTCTGTCCATACTGAACATGACATGATCTATGCAGACAGGGTGACCCCCCTGGTTAGAGAAGTGAAGGAAACCTACACACTATGGTTAGAATTCCCCATCTAACAAGCTATACCAAGGGAAGGGAATCTGAGAAAAGTTGAGTGTTTCTGGAGGTCAAGTTCCTTTTCCCAGGGTTCTAAGTGGTTCCCCAGGTGCAGTAACTCCAAGTGATCTGTTCCCTTATACTTAGCTTTTCACTGTTTAATAATAATGGCAGCAACTGGTTCTGGAGGTCTGGCCATGCGCTGAGCACCACGCTCACCTCCTTCTCTGGTCTATGACAACTCTGAGGGGCAAGCGCTCTCACAGTCTTTGTTCTACAGACATGACGGTTGAGGCTCTGTAATCTGTCTTTGGTGGCTCAGTTGGTAAGAGGAAGCATTAGGGCTCAAAACCAGGTTCCGCTGACCCAAAAGCCTCCACTCTTCACCCCCGCCCTGTACAGTCTCACCGGGTAACCTCAAGCCTCATGCACACGTGGACTGAGATCAATCGCTTGATGCCTCGTCTGAAGCCTCAAAGCCTCCTTCAGCCTCCCAGGGATTCAGGCTTGAGGAAGTTCTAAAGCTATGGCCAAGAACCATGCCAAGAATCATTCCTGCTTCACTTCCTGTGGGGGAATAAACTGTATCCTGCAGCTCTGGGGGTAAGAAAGGCTCCCTTCATCTCCTGCAGGTAGGGTCTTCTTTGTCTGAGTCCTTCCCAGATGCAGGCAATCCAGGCTAAGTGGAAAAGGTGCTTGCCTCCCTGGAAAAAGCAAGGAGGTTGCCAGTGACTTTCCTTTGGCATGGGATATTGGCATCCCTGGTGTCCTATCCATCAAAGGCTAAACTGTAAAACAAAAACATCAAACAAAAAACGAGAACACAACCCTAACCTTCCTTGACAAAGCATAATGCATCTTTCTTATTAGATTTAATATCCTTTGGGGGCACCAAGGATTATAATATTATGTTAGGAACATAACAGTTACCCCTCCATGTGAGAAAAATTTGCATTTTAGAAAGGTGCATTGCTCAATCCAATGGAATCAAGCCCCAGTTGGGATATTTCAGGCTTCGGAAGGACTATTTTGTTTTTGGTTGGGGTAACTCCATGGAGTCCCGCAAATCCCATCTCCTAGCAACTGTCAATGCTGACTGCGCATAATGCTTGCCCTGTCTCCATGTGAGGTGGAGAAAGCATTTTGACTATTAGCTACATATGTAAAGTAAACAAATCTGCAGGTGTCAGCTCTCAGCTACAGCCCAGAGAAAATCTACATGGGCCAAAAGCCAAGGAGAGGGCACAATATAATCAAGGATTCATTATATGCCCACTGGGTGTCCAGCCCTATAACCATGAACCTCCTTTCCAATCATGTTCTTGTTATTCCCCTCGTTGCACGGTGAGGGGCATGTGTGCTAGTGTAGAAAATGGAATCTACTATAGCCAGTCCTTTATGCTCTCTGCAGAAAGAGGGGGGGACTAAAATATGTCAGCAAACAAATCAACTAACCATTTGAGAGTATTCACATGTTGGTGGACAAAAAGAATTCTCCACACTTTAGAGACAGCCAAAGGTCTTTCTTAAGTAAACAGACACCCATTTTAAAACAACTCTTCCTCTCTACTGGAAAGAGAGAAGGGTCGATAATCAAGGCTACTGAAGAATTCGAGAGATCAGAACCACCGATTCTCATGAAATCTGAGTTCTGTAGCCCAGTAATAAGGAAAACATAGGGTTAACATACAGAATATATATATTTTTTTTAAAAGGTAGTGCTGAAACACTGCTCAAGCTTTGGAGTCAGACAGAATCCCACCTTTCCTTAGAAGTCATCTGATTTTTCAGCAAATTACTTAACTTCCTTAAGCCTCAGTTTACTCATCAGCAAATCAGAAAAAAGTAATAACTTGTAAGTCATAGGCTTGTTGTCGAGACTAAATGACATAACATATGGAAAGCCTTTAGCACTGTGCTGGGGTCATTAGTAAGTAATTAATAAACGGTAATGCTCACTATTAGCAGCCTACGAAAAATCACACTTTAAATATTAAAACAAGTCATATCAGTTACTTCAAAGGATCTTAGTACAAAAGAACAACAATTTCTAAGACAAAGCTTCTGCCTTGCAAAGTTTAAAAGATGAAAATATGTAAAGGTCAAGAAATACACAATCCAGAACATTTCTCCTACAAATCTTGTGAGCTCGTGGCCTTGCGGGAAGAAGAGGACTTGCTAACAACCCCGAGCGCCTTCCTTACTCTGTACCCAAATCATCCTGCACTCATGGGAGAGGAGGGGTGGGGGGAGGGGGTCTTGTACCACATTAAGAAGCTGTGCTGTTTATAAGCTCCAAGAGAGTGGGGAAGTCAGCAGAAGGCTGTTCAGTTCTCTTAGGACTTTTTTTTCCAAAGCTCAAGATTACTTTGTGAGGCCAAAAGGAAGAGAGAAAAATCCTCTGAGGGAATTCCCAGGCCCCAGATTCCCAGGCATGTCCTCTGGCCACAGTGAAAGGCTTCTGCAGGACCACAAGATATATCAGCTGAATTTTACATGATAAAGTAACCATCACAGAACAAAAGGCCTACAGAAAGTGAATGAGATATACCAAAGTATCCTTTCAATACTTGTGCCATCACCATTTTGAAACATGTCTGTTCATTGTCCTAAGTCACGCAAGGGTTTTGTCTTGGGTAAGAATTGAGTGCAGTGAATGCTATCTCAAAGGTTGTTCAACCTGGGATCTCTTGGGGGGTGGGGATTTCCAAGTAATCACTAATTCAGGACCACAGGGCATTGACCCAGCTCCATCCCATTTCACCTTTTAACTTTAAATTACAAAATGAAGTATTTTATTGCCAACCAGAAAAATCTCATCTCAGAGAACGAATGTTTTAGAATAGGCTGTAAGTATAAACTCTGTGTTTAAATCTGTAAGAGTCTACCACCTGTATAGTGCCAACCCCACCGTCACAAGTATCCAAATGTCCAAATTCATTTCGGAGATCAGTCCACCTCACTCAAAAGTGCCAGCTTCCTAAATGCTATCCCAAATAACAGACGTAAGCAAATGCATCAACCAAAACAGACGGCACTGGGGTAACAGCTAATGATTCAAATGAGGACAACAGTACTTACACACAATGTAACAGAATAAAATCTCACTAATTCATCCTAATTGGAAGAAAGATCAGTATGACTGAATTTTAAAAATTAACAAATGCTTTTTGAAAGAAATGCTCATTTATTATCTCCAAGGATATAAGGGAAGAAAGAGCTCTGCTATATGTATGTGAGAATCTTGCAAGAGACTTAAAAATGGATATTCTTTTGAAATTAGTGCACTTGTTACTTGAATACAAATAATTGTTCTGAAGTAGCTGGGATTGGTACTAATTTACTGACCCGACCCCACAGAATAGCCATTTTCTCATTTTGTTTCATAAATCCTCCCCAACCCACAATGTTCAAAGGTAAATTTTAGCTTAACATAACTAAATTAGGAAAATACATAATTAGTGAAGTCAACACTGAAGGGATTTTATTAAGGAGAAGAAAATGCTAACTCTTATTCCTTCCTGCTTCTCATCTGAAAAACAGAAAGAAATTTTTCTAGGTGCTTCACATAACTGGGGGACAATGCAAGAGCAAACAGGGCTCCAAAACATATCTCCTCTACATGTTGTTAGTTCTCTGCCTTTCTAGTTCAGGAACTAGACTGAACATGACTCAGATTCAGTCTCCATCCAAGCCCATGTTCTTCCTTACTCTGACAGCTTATGACTCAAAGGAATTAAACATTCCTTTAAAATACTGGCAGGTCCTTCTGAAGTTGAGAGAAAGATTAGATCTTCCAGAATCACAATCCTTCTCAAACTGATGAAGACTCTTAACTTGTTTGGTAACTCGTTGGGAGTTGAGGAAAGTTCTTATCCTGATTCTCATGGTTAATCAATGTGAACTTGGGAGGTTATTTAAACTCTCTAAGCCTCCGTTTCCACACCTATCAAATGGGTGTAATAACATCATAACAGCAAGTCTCACCTAGGGTTGTGGTGAGATACAAATGAACACATGTAAAGCATTTAGAGCAGAGCCTGGCATACAGTAACCACTTGACAAATCATCATCATCATCATCATCATCTTACTTGGCTTTCAATGTAATCTCCAACCATAAACTAAGACAGTCCTCTCATCTTCCTCCATATTCTGATTCCCAGACACCAATAAACACCACCACCATCCACTCTGGGAAAGGGTGGGCCTGATTTTTCAATGATTCCCCTTTCTGCTATATCTGCTATTCTGAGATGCAGTGGCGTCCACCAGAACCCACCTGTACCTCTCATAAAGAAGTGTTCATTTTCTAGCTGCTCTACATTGATGTGCTTATTGTGAACAAAGACATGAGAGGGAGGGGGAATAAATCAGAAGCAGTTCAAGCAGGTTATTTTTCTGGCCACCTAACACATTATCTGCATGCAGCTAAGAACTCTGCTATCCAAATATTACGTGAAGGGCCAGGGTAAACATTCTATCTGCATTTGTCTGAAATGATAAGAAGTGTCTCAAAGTTGGAATTGTTTCAAATGCACTTGGTGTTTTACTCCTTTCTTCAGGCCCTACCACCAGTATGCCAACTTGCTAACTGATTCCCAAGAGAATAAAAATAAGAAATCCCATGCCTGTAAGATATCTCCTAGCCCTATTTCACCTACAAGGCAAGTGTCTTAGTCAGCGTGGGCTGCTATAACAAAATACCATAGACTGGGTGGCGTCAAACAACAGACACTTGTTTCTCTCAGTTCTAGAGGCTGGGAAGTCCAAGATCAAGGTCCTGGTTTGCAGATGGCCATCTTCTTGCTGTATCCTCACATGATGGAGAAAGCAAGTGTGCTCTCTTCCTCTTCTTTTAAGGTACTGATTCCACCACAGGGGCTCTGCCCTCATGACCCTGTATAAACCTGATCCCTCCCAAAGGTCTCATCTCCGAATACCATCATTTTATAAAACATTTATTTATTTATTTTTGGCTGCATTGGGTCTTAGTTGCGGCATGCGGGATCTTCATTGCAGCATGCAGGATCCCCTGCTGTGGCTCGTGGGCTTCTCTCTAGCTGTGGCCCGCGTGCTCAGTAGTTGCAATGCACGGGCTTAGTTGCCCTGCGGTACGTGGGATCTTAGTTCCCCGACCAGGGATTGAACCCATGTCCCCTGCGTTGAAAGGTGGATTCTTAACCACTGGACCACCAGGCAAGTCCCTCCAAACACCATCATATTGGGCGTTAGGGCTTCAACATATGAATTTGAGGGACTGGGGGAAGAAGGACAAACGTTCAGTCCATAGCAGCGAGAATAAATGGAAAATTCAAAATATAATTTTAGAAGCAGGGTCATCCATATGAAAAGGTGTGACGAGAGGGCAGGGGTCCTCGACCTTTCCCCAGTGCTCAATGGCTTTTGATCTCACTAACACCCTGTGACTCTCAACTGAGGGAGAGGAGGAGCTCTGCAGAAAATGCAGGCAGCAGGTGAAGACTTCTGGCTTCTGGATAATGGCCCTCCCTCCCTCCCTGATGGAATTCCTCAAGGAGATAATCTTGGTTGCAACAGTAATGGGTTTAAAGGTCCATTATATAAGGTTCCAAAATTGACTGGCAGAACACAGCCACTTGCATTAGGGTGTCACACATGAAAGTCACAAGGATAATCAGAGGGCAGAGAGAGAAGCAAAATTCCTGAAGTTCTAATAATGCTATATTCCCCGTTTAACCCCTCCAGAAGTCCCCTTCTATTTGAAGAAAGAAATTGTTTTTTCTTCTTTGGCACCAAAGCACTAAAAAAATGTCACTACTGATGCCTGCAACTAACAGGTGAACCTTGAATAAAAGCAGCTAATTTCCCTGATCCTCGGTTTTCTTATTCATATAAAGAAGAGAGCGTTACTTCTTGCATTGTTTGAGGATAAAAAGAGACGACGAAACAGTACAGAGCACACGGAGGAAGCTCACGAAGGAGAGCTCTTCTGGGAGAACATTCTCTCCCAGCTATTCTCTAGGCCCTGATGTTAAGGGTGTGCACTTCCAGAGTCAGCATTCACAGAGCACACGATCTTCCAGAGGGATGGGAGTTGCGGTGCCTTGAACTCCAAAGCTGGGGTGTGCTGACACTGTCCTTCAGCTGACTTCCCAGCATGTACAGGCCTGAGTTCTGCACTCACATTCTTGGTAATAATGGTGTGGGTGTGCTGGGTGAATGTCTAGCTTCAGGTTTCTTGTCTTCTGATTTATGTGTTCATAAAGTCCTTCCCCTGATCTAGGTACTAGTTCAGCCAGACACATATTAACACTGTCACAAGGGCCATATAACTTTTGGGGTGCTGAATGTAAAACAGTGGGCCGAGAAGAAGGGCAGTAGGAGATAAATATCTAGATAGATAGATAGATAGATAAATGTAATGTATATACATTTATAATTTGTAAGTATATCTTTTTTTTTTTCTAAGAGACTCTTAGAACTGAGAGGACAGAAATCTTCCAGTCTTATATCTCATATTACATAGACTGAGCAGACTAAGGCCTAGGAAGGTGAAAGGTCTGTCAGGATCACAGAGCAGACTCATAGCAAGAATCCAGATCTTCTTCCTCCCCACTGCTCTCCCCATCCCACTGGCATAGGATGGATGAACAAGGAAAGGGGAGAAGAAGGTAATGAAACAGGTCAAGAAGCATCTTATAAGGAGATTCAGCCTGGGGTTTGCAGTAATGCTGCCGGCGACAGAAGGATTCTAAAAGCCCATTCTGTAGGACAGAGATACCTACTGCCAAGTCATCCCCAGACATAGAAAGCCCAGCTCCAAGCCCCAGCCCTAAAAACCGATGACACTACAATTTGATGGAGAAGCTCACACATGAGAAAGAGCCCTCAGGGCATCTCTGGCAAAAGCAGCAGCCCTGGAGCACTGCGGGATGGTGATATGGCGAAAGCAGCAGCCACAAAAATAAACTCAAAATGGATTAAAGACCTACATGTAAGGCCAGAAACTATCAAACTCTTAGAGGAAAACACAGGCAGGACACTCTATGACATAAATCAGAGCAAGATCCTTTTTGACCCACCTCCTAGAGAAATGGAAATAAAAACAAAAATAAACAAATGGGACCTCATGAAACTTCAAAGCTTTTGCACAGCAAAGGAAACCATAAACAAGAACAAAAGACAACCCTCAGAATGGGAGAAAATATTTGCAAATGAAGCAACTGACAAAGAATTAATCTCCAAAATTTACAAGCAGCTCATGCAGCTCAATAACAAAAAAACAAACAACCCAATCCAAAAATGGGCAGAAGACCTAAATAGAGATTTCTCCAAGGAAGATATACAGACTGCCAACAAACACATGAAAGAATGCTCAACACCATTAATCATTAGAGAAATGCAAATCAAAACTACAATGAAATATCATCTCACACCAGTCAAAATGGCCATCATCAAAAAATCTAGAAACAATAAATGCTGGAGAGGGTGTGGAGAAAAGGGAACCCTCTTGCACTGCTGGTGGGAATGTGAATTCATACAGCCACTATGGAGAACACTATGGAGGTTCCTTAAAAAACTACAAATAGAACTACCATATGACCCAGCAATCCCACTACTGGGCATATACCCTGAGAAAACCAAAATTCAAAAAGAGTCATGTACCAAAATGTTCATTGCAGCTCTATTTTCAATAGCCAGGACATGGAAACAACCTAAGTGTCCATCATCGGATGAATGGATAAGGAAGATGGGGCACATATATACAATGGAATATTACTCAGCCATAAAAAGAAACGAAATTGAGTTATTTGTAGTGAGGTGGATGGACCTAGAGTCTGTCATACAGAGTGAAGTAAGTCAGAAAGAGAAATACAAATACTGTATGCTAACACATATATATGGAATTTAAGAAAAAAAAATGTCATGAAGAACCTAGGGGTAAGACAAGAATAAAGACACAGACCTACTAGAGAATGGACTTGAGGATATGAGGAGGGGGAAGGGTAAGCTGTGACAAAGTGAGAGAGTGGCATGGACATATATACACTAACAAACGTAAGGTAGATAGCTAGTGGGAAGCAGCCGCATAGCACAGGGAGATCAGCTTGGTGCTTTGTGACCACCTAGAGGGGTGGGATAGGGAGGGTGGGAGGGAAGGAGATGCAAGAGGGAAGGGATATGGGAACATATGTATATGTATAACTGATTCACTTTGTTATAAAGCAGAAACTAACACACCATTGTAAAGCAATTATACTCCAATAAAGATGTAAAAAAAAAAAAAAGCAGCAGCCCTGGAGCGCTGCGGGATGGTGATGTGTAGTCTCTCCTGCTCCTATGGGCCCCTCTCCTTTGGTAGCCACTCAATGGGAACCGGCTGTCAGCAATTTCCTTCCTCCAACAGCTGGGAGATGGTTTTCTGCAGTTAGCTGCCATTTATTTCAATTATGTGTATTAATCATAGCCTTCGTCCTGATGGTATTTTTCAGGAAAAAAAAAAAAAATCAGAGCTTTTGTTTTATAACCAAGCTGCTTCCTCACTCAGAACAGACTTCTGCAGTGGCAAGAGAAAGGGAAAATGATAGGTCAGAGGCTATCTGGTTCAAGTGCAGCAGTGGGTGCAGGGGAGGGGGGTCTCTAGTCCACTGAAAGCAGGGAAGAGGATAGTGCAACTTGGGGACAGTGACATTCTAACACCATATACATAAAGAAAGCCCAGCAGGGGAATCTGTTCTGATGCATACATACCATTCATTCTTTCATTACACACTGGTTCATGTATTCAAACGTGTACTAAGCTCCCACTACATGTCTAGCTGCATGCTCTGCCGGGTACTAAGCTCCCACTACGTGTCTAGCTGCATGCTCTGCCGGGTACTAAGCTCCCACTACATGTCTAGCTGCATGCTCTGCCGGGAACCCTTGGTCGTGTCTTAAGTAAGAACAAAACCAAAGGGAATCAGGAATTATTTCAGAGGCAGAGTGGCACTGCCTCACACTACTCTTGCCCATCTGTGCCTTCTTCGGCCCATCATCACCGCCCCCCCCCCCGCCGCTTTTTATTTAACAAATATGTATAGCAGTCCGGCTCTGAGGCAGGCAGTGACCTATGTGCTGAACAGTCACTGGTAAACCAAGTTTCCCTGGATCTTGTCCTCATCAACCTTGCAGTCAGGTGAGGGAGACAGCCCTCAAACAAAGAGGCCCACAGGCGAACATAACTGTGAACTGTGTCAAGCTCTGTGAAGACAAGGTCAGGCTGGTATAATAGCAAAGAGAAAGTGGGAGGGGCTCATTTAGACTGAAGATTCAGGGATGTCCTCCTGAGGAAGCGGAATTAAAACTGAAGCCTGCAAATGACAACAAGTTAGCCACTGGGAGAACGGGGAAGGAGAGACTGGCAAGGGCGAGAGCCTGATGAGTCTGAAAGCTGTTGGGGACAATGTATCAGGAGTAAGGGGAGAGCAGCATAAGATGAGGTTGCAAAGGTGGTCAAGTGCTAGATCGTGGTGGGCTTTGCAAACCTTGCCACAAAGTTTGGACTTTAATCTAAAAAGACAATAGGGGGCTTCCCTGGTGGCACAGTGGTTGAGAGTCCGCCTGCTGATGCAGGGGACACGGGTTCGTGCCCCGGCCCGGGAAGATCCCACATGCTGCGGAGCGGCTGGGCCCGTGAGCCATGGCTGCTGAGCCTGCGCGTCCGGAGCCTGTGCTCCGCAACGGGAGAGGCCACAACAGTGAGAGGCCCCCGTACCGCAAAAAAAAAAAAAAAAAAAATAGGAACCATGAAAGGATTTTAAGCTTATAGTGATATTATATGATTTATACTTTTAAAAAAAGCTCTCTGACATTTATGCAAATAATCAATTGGAAGGTCTAAGAGTGAAGCAAGGAGACTGTTGCTAGGTGTAGAATCGGAGCATGACAATGGAGAAGGACACATGTGGGTGGATTTGAGTTTTAATTGGGGGATAAAATCAGCATCTGTTCATCTCTTTGAGGCCTTTATTGTCCTTCCTTAAAACAAAGGACCTAATAGTAGTTGTCTTGACAATTCTACAGGATTATGGTGAGGACCCAATGAGATAAAAGTATAATGTTTTACAGGTGAGATATTCTTATTATCTCACCTGTAAAACAGGTGTGGTGTTGTGATGACCATGATAAGTCTCTACTTCCAGCTGGTTCAAAACCTCAACCCGTAAGAGAAAACCAGTCTAACCTAAGCAGGGCAGTGGAAGAAGTGTCCAGACATTTGTTGTTTTATCTGTCCATGAACCTCATGGAAGTGGGTACAGGGATGTCCAAAGGGCACATCTAGGCTCTGCTCTACCTGGGCCCACACCATTCAGTGGAATAAACTGGGCACCGAAGGAGGCTTACACATGCTTTGAGGCCCCTAGCATTCCATTAGTTGTGAAGCCCCCATCTAGACTATTATCACAATAGTCCCCTAAGCTGCATCAGAAGGGCCCACGAAAGTTCTTTCAGTACCTAGTTCACTATTAAAGAGTGCCTTGGGCAAACCTGACCCATAAAATTGCCAGTTAGCATGACCCTGTATTCTTTAAGAATTCCCAGAAATAAAGTAATGCCTCCAGAGAGCAACAAAACTTTGAGTGTAAAATATGTTTTCTGTAGGGTGATACAGTTGTGTCTATATACAGAGCAAAACCTCACTTGAAATGCGGACTCTGCGGAGGAAAGAGTAAACCTTTAAAAGCTCAAAGACTTCAAATGTTTAATATTTTTAATGAAATATTTCTAAAATGTATTGCATGCTTTCCTTGTGTTAGAAAACAGAGTATATTGGGCATAGTTTTCTTAATTAAAAAAAATTGTTGGTACAGTATTATTGTGGTTCTGCTACTATCTTTTCTAGACTTTGTTAGATAAATCCTCTATCTTCTCATATGTAAAACAAGGTTTTTTGTTTTTTGTTTTTTTGCAGTACGTGGGCCTCTCACTGTTGTGGCCTCTCCCATTGCGGAGCACAGGCTCTGGACGCGCAGGCTCAGCGGTCATGGCTCACGGGCCCAGCTGCTCTGCGGCATGTGGGATCTTCCCGGACCAGGGCATGAACCCATGTCCCCTGCATCGACAGGCGGACTCTCAACCACTGCGCCACCAGGGAAGCCCTCAGTTTCCATATTTTATTCTTATGGATGAGTAATAGTCTTGGACAGCACTGATCTGTAGGAAACACTTTGAGTAGCCCAGAGCTAGATGATGTCTAAGATCCATGCAACCCAAAGAGTCTAGTATTTTATGATCTTGATGAACATCAGTTATTTCACCGATGCTTTAATGATGCTACTAAGAAATGTTAGTTCCCTAAGAAATGTTGAGTCCTCTGTGATGTCTGAGCTTTTCTGGTTTTAAGAGTACATTCGATTCTCCTGCGTTCTCTTGAGGCTCTTGCTTAAGCCCTAAAAGATCTGGTCTCCTGAGCTAGTCTGTTAGGATTTCCTTCTCTGGCCTCCCTTGGGTGAACTTCTGTCCCTGCTGCTGCCCTCTCACCTCGCAGCATGTTTGACTACTTCCAACATTCTCCACTAATTCTACTTGCTGTCTCTAGCCCAGCTCTTGGCTCATCTGCCTGATATAAAAACTAAATCTTAAGTTCTCTGGCTAGTCACATGCCTTTCCTATGGAAGAAAGTTCATGGGCCATGAGACAACTCTTCCTCTGGTATAAGGCTGCACACCCTTTTCTCTTGTTAACTTTAGATTTGCAATTGTCTTGGAGGTTCCAAAATTCCAACAGCTGGAGAAAGGGCTTATTATTCTTACATTTCTTTGAATAATGAACAACAACAAAATCTGATAATGGGGCAATTTCTAAACAGTCTTCTAAGGGCTAAAATCTAATTTTAAAATTTATCAAAATAAAACATTTACAAATATTTCTCAATCCTCAAAGCACTCATGAACCAGCCAAGTCTGCTTTTTAAAAAGAAAATACAACTACTAAAATAGTATAAATACTGAATAAGTGTTTTCTATTTTTAGATTATACACCCTTAGGTGAATGATGGCAATAAATCCACTTAAGAACTTAAAGCAATCAAGCAAATTAAAGGAAGGGGGCAGAGAGACCATATAGCAAGGGGGTTGGTTAGCAAAGGAAGCCTTTGGCCAAGGAGTTGCTTTACATGCAGTGAGGACTTGGACAGAGAGACTGTAGCAGTGGAAAAATCTCTGTCTCCTGCCAGTTCTAACATTCCATGACTGCATGATATGCCATGAAGGTTCATGTCATGCTAAGGAACCATCCACAGTATATAACTGCACAGGCACTGAAACTACGCAGCAGCAACCAGAGACTGTCCATAATTTTAGCAGCCTGATCTCCTTAGCTTCCTCACCACCTGGAGAGCATTTTTCCAGAGGCCTATTTGAATTTCCACAGCTAAAAATGGGTCTGCCTTCCAGAGAATAGAATCTGCAGGAAGAGTTTCAGCGTGCAGGAATTCAAAAAAAAAAAAAGAAAGAAAGAAAGAAAGAAAAAGAAAACATCACAGACAGAAAGACAGAAGAGGAACAATACAAAACAGCAATTCTTGTTTGAGTCACAGACAAGTTGAAAAATTCAACACCTCATGAGGGTAACTTTTCCAAAGCTACAGACCTGGCAAGTGGCAAAGCAAAGACGTTGGTATTGCCAAAGCTGGTGGGTTGAACCGCTACACTGTACCGCCGTGTCCGTACAAAATTTTGCAAATGTTTTTAAGGAGTTCAGAGATCCTAGGTTAAAAACCCCTGCTGTGAAATGCAAGCATTGCTCTCTTTATCAGCACAAAGCCTTCTTTCCTAGGATTAAAAAGCCACTATATTTATTACATACACTGTACCTCCTCTAGATGTCCATATACATTTTATGTTACTCAGTTCTTTCCTCATCCGCCACTACCAGAAATGAAAACATAATTCAAATATCCATTCTCGTTTTATTTGTAAACCTCCCAAGACCAAATGAACTCAGGAACTTGATCCCAGATCTCTCTATACTTTAGAGTCCACTAGGTAATATTCAAGACAAGACAGGACGAAGAGTAGCCCCCGCTTGCCGCAACTAGAGAAAGCCCGCGGGCAGCAACAAAGACCCAAGGCAGCCAAAAATAAATTAATTAATTAATTAATTTTTAAAAAAAGACAAGACAGGAGCTGTATGTAGATCCAACCAAGAAGGTCTAAGAAAGAAATCTTAATCAATGGCAACAGCTTAGAGGAGGGCTCCCAGCCCATCAGTGATACCCGTTGGTTCTCAATGTACTGTGTGGTCTTTTGGCAAAAGGGAAAGCTGACACCCACCAAAATGCCCCCATTTTCAATTCAGAGAGTACACTGTGTCCCTTCTGTGTGCCAAGATTATGTGATTACACAATGATACAATGATAGGTAATAAGCAGATAGAGGTGTATTGGATTTAAAAAAATTAAAACAAACATAAATCCACACTTATCAACAACCCAAGGCAGGATCTGCAAGAGGCTGTTAAAGCAAAGATCTAAAGACCCTCCTTCTAAGTCCCACAGCCTGGGGGCCTTGTTCTGGGGCTGAGGATTACTCAGTTAGAAACAGGACCCTGATAAAGTGAGTAGGGATTGGTAACTCTCAAGTTTCCACTAAGAGGAAAGAACCCTCTTTACGGGCCAGGAAATCTGGGTTGGAATGAAGGTTCTGACATTTACCATGCTTACCTGACCCTGGGCAAATCGTTCAACTTCTCTGAGCCCTTTTTAAAATCTGTAAAATAAATATCAGTAACCGAGTCTTACTCATCTCACACAGTTGTCTCATCGTCCAAATGGAAAAAGAAGACATACTTGAACATTTTTGTAACTTGTAAGTCATTATGCAGGTAATTGCTATTACTATTATATATGTATGCTTTCATATATACTCATAAGCGATTCAGAGAGGGAAGAAAAGGAGGGAAAATGGAAAGAAGAAGTACAAAAAGAGAAGCTATAGAAGAGAGGAATGGGAAAGAAATGAGGAAGAGAGAAAAAAAAAAAAACTCTGCCATGAGAAAGGAGGAATAAAAAGAAAGGAAGGGAAGTAAAGAGAAATCTGGGCTGGTACAGTAACAAATAAATCCCCCCAGCATGACAGCCTTCTGCTGAAGCATTTCATTTTCCCACAACATAATGGTGTGTTATTGCCCATTATCTGTTCTGTCAGTGCCAGAGTCGATATTAAATGAGGGGCAGCTGCATTTAGCTGCCATTTTTCAGCTGTCTTCACGTTGCCATGGAGACCCAGTTGTTTCTTGGTGAACCTGCCAGGAAAGCGTGGGAGAGTCAGGTGGGGGGGGGGGGGGAAAATGCCCCCGGGGGGGGGGGGGGGGGGGGGGGGAAGAGAGGGGGGCAGGGGGGGGGTGGGAGAGAGGGCCAGAGCACAGAGCTGTGTTGGCATCTGATAA